>NW_016809038.1:332381-346586 GCF_001698545.2 Rhinopithecus bieti
GCCTCCCAGGTTCACGCCCTTCTCCTGCCTCAGCCTCCCGAGTAGCTGGGACTACAGGCGCCCGCCAGGTGGCCCGGCTAGTTTTTTGTATTTTAGTAGAGACGGGGTTTCACCATGTTAGCCAGGATGGTCTTGATCTCCTGACCTCGTGATCCGCCCGTCTCGGCCTCCCAAAGTGCTGGGATTACAGGCTTGAGCCACCGCGTCCGGCCGGCCCAGCTAATTTTTAAAATTATTTGTTGACACAGGATCTCCCCTATGTTGCCCAGGCTGGTCTCGAACTCTTGGGCTCAAGCGATCATCCCATGTCAGCCTCCCAAAGTGCTGAGATTACAGACTTGAGCTGCTGTGCTTGGCCAAGTGTTTTCTAATTAGCTGGAAGTTCACATATATTTCTTATTTATGTGATTTTGATACTGGATGCCAGTAGTGTGTGTTTTTACTACTTGATTCCCGGTGGCAGTATCTCAAGCAGGAAAAGTTTATTATTGGGAGACAAAAATGAAAAACAGCAGGTGAAGAATTGGAAATCAAATGCACACATGCAATCCATGGTTCTCATATACCTCAACACTTATATTTCAACCCTTATGACTGTCTTTCCTCCACCCATCTTCAAGTAGTAGTAGTAAATGTTTGAATTTCAAATGTAATCCCCGAGATCATGCTCCCTTGATTCACCATCTTTACTCAAATACCCATGATGAAATGGTAGCTCTGAATGGTGGCTTTAAACTTTGCTCTGTTAAAGCTATGTCATCTTGATCTCATGCTACATTTAAATATATGTGTCACCTAAGGAAATCACTATATCAAAGAAATGTCTGTACTTCCATGTTTATTGCAGCACTATTCACAATAGCCACGATATGGAAACCACACTAAGTATCCGTTAACAGATGAATTTAGAAAGAAAATGTAGTACTTACACACAATGGAGTACTATTCAGCCGTAAAAAAAGAATGAGATCCTCTCATTGGACTTTTAATTCTTTCAGAGTAGACCCTAGCTGTGAGATTTAAAATCAAGTCTTAATATTTTTAACCTTAACCTTGATAAATAAGATTCACTTGTACTGCAGCAAATATTTTACTGTAGGATATTGCTGGAATACGCTTTAGTTTAAGTTCAGTCTTTTAATCTGCAATTTTATTTTCTTGATACACCACAAAATATTTTATAGACAGCAGTGTGCAAACAATATGGGTACAGGTTCTAATGAGAGGAAATGAAATGGCTTCCTGGGAAAGGAACAGGAGTTGTGGTGTGACTCATACCAGAGGCCAAAGCAAATATGAGCCAACAATGAAGGAGGCTGTGTCTGATTTTGAATTGTTAAAGTCATTGTAAAATAACTCATTGCTCACCAAGCAAGACATACACTTTTCAAATTGACTGGATGTGTTACTTATTCAAACTAGGAGAAGAGCTTAAAATTCAAGCTATTTCCTTGGACAAAGGATTGGCTGTACTATTCACTTTCTGAGATAAACCTCTTCAACATTGTTGGCAATTTGCAGTGTAAAGGGTATACTTTTGCACTTTTGGACAGCTGTTGTTTTGCCTGCTGTCTCTATTATTTAGGTGTATACATTTGGATGATTGTTTAAATTCCTCTTAGTCCTAGTTTCCTTATCCTAAGAAATTACCGCTGTTTATCTTTTTGATAGTGTTGTAAAGATTAAATGAAATGATGTAAATAAACCCTCCAGAAGACTGTATGGGAAGAAGCACCAAAAGGAAGAGCCAGAAAAAGTGATGGAAGCCAGGAAATTGCAATGTCCCTCTTACATGATCTTTCTAATCCTTAGGCATAAAGCAATTCTGATACCTACTGGACTGTGCTTTTTGGCTCACTATCTCTCTCTGTCATTATTGAACATTGTAAAAGAAGACACTTTTTTTAAATTTCAGAATTTGGCACAGTGGCTGACTCATAGGTGGTCATTATTAAAAGTTTGCCTGTGAAGTGAATAGCGGAATGGCCTCAGAGATGTGATTTGAGAGAGATAATGTTACTAGAGTTAGCTAAGATTTGGGACAACTGATCCATGGGTAAGGTACAAGCTATTAATCTCAAGTGCTCTTCTAGCAAGGCTGCATTAGTGAGAATTTCTGTAAACCACAGATTTTAAGAACCTTGACAAATAAAATAAAGATACTTGGAGCCTGAAGATCTATGAATCTGTAGTTTTCAGAAGCTCCCAGTTTATTCTGATATATGTTTAATTTTTTTGGCAATTTAAAAATTCTTGCAGTCTTACTCATAATTCGACAAATGTTTGGTATTAGGGTGTCCAAGATGAACCAGCTAAGTCTTGACAAATGGATAGATAGCAGTACAGTCAATTAGGGAAGGGAATTCTGGGCAATCTGGTGGGCTGTTTTTTTTGTTTTGTTTTGTTTCGTTTCATTTTGTGTTTGTGTGTGTGTGTGTGTGTGTGTGTGTGTGTGTGTGTGTGTTTGATCTTACCCAAAATTATGTGATTATTAGGATCAGGGCAGAAAATGAGAATAAAATATATCTGAAAACAGTGTGACAGGGTTGGAATCCTATCTTTCTTACAGGTAACTTTACTTATCTGTAAAATTAAGAAAATTATATTTCTTATAAAGTTCTTTGAAGACTAAGTGAGACAACCCATGCAAAACACAATGCTTCACTTAAGCATATGCTTTATTTATACCAGTTTTGTCTTCCTACTCCTCCTTCTTCTTTTCTTCTTCCTTCTACTCTTCTTCATTTTCTTTTCTTCTTCTTCATTTTTTTCTTTTTCTTCTTCATTTTCAAGGCTAAAACACATTCTATCTTCCTCATGAATTTTTATCTGACTATGCTAGTTCATAAATATTTAGCTGTGTTTGAAACTTAACATATAAATTATACTAAAATCTTAGAATTTAGTTCTATATTCTGTTTGAAAAATGTTTTTCCTGAAATTATCTTTTTTATTATTCTTTTAGCTTTACCTTCTGAAGCAAAACATATGCTTAACAATAGTCTGTACCAAGTACATCTTTGTTGGGCTGGATATGCAGTAGGTTTCACAAACATGTGTTATATGGATAATTCTGTTTTACAGAGTAATGTCAGTTATAGTACCTCCCACTGGAATATTGTTGATAATCATTTACTACAACAACAAAAATTGAGTGATTCTTGTCACTTTGTAGCATGCGCTTACAAAATTAATTCCAATCACGGAAACATATCAAGAAAAAATGCTATGGTTTTAAAAATAGGTCATACACAGGTTGCTGAGGTGAGAATTCTAAACACTGGTTAAATTTCTACATTTTGTACCTGTAACATTTTTCCGTCATGTCTCAAAATAAAGGCATTAAGATTTTTTTTAAATGATTATAAAAGTACTTAGTTGTTAAAATAAAAAAAGGAAAGAAAAAAGAAGAAAAATTTCCTTCATAGAGAAAACTGATAAATTTTTATTTTCTATCAGTATTTTTCCATGACTCCCTCCCCATCTTTCTCTTTCCTCTCCTTCTCTTACCTCCCTATCTTCTCCTCTGCTCTTTTCCCTCCTCTGTACTCTCTCTACACACACACACACACACTCACACACACTCACTCTCTTTCTCTCTGTGTCTCTCACACACACACACACAAACACAAACATTTCACAAATTATAATCATATGTCTTCCTACCCTCCCTTCCTTCCTTCCTTCCTTTTTTTTTTTTTTTTTTTTTTTTTTTTTTTTTTTTTTTTTTTTTTTTTGGAGTTTTGCTTTTATTGCCCAGGCTGGAGTGCAACGGCACGATCTAGGCTCACTGCAACCTCCGCCTCCCCGGTATAAGCAATTCTCCTGTCTCAGCCTCCCAAGTAGCTTGGATTACAGACATGGGCTACCATGCCCAGCTAGTTTTTTTTGTATTTAGTAGAGACAGGGTTTCATCCTGTTAGTCAGGCTGGTTGCAGACTCCTGACCTCAGGTGATACATCCACCTTGGTCTCCCAAAGTGCTGGGATTACAGGTGTATGCAACCGTGCCTGCCCAATACTTTTTCATTTAGCATTATTGCCAAGGTATATTAAGGGCAGTAAAATATAATACTAACATTCTATGCAATGTATCTCATGTATCTATTGGCCTTGGGTGATTCATCCCTGAAGTAAGTGTTTTCTTTCCTGCTATGGCAGAAATCTTCCACTACATTGTTCTTAGAATTTATTGAACAACTGCTAAGTACGAACAGTGATGACAAGAAAAAAGAATTAGGATTGGCTTCTGTTGGAGCCATATCATATCCAATTAGCTTTTCAACATTGTGGTGGTAAATGTGCTTATTATACTTTGAGAGCATAACTCACAAATAATTGGGTTTCACTTCAATTTTAGCAAAATTATCTACTTGTATTGATTTGTTTTACAAAATTATCCATGTCCTTTCGTGAACATATTCTATAGATTATTTCTAAAGATAACAAAATATGTTGTCATTTCACTTAATAGGAAACTTACCTAGCAGGTTAAATTCAGAAGCAAATCAGTTACCTAAATTTTTAATGATGCTAGTACTGCTACTAAAATACATCCATTTATTTGTTGTCAGCCAAGGACGCCAGTGACTAGGTAAATTACAATACACAAATTGATAAACTAAACAACTAAATACAGTAAATAAATCCACAAATTAAGTAAATAAATATTAACGAATAAAGCAATTAGAATTCCATAAGTGCAGATAGCATTATCACCATTCAATATTATCCATTTCTGCCGGGCGCGGTGGCTCAAGCCTGTAATCTCAGCACTTTGGGAGGCCGAGATGGGCGGATCACGAGGTCAGGAGATCGAGACCATCCTGGCTAACACGGTGAAACCCCATCTCTACTAAAAATACAAAAAATTAGCCGGGCAAAGTGGCAGGCGCCTGTAGTCCCAGCTACTCAGGAGGCTGAGGCAGGAGAATGGTGTAAACCCGGGAGGCAGAGCTTGCAGTGAGCCAAGATCGGGCCCCACAGCACTCCAGCCTGGGCGACAGAGCGAGACTCCGTCTCAAAAAAAAAAATTTCTGGATCCAGAAAACATAAAGGTGTTGTATAATTTGTTTTTACTTCTGTAATAAATCACTAAATGACAAAGCTTGGTACAAGGGAAAATCATCTTTGGTAAATTACTTCACTATCAGATTAAACATTTCACTATCAGGTAGTTAAACAGCAATAAAAATGACAGCAAAAGAAAAGCTTCCAAGTTGTTTAGAGAAATCTGAAACATTTTAACAGATCCCCTTAATGATTAAAAATGACCAGGTAGGCCAGGCATGGTGGCTCATGCCTGTAATCCCAGCACTTTGGGAGGCCAAGGCAGGTGGATCACCTGAGGTCAGGAGTTCAAGACCAGCCTGGTCAACATGGTGAAACTGAGTCTCTACTAAAAATACAAAAATTAGCTGGGCTTGGTGGTGCATTCCTGTAATCCCAGCTACTCAGGAGGCTGAGGCAAGAGAATCACTGGAACCCGGGAGGTAGAGGGTGCAGTGGGCCGAGATCGCACCACTGTAACTCCAGCCTGGCCAGCAGAGGGAGACTCCGTCTCAAAAATAGATAAGTAAATAAAAATGATCAGGTGCAATGATGTTCCACTCAATGTCCTTCACTTTCAGTTTGTTTCATTTGCTACTTTGTGAACACATTTAGGATATGGATTTTGTACTTTTGACCAAGGATAACTACTATACTCTGTAATTTTGTACACTGAGAGTTGCTCAGCTGGCCTCAAAGAAACTACAAGTATTTTCCTCTGGATATAAGTAGCTACTGCTAGGTACATGAGTATGTCTTGTTGTTTCCCCTCTTTATGTATGTATAAACAATTGTAAAGAAGTTAATGAAAGCACATATTCCACCATTTAGCAGAGGAAAAGAAAATACTAGCTGCAACTGTAAAGCTGCCTTTGACAATTTCAAGTCCTACACCCACTTCATTTCCCCGAAGCAGCCATCTTCATGTTTGTAGCATCTCCTTCCAGACCAACTATGACTGTGTCCATAAATAGTATCAAGAATTATTCCATGTTTGGTTTTAAAACATTTATAGAAACTATATACTGTATGAAACATTCTGCAATTTGCTTTTCTTTTAACTTAACCTTATGTTTTTGAGTTCTAACATCATATTGTGGATCTAGTTAATTCCTTTTACCTGTTTTGTAGTATTCTACTGTGTGAATAGTCCACATTTTACTTATCCATTTTCCTGACTGATATTTGGTTTTAAATTCTTCACTATTTTACACTATATGGACCAAACATCCTTATACACTGGTTCTTATAAACAAGGAGTGAGATTTCTCTAGATCATGTGATGTGTGTGTGTGTGTATATATGTGTGTGTGTATATATATGTGTGTGTCCGTGTGTGTGTATATATATGTACATATATACATATACTTTTCTTTTTTTTTTTTTTGAAGACAGTCTCACTTTGTCACCCAGGCTGGAGTGCAGTGGTGCGATCTTGGCTCACTGCAACCTCCGCCTCCCACGTTCAAGGGATTCTTGTGCCACAGCCTCCTGAGTAGCTGAGATTACAAGCGTGTGCCACCATGCCTAATTTTTGTACTTTTAGTGGAGACAGGGTTTCACCATGTTGGACAGGTTGGTCTTGAGCTCTTGGCCTTATGTGATCTGCCTGCCTCAGCCTCCCAAAGTGCTGGGATTACAGGCAAGAACCACCACACCCAGCCTGATACGTACATTTTCAATTTTACAGGCCTGTGTCACTGTGCCCAGCACTTCTACTGTCTTTTAAAAGGAGAAATTATTAGGCCTAAGAAACACACTATTAACCAAGATACAAGGTGATTTCAAGTTTCCTAAAACTTACTTGATATCAGCACCTGCAATAAAGCAGCCTGGCTTTGATGAGATAAGGACGGCACTTCTGATTTGATCACTAGCCCAGATTTCGTTCATAACTTCTGTGAACTCTGAATGCAGCTCTTTACTTAGTGTATTTACCTGCCAAAGGGAAATATATACAGGTAAGGGTTTAAATTTGAAGCACCGGATGTACATACAACCATCAAACGCTACTTTGATTATAAGAAATACACTTATCCAGTAGAAATATACTGTTAGAAGAGAATAAGAAATACCATTTTCCCAGCAAGTCAGTAGCTTTCTATTCAGGCAACTTTGGCCCACTATAAGCACCCCTTCCTTTAAAAATAGGTCTCCTCGAAGGAGGAACTCAGGGTCATCCTCAGAGTTTGAATCATTTGTAGGCTATAAACAAATAGGTCTACAAACATTTATTGGCATGGAAAAAATCTGTATAATGTTAAGAAAAAAATGAAATACAAATAAGATATATAGGCCAGGCATGGTGGCTCATCCCTATAATCCCTGCACTTTGGGAGGCCAAGGCGGGCAGATTACTTGAGNCCAGTTAGGCTACACAGGGGTCAGGGACCCACTTAAGCAGGCAGTCTGTCCGTTCTCAGATCTCAACCTCCGTGTGGGAGAACCACTGCTCTCTTTAAAGCTGTCAGACAGGGACATTTACATCTGCACAGGTTTCTGTTGCTTTTTGTTAGGTATACCCTGTCCCCAGAGGTGGAGTCTACAGAGGTAGGCAGGCATCCTTGAGCCAATTTGAGCTTCCCGGTGGCTTTGTTTACCTACTTAAGCCTCAGCAATTGTGCGCACCCTTCCCCTAGCCTCACTGCCGCCTTGCAGTTAGATCTCAGACTGCTGTGCTAGCAATGAGGGAGGCTCTGTGAGCATGCGACTTTCAGGGCCAGGTATGGGATATAATCTCCTAGTGTGCCATTTGCTGAGACCCTTGGTAAAGTGCAGTATTAGGGTGGGAGTTACCTGATTTTCCAGGTGTTGTGTGTCTCAGTTTCCCTTGGCTAGGAAAAGGAATTCCCTTCCCCCTTGCACTTCCCAGGTGAGGCAATGCCTCGCCTGCTTCACTCTTGCTGGTCGGGCTACACTCGCTGACCAACACCAACTGTCTGACATGCCCCAATGAGATGAACCCGGTACCTCAGTTGAAAATGCAGAAATCATCCATCCTCTGTGTTGCTCATGCTGGGAGCTGGAGGCTGGAGCTCTTCCTATTCGGCCATCTTGGGCTCCCCACCACCCCCCTGGATTTATGTATGATTCTAATGAGTGGAAATGACCTAGTAGAGTAGTTGATGTAGAAGAGTCACTTGGTAAATTATTTTTAATGAGAGGAGAACATATTGTAGAAATTGCTTTAAAAAGAAAATTTTCTTTTCTTTTATTGAAACAGAATCTCACTCTGTCGCCTAGGCTGGAGTGCAGTGGTGTGATCTCAGCTGGCTGCAACCTCCACCTCCTGGATTCAAGCAATTCTCTGCCTCAGCCTCCCAAGTAGCTGGGATTACAGGCTCCCACCACCACACCCAGCTAGTTTTTGTATTTTTAGTACAGACAGGGTCTCACCATCTTGGACAGGCTGGTCTTGAACTCCTGACCTCGTGATCAACCTGCTTCAGCCTCCCAAAGTGCTGGGATTACAGGTGTGAGCCACTACACCTGACTGAAAATTTAAAAAAGGAAGTTTAGGAGAAATAAAATATCACCACATCAATTAGTGGCATCCAACTGGTTGGTAGAACATGTCAGAGGGTGTTTAACGTGCCCTACATTCACAAAATATGGATGGCAATCTTCCATCCTTGTACTCCATTATAATGGAACAATTATAAGTGATTCAAATTATCATTATGCTTGTCAAAATAGTACTTTTATTAAGTTTTGACATCTTTTCCTTGAGTTGCATAATTCAAATAAATATCAAACCTGTCTCTTTATCTACCTTATCCAGAGCATCACAATATTTTATTAATACTAAGGTCTCTGTTCATTTCTCTATTCACAAAATTATGATAACTATTTTCAGATAATATTCCATTTTACTCACCTGACATTTATAGCATGAATTGTGTGAATTCAGCTAAGAATCATTTAAAATAAACACAATAGCAAAAAAGATTGTGGCAGGTTATTTTTTTCAATTGAAAGTATAATCAAACAAGCATGCTGGATCAAATGTAGAATTCATGCTCACCTAAAGGAAATGTGTGTCTTAAAGAAAAATCTAGTTAGTAAATATGTGTAACAGGGATACCTCTCTGACATATGTGTGAGTCCTTATGAGCAAAAATAAATAAACAATTGATTCTTGAGGAAAAAACATGTTTTGAAATGAGAGATGCAAGTAAAGCCAAAACAAATACCAGTGACCAAAAGGAGTTGTGCTGTGTGTGACTAGGAATTATTATAATGCTGTAAAATAGCTTGTTGTTCATCAAGCAAGACATGAGTAATTCAAATTGACTAAGCATGTTATTTAGTTAACCTGGACATGAAGCTCAAGTTAAAGATTATGTATTTGTGAATTTGTTTTGTAGAGGGCTTGCTGTGGTGCCCCTCACACAGCAGATGTTAAATTAAGGCTTTCTGAGTAGTTCATGCAATGAAAGTCTTTTGGGCATGCATTATAAAGTTGTGTAAAATTATTTAATTCTTTCATATTTTAAAGAGTATGAATTCAAAAAGACCTAATATGAACTTCAGTTCTATCACTGCTTAATGTCTGACATTTTCTGAGTTATTCAAAGTTCACGAGCCTCAGGCTCCTCATCTCTAATATGGGATCAATGATACCTACTTCATAAGAATATTGTTTAGACTAAGTGAGAATTCATATATGAAAAAACAAAATAAAATGTCAGGGCAATATGACTTAGTGGAAAGTATGTAAGACTTTATAGTTAGAACTAAATTTCCACTCTAACCAGCGAGGAATTGGGTTATTATTGGTTTCAAGTCTTCACTTCCAATCTTCAATAATGATCCTTTCATGGCTTCGCCATGTGAGTTGGCAGCCACAGCAGGACTGAGTTTACCTGTCCCTTGGTGTTGGTTTTGGCCATAGGAGCTGCTTTAACTAAGGGAGCATTAGCAGAAGTTTCAACATCTTCAGGGGCAGCATGCGTTACCACTCGCTCTCCTTGCTCTCTTGTGCTTTTGTGTTTGCATGAGGAGAGCATGCCCAAGCTAGCTGGCTGTGCCAAAGTCAATGAGGAGACATATAGAGTCAACTTGAACCCAGGCTGCAAACTGGACCACAGTGGTTGATCCTAGCTGAACCACAGCTTGTCTTTAGACTAATGAATGATAAATGAATTCTACTTGTTTATGACTAGTGAGAACTTCAGTGCCATTTGTTACCTGGCCCTAGTTAGTACTAGTTGACTACTATATGACTCCACTTAACTATCCTGAGTGCAGAGTTTATTTCTTTCTGAAGCTGTTCATATCATTTTGCATTTAGTTTGTTCACATGTTTAAAAGTAATGGCTATAATATTCTCCCTGTTCACCTATGTAAATCCATGAACTGAGAAGCTAAATGTCTCTTAACATTAGATTATGGGCCTCTGCATAGTTTTCTTTGTGTCTGTATAGTCCCATATAGCTTGGTATATTTCACCATATTTATTAGTATAAATATGAAATACAGATTGGCTAATTTTGTATATAGTTTTTTGTGATGGCAATTCTAAAACTTACTTATGACAAGCATACTCTTCCTCTTAAGTCACATTAGCTTATATAAAGCTAGATAAAAGTTTTTAAAAATTCTGAGCACTCAAAGTCCTTGAGATGTCTCTTCATTGCAAGACACATTACATATTGGTACCGCTCATTACAAGATATGAACGTACATTGCAAGATACGTTCATTATGTTGCTGATAGGGATGACAAGGAGGGCACACTACCTTCTGCAGTTCTTGTGTGCATAGTCCTAACTTGACAGTAGAAGCTTCCTCTGTGTTTTGTATGGTCTAGAGAAGCTGCAATAACAGAAAGACCTACAAAAGGATTATAGATGCTTATTTCTCTCTTATGTTATGACCTCAGTTGTCTCATCTTCTAAATGAGGATTGAAATACTCATCTTATAGAATCATAAAATACAGTAAGTGAGCTGTCCAGGAAGGGAGAACAACTCTGATCCTTACGGTCACTGGTATAATAAAATTCCTTCTAAGGCATAACTGCATCAGCAAACAGGACATTTTCATCATATCTATGGCTAAAACTAAGTGTCTGGCATGCTTAGGTTATAGCCAGCAGAAGGAGTAAGAGAAAGCAGATACATGTCTACTTTTCTAAGGTTCCAGAAAGGAAGTGACACATACTACTTCTGTTGACATATCATTGTCGAGAACATAGTCACTTGGGCACATCTACCCAAAAGGGTCCTGGGAAACATTAGTTCTAGTCAGGTAGTCAAGTCCTCAGTTACAACTCTATCACTGTAAAATTTTCTGACACCTTTGCTATGATTTGAGTATTTGTGCCTGTACATCCCCATCCCACCAATATATATGTTGAAATCCTCATCCCCAAGGTGATGTTATTAGGAGATAGGGCTTTCAAAGAGGTGATTAGGTCATGAGAGCTCCGGTGCATTACTATAAGGCCTAAGGAAGCTCATTTGTCCCTTCCACCATGTGAGAGTGCAGCAAGATGCCTTCTATAAACCCAGAAGTTGGTTCTCACTAGACACTGATTCTGTCAACACCTTGATATTAGATTCCTCAGCTTCCATAACTGAAAAATAAATTTATGTTTTTTATAAACTACCAATACTATGATATTTTGTTATAGCATCCCAAATGGTCTAAGACAACCCTACCATCTGTTGGACAAAAAAGGTCTGCTGTCAACCTTTTATCCACCTAAAGAAAAAACCCTTTCACTTTTATGCTTTTGCAATTTCTATGTTGTTCCTAACATCTAATGTATATTTTTGGGATCATATGTACAAAGTTCCTATTTCAATTATCTACTTTCTAGCAGTGTGATAATAAACAAGTTACTCTGGAATCTCAGTTGTCTCATTTTTAAAGTGAAGATAAAAATTATTCATCTTTTACAGCTCTAAAATATAATAAACAGCTCATGAAAGCACTTTGAAGAGTAATTGGCATATGCTATACATCTAGTAACTGTGTGCTATTGTAAATGTAGTCATCATAGAGTTTTTCAAAAATTTTAATGGCAGGAGATGCTCATTGACTGGCAAGTACCACTAACACTGTTGCTGCTGTCATTATTATTGGAGTAGATCTGAGACCTAGAGTCTGACATGAATGAGATCCAAAGAAGAAACTCTCGCTTTCCTGCACCTCCACCTGGTTGCTCTTCACACCATTCCCCAGAACTTTAGTCACGTGTGCTGTGTGGCATATTGGATTTGGTTACAATGAGCCTTCCAGGACCCTTGCACATCCTTGGAGCCTGATTTCCACCAGTGCTGCTCCCCCCTACTCCTCCAGAACCCCCTCTGCAATGGTACTAAAGATATCCAGTGCAAGCCACATAATTCTCTGCCAAGTGTGCATTGCACCTGCTTGTGACAGAAGAGATCTTTTTGCAAAGCTCCAAAAACTTGGCTGGGTCAGCTCCTGATCACCCCATGGAATTCTGGGGTCAGAGACATCCCAAAGTAGGCTTGTGCTGAGAACAGTACAGTGTATCTGTGCCGGGGCTTACAATTCTATTTTGACACCAAATGTGTTTTCTGTCTTGCATATGCAGTAACAAGGTGGAGTGGGTTTCATCCAGATTACTTCGAATACTGCCTTCCTCAGTGAAGAGGAACCTAACCTTCGGTTTGCAAGGAAGTTTCCTGGCCTATATAAATTCACAATCTCTTTTGGGGGATAATTAATTTGTGCTTTTGCTGCCTGAGTTTAGTAGGCATATTCAGGCTTATCACTTCCTTCACCCAACAGACTCACTATAACTGCACTGTTCAATGTATTTGCCGCTAGTCAAATGGGATTACTGCGCTCTTTAAATCTGCCTAGTCTTAATTGAGGTGTGCAGAAATTTTAAATGCACGCTGAGTCTCAAAGACTTATATGGAAAAATTTGTAAATATAACTAGCTTTATTTTTTATACTGATTATGTTGAAATACTGTTTTAAATGTATAGAGTTATATATTGTGAAAATAAATGTGATATACTTTTAGTTTTTTTAAATATATAGCTACTAGGAAATTTAAAATTACAGATGTGACCTACATTATATTTCTGGTGGATGGCACTGCAATACTTTCTACAGGCCTGAGTCGAGTAGGGATTCAAACTTCAATTCTGTTTATCTCCCAGTAAAGTTGAAGACATTTCCAAGAAGTAGGCAGGCATTTACTTCATAGATGATCATAGTAAAATTACAATTTGTCAATACAAGACGAATTATATAAAGGATCTTGATGATCGCTAGATGACTCTAGGAGTTTTATTGTTATTAATCAAAATCATAAAGACAAAATATTTATGATCAGCAGTACCTGGGGCTATGTAAATTGCAGTTAAGTTCTGTACGTTTCAAAGGATATCAATATTTACATAAGAATGACTCAAACAAGATGATAATTTGGATGACTCACAAACCCTTCAAAGAAGACTGAAAATTAGAAATGTTAAGAGATGCGCAATTTCACATGAGCTGTTAGAACATGTATTTTTTATATACTCTTCTCATATACTTTCTCTTAATGCTAAACTAGAGTTAAAGTTAGTAGTAACAAGGTCTAAGCATGTCTTTGGAAAATTCTAATTAGCTGAGGATATTTCTCCCTTCACATTCTGAATGATAAAATAACAATTCTGTCAATTAGGAGAAACTCACACGAATGAGAATCTAGTTCTAAACTGAATTTTATTAGATTATGTTAGTAGGGATAGTTCTTAAAGGTTAAACACTAGAGATACTGTTTTATGAACTTTTAGAAACCTGATTTTTTAATTTATGTGTCTGTATCAGTCAGAATGCAATCAGAACATCAGAGTCACAAGGAAACATATTTGTTCATTCACTCATTCATTCATACAATCATGTATTTGTATTAGAGGATTTGTCCCAGGCATTAGATCTCATGCAATATGAAAGTGGGAGCTAATTAAGTAGTCTCTGTGTAGCTGTGTCCTTGCATCTGCTGTGAAGGCTTGAAGTCCACAAGAAGAAGGGAAAATAGATATAAAGTGGGAGACAGTAGGAACAAACTGGAACCCATAAGTATCAGTTTTTACTGTCTCTCACCTTGATGGCATGGGGTTCCTACAGAAGCCAGTGCTCTTCATCAAGGAGCTAAAGATACACACACACACACACGCCCCC
>NW_016809038.1:347106-411022 GCF_001698545.2 Rhinopithecus bieti
CCCCCCCCCCCCCCGCTCCCCCCCGACACACACACACAATGTGGGGAATCAGAAGGAGAATTCAATGGAAGATGGAGAAATTTTAGGCTGAGCTCCTGTCTTAGACCAACAAGGTAAGCCAGAGGATAAGTGACAATTTACATGAGCCACAAAAATAGCTGCTGCTTTAATTCTACCCTCCACATCTTGCACAAGAGTCTCTGTGTCTTACCCTAAGTGGAAAATATATAGAAGGGAAATCTTGGAAATGAAGTTCAACCTAATCAAGCCGACACAAAACCAAGCCATCACAGTGTGTCTTCATGTGTGTTTTTTTCCCATGCTTTCAATCAGTCTCTCTGTGCACAGAGATAATGTATACATCAGCTAAGTATGGGTAAGTGTGTGTAGCCTTTCTTGGCATTCTCTTCCCTTTGTGTGTGTTTTCAAACACAATTGCATTTGTCTTTTAATGCGACTCTCCCTGTTACTGTTTCTTTTGGGCCTATTTTCTTTCTTCTTTGACCCTCTACCTTTTCTTTCCTGTATTTTCACCTCTTGACCTCATGCCTGTTTGATTGCTTCACTCTCTTTTTCTGTTTTATTACCAAGAAACTAAACTGTTTTAAAAGACTTTTTAAAAATCCACTTAGTGCATATATTTTATGGTCTCTATTCCTAACTTTCTACTATTTTCAGGGACATTGGATTTATCTTTTCTCCAAAAAGATCTTTTAAAAATATTATTTTTTTCTAAAAAGACCTTTTAAAATATTATATGGTCCTAGATTAATGTTTTCTGTGAGTATATGGCCCTGGTAGCAATGAGGTTTGTCTTTTGTGGTCTATTCAGTATGAAAAGTGATTGATTCTAGGCTCTAGTGGATGTCTTAGAGCAGCTCAGAGAGCCGCTGTGGGTCACTTCTTGCCCCCACACAGCATTTGACCAGTACTGCATCTGGTTTTTAGAGTGTTTATCACCTCATTTCGCTGCTTGCCTTTTCCTAGTTAGGTATTGCCTCATGAATGTCAATGCATCGCTTCTAAAATTAAGCGATTTTTAGAACACATTCTTTCTTAAAATATTTTTCTGAGACTTTTAAAGCCATCATCCATTTATAACAATTACCAAATTATTAAACATGAAGTTGCCCATATGGATGTTGTTATTATCTTGTCATATTATCAGGTGGACCAGATTAATAGAACATTTTTCTTCTATTCCCTAAATTCATGAGAGTTTGAGTTTGGGGAAAGGTAATTAGAAAGCACCAAACATTACTTAAGTATGGTGCTGGGGCATTAACCAATAATGGAGATTGGACTTGCTGGAGAATAGTAAAGGGCATTGGGGTCTATGATAAAGAAAAATAAGCCCGGGAGCGGGGGCTCACGCCTGTAATCCCAGCACTTTGGGAGGCCGAGGCGGGCAGATCACGAGGTCAGGAGATCGAGACCATCCTGGCTAACAAGGTGAAACCCCGTCTCTACTAAAAATGCAAAAAAATTAGCCGGGCGTGGTGGCAGGCGCCTGTAGTCCCAGCTACTTAGGAGGCTGAGGCAGGGGAATGGCATGAACCCAGGAGGCGGAGCTTGCAGTGAGCCAAGATCGCGCACTACACTCTAGCCTGGGCCACAGAGCCAGACCCTATCTCAAAAAATAAAATAAAATAAAATAAAAATAAAAATAAATGTCAAGGGATACGAAAGATGAGAGACTGTAAACAAATTGTATCTGCTTCTTAGATTAGGGAAGGACTTCTACTGCTGTGCTTCTTTAAAAAAGCCTCAAATCTGAAACTTGTCATTAGTTAAGTGTATCTGAGTCTTGCCTATCTCCTTAAGTTCAGGCTCTTTCTGTGTAGGGAGGCAATGGAGATGTTAGTCCAGGATGGGGGCCTGTTCACGACAACTGAGCATTGCTCTCCTGTACTCACACACTCATTCACATTGCACACACCCACCTACTCACAAAACTAGATTGGAAATATATGAGTTATAGTAATGCTGATACTTCACATTGGTGTAGAATTTTAGAATATAGAGTGTTTTCACATACATTATCTCAGAACGCAGAGAATAAGAGTCAGTGACCACAACGACGAGGATATATGGAGGGAATGGATAAGAAAGAACAAGAGAATGATAGGGAAGAAAGTGCCCATGGACGGAGACTAGCTAAAAATTAAGAAACGCCATGGCAGTAGCTGAGGGAACTTGGTACCATATCGCTAATCTACTTAACTGTTGAATAATGTTTTCTCTAAATGTCCCCAGGCATCATGAAGAGATGTAGCATATTTTTTTTTAACTTTTACTTTAGGTTCAGAGATGCATGTGCAGGTTTGTTGTATAGGTAAGTTCATATCATGGGGGTTTGTTGTACAGATTATTTTATCACCCAAGTACTAAGCCTATTACCCAGTAGTTATTTCTTTCTGATCCCCTCTCTCCTCTCACCTTCCACCCTCAAGTAGGCCCAAGTGTCTGTTGTTTCCCTCATTATGTCCATGAGTTCTCATCATTTAGCTCCCACTTGTAAGTGAGAACATGCAGTATTTGGTTTTCTGTTCCTGTGTTAGTTTGCTAAGGATAACAGCTTCCAGCTCCACCCACGTTTCTGAAAAATACATGATCTCATTATTTTTTCTGGCTGAATAATATTCTGGGGTGTATATGCACTATATTTCCTTTATCCAGTCAGTGATGGGCATTTAGGTTGATTCCATGTCTTTGCTATTGTGAATAGTGGAGATGCAGCATATTAGAGAGTATTGACATTTCCTAGTCTAGACTCCAAAATTAGTTAAGAACATTTGGAAAAAGTAATACAAAGATTTCAGGGAAAAAAAAAAAAAAAAAAACCTGCTGTGCAGGCTGCTATTACTAAATTCATTTGAACTATGATCCAAAAATGCACTTCAAGTCTTGCAGGGTTTGGAACACTGATGGACATCCATATGTGTTTCATAAGGCTCTTTGGCCAAGAAGTAGCAGAAGATGACAATCAGTGGGCTGTCAGCTCATTCAACCTTCAGGACTTTGGTGGGAAAGTGAAAAGATGGGCAACCGATTTGAGCTGCCCTGTCAAGGTATCTGCTGCCCAGTCATGCAAACACCAGAAGAGTTCGAACTGATCGCACTAGCACAGCAGTCACAGGACTAGGGTTGACTGGACTGTGAAGACTAAGCAAATACTACTGCAGATCTCCTCACTGCATCACCAGAAAGCTGACATCAAAGGGGAGGAAAAGCCAGCACCTGTTCTCCCAAGGGACTTACATCACTCAGTTCCTCAGTAATAGCTCTCATGTAGATTAAATATCTTTTTTTGTTCTAGTTTGTGATGGTTACATCAAAACTAGGATGATTTTGATAACAGTAATGAAGTTTTGCAACATATCTGTCATTCAGCACTGTTTTCTGTGTCCTCCATCACTGTTCTAATTCAGGCTCCTGTCAGGAAAAATTGTAAAAGACTTTGGAAGACAAAAAATAAAATTACTGGATGTCCTGTCTAGCACATTGTTCCTGTTTGCTTGTGACTTTCATCATCTTTGAGCTATTTTAGCGATCTTGTAAATTGTAGAAAACTTACAGTCATGAAAATGATTCTTGTTCATAGAAATTCAGTTTTTTATTGCCCTGTGGAAATTGACCAGTTTTGCATCTACAGTATTCTAAATTCATCTAAGCATTTTTGATTGTTAATATACGTGTGTTGTTTGATTCTCTTTTTAATTAGTTGTAACATCTTACCGTTTTTTTCATTAATTAATGAATCAAATGCCATCTTTGACATGTATTTATTTTATGTGCCTTTTATTCTTTAATGCCTTCTTCAGTTCTTTCCTGGATTATACCAGCCTCCTAACTTGTTTCTCCATAGAGTAACTTGAGAAATCTCTTCAAAAATGGAAATCAGGCTATTTTCTTTTCTAGCTGAAAATCCGTCAAGGATTTTATTGTTCTTATAATAAAACGCAAACTCCATGTCTCGGTTTACAAAATTCCAAAGTGTCTAGTACTTATATTCTCTCCAATCTATTTTTTTTTTGTATTGAGACGGAGTTTCGCTCTTGTTGCCCATGCTGGAGTACAGTGGTGCGATCTTGGCTCATTACAACCTCAGCCTCCCAGGTTCAAGCGATTCTCCTGTCTCAGCCTCCCTAGTAACTGTAGTAGCACCTAGTAGTCCCTAGGTGCCCACCACTACTCCTGACTAATTTTTGTATTTTTAGTAGAGATGGAGTTTCGCCATGTTGGCCAGGATGATCTCGATCTCCTGACTTTAGGTGACCCACCTGCCTCAGTCTCCCAAAGTGCTGGGATTACAGGCATGAGCCACTGTGCCCGGCCTTCTCTAACCTAATTTTATGCCGTTCTCCTGATTTTACATTATATTCTAGTTATACTGGTCCCATTCTGTTCCTGGAATTTATCAAACCTTTTTCCATCTCAGGACCTTTGCAATTACTTATCTCTGCCTAAAATGCTTTTTTGGTAGATATTTGCCTGGCTGACTCAGTCTTATTCTTTAGGTCTCAACTTCCCTCTGAGGTCCCCATGAGACCATTAGGTCCCATTTCTCTCCTCAGATAAGCTTTCCCTGGCTATTCTTTCTAATAGTGTGTTATACCATCCTATTTATGGTAATCTGTATTCTTTATCTCATTTCTATTTGATACCTCCACTAAAAAGTAAACTCAGTGAAGAGACAGAATGTGTTGTCATATTATCTACTGTCTCACGAGATATATTTCATGTAGTAAAGATCATTTGTGGAATAAATGAAAAATATGGGAGGAAAAGCCCTTGAATTTCGGAAGACACCTGGAGACTTATGAATGAGAAAATAAAGACCCTATTAAGGAACATGTCATATAATATTTGTAAATAAGAAAGGTTGTGTGTTCTATGATGACCAGAGAGCCAAGTGTTGGTGTGAATATATCCAAGAATAGGAACAAGTAAGGATATGGTGGTCATATATGGGTATGATACTCTTTGAAAGAATAAATGTTCCATTTCTCATTTACTTATAGTTAGATGTATTTAGGAAGGGTCTCCTTATTGTCTTAAGAACTTAGGTGGAAATTCAATAATTACTCAATAGCAGTATTTCCCACTAAAGTAATTTTATTATTTGGGTTTCTAGAATAATAATGGGACCAAATTAACATTGGATGAGTAGAGAATGAATGAATAAATGCCATCTATGTTAATCTTATTAGCAGAAAGATAGAGGCATAGATAAAGAGGATGATTTAATATATTGACAGTAGTTGAAATGACAGTCTTTATGGGGAAATGAATAATTAGTCTGATTGTAGTTTGGATAGAGAGGACTTATTGGACCCTCTCCATTTCCAATTCCAGGTTCCTTTTGGTCTTGTTCTCCTTCTCAATCTTTTTTCATGTTTTAATCAGTTTGCTTTTTTCTGTATGATTTATTTTTTTCCTGGCACGTTTTACTTTCTGTTGACATTTTTCTCCTTCACTTTCTCCAGAAAATGAATATGGAAGGTTCTTAAAGCACCAAAGAACATATATATATAAAGGACCACAAGGTGATGATGTTTTTAATAATCATTGCATCTCAAATATCCAGTCATGGTCCAGGCAATGAAAATTGTATATTAATCATGAAAGATTAATATTAAGATAACAGAAGAAGGGTAATGTCTTAGCTTGGATTCTCCGGAAAGTAAAGCCTGAACCAAAGAATTAAGTGCAAATGTTTTATTGGAAAGTGAGGCTCAAGGAGGTGGAAAAGAGACAAGGTTAGCAGGGGAGGAGGGAGTGCCAGGACAAAGATTCATTATGCTGTTGCCCACAGCTATAGGTGACTAGATGTTCAAGCTCCCATGTCTGCTTAATGAGGCATATGAAATGCATCTCAAGACTACCAGTATATGGGAATGAAAGTGAAAAGCAAATTCATTGGCTTTCATTACTCATTAGTCATAGGTTCACCCCATGGCATTATAATTCTTCAGCGTTTTCAAGCTGCATAGTTGCGAGTGCCAAGGGCGTTCCCAAAGGGTCTGCTACCCCATATCGTTAAAGAAGCTCCTGGGAAGAGGGTAGGCACTACATGGTCTAGATCTGAGATGTCAGATTTCATATCTGCTAAACTGGGTGCTTAGAATAAGAGAGAGCTGAGACCAAAAGAATCTGAAGTGCTGTGAATAAATGTACAAAATATAGAGGAAGCAGCAACATTTAAAAGTTGAAGACAGAAGACAGGGAAAAGAGCAGAAAATCATTAACCAACTGCGTGACCTTATGCGATACAATCTACAACTTGCAACCTCAGACCTTTCAACTGTGAAATAAAGGAGTCGCTCTAGCTCAGTGGTCCTTAATGTTGGTTGAACATAAAATCATCTGGGTATCTTTAAAAATACCATTGCCTAGGGCCTGTCCCCAGATATTCTGATTTGTTTTATGTCTGGTGCAAACTGAACAATGGGACTTTTGTCAAAACAAACTCACTAGATGATTCTAATGTGCAGGAAAGATTGAGAGTCACTGCTGTAGAATCTGTAAGGGCTTATTCACTTATACCATGTTATGATTTTATCTATAGTTTTAAAATGCCTATGGAAAAATATTCTCCATTGTCTTTTTAGCCAGATATTGTTCAGAACTTCCAACTCCATGAACTTACACTTATAAATTCTTCCATTTGAATATTATGTATCAGTTCCGCAGATGATTATGGATTTTTCAATTTTAGCCAAACTGTAAGTTAAATTAATTATTTCAATTGGCCTTTGATTAATATGTTTTTCTTTTTCCTGAATAACTCTGTTGCAATTTCTATTGGCTGCATAGTATAGTTTTTTGAACATCAGCCTAGTGATCTTTCTTCTTGCCAAATACTTTTGGAGAAACTGCTAACAGGAAACTACTTTGTTTTCTCTATTTTGCAATAATTGAACTGTTTTCAGTTACTCTTATCTAAAATATAAAATAAAAGTAGACAAATTTTAAAAATTACAAATATAGCTAAGGTTTAAAGACAGAAGATACCAAAAAATGCCCATGAACTCACAATTAGTTTAGAAAAAAGAACATGTTTTATTAAACCCAAATTCCCTGTGAGTATGCCCTTGCATCCTATCCTCTTCCATTACTACTACTCAAAAGTAGCCACTATATGTAATTTCATATTTGTGATTCTCTTGCTTTTCCTTATAGTTCTAACACAATATTTAGACTATTAAATAACACATAGCTTAGTTTTGCATATTTTGAACCATATATGAATGAAGTTATATTCTATGTATTCTTCAACTTGCTTTTTAGGGTTAGATTCATCTGAGATTTATTTTCATTGTAGCTGTAAATAATTGATTTTTACTGTTATATAGCATTCTATAGTAGGACTAAACTACAGTTTATCTATTTGTATAACTAGATAGATTAACCGCAGTAACAAATAATCCTAAAACATTCAGTGGCTTATTTTTTGCCCACACAATGTCTGATGCAGACAAAATCTTGTTAGACAACTGTCTTGCTTGTCCATCCTCAAAGCAGAGAACCTAGGGATGCAGGCTCTTTCCATTGTGTGTGTTCAACATTTTGCAGTCTTTGATTGCAAAATGGAAATGGGGATGAGAGCAGAGGTGTGATGTGTTTGCATGTGAGTGAGAAGGAGAGACAGAAATAGAGGGAGAGGGAGAGTGAGAAACAGAGAGACAGAAAGATAGAGATGAGAGAGAGTTGGAGAGGAGAGAGGAGAAAAGGAGAAGGAGAGGGGAGAGGAAAAAGAAGAAGGAGAGAAGAGAAGGAGGAGGTGAAGGAGATTACTGTATAAGGCATTTCTGACCATTGTGTTTTCCCACATATTAAACAGAACACAATTACATGGCTCCACCTAGATGGAGAAGATGGCATGTGCCTACTATGAAAAGCAAATGGTTTGGAAAATGCATGATATAGTCTCTGCTATACCTTAATACTTCAATAAAAATTTAAATTATTTTTTAATTTTTTAAAATTGAGATGCTGTGGACATTCTTTTGTCTCCCAATGTACATGGGCAAATATTTTCCTAGTGCAGTGGATATTGAACATTTTAAAACCATAACTTCATGTATGAAATATATTTTGCATTACTCTATGTCCTTATAAACATACATACACATATATAACATATATGTTATATAAACATACATACACATAAACACTTTAAAGTGGGAGACTTTTCACCCAAAATATATTTATTATTCTTTCTTTGTGTGTGTGTGTGTCTGTATGTTTCGCAGAATTGGACCTAGGATTTTAACATACTAGAGAACAAACTGTTCATTGATGGGGTTTCAGACTCTGTATCGCAAAAAAACCTTTAAGAAGTTAAAACCTGTCCAGTATTGGTATAATACCCAAGAACATCATAATTATCTCAAAAGGCTATTAAAATTATTCTCCCTTTTCTCATCACATATCAGTGTGATACACTCCTACCAAAAAATCTCACAACAGATGAACTATAGAATCTGGTATGAGAATATAAATATTTTCAATTATATCAGACATTTAAAATATTTGCAAAAAAATTTATCTCTTACTGCTCTTTTTCTTTATTTTATTGACTTATTTTAAATGGACAATAATTTTATATATTTATGGTGTACAAGATGATGTTTATACATTGTGGAATGTCTAAATCCAAGTAATTAACATATGCATCAAAACTTGCTGAGAGTAGATTTTAAGTATTCTCACAACCAAATAATAAATATATGAGGTGTGTTAATTATACATTATTCTTAAATTAGTTCACCATTTATAGCTCTCAACTTCCTTTGTTGTGCAAACTTTAATACTAGTTCTCCTTGAATAGAAAGAACTGAATTCAAAAGCTGAGTTAGTAACTCTTTTTCTTTTAGATACACTGATATGATTTGGCTCTGTCCCCACCTAAATCTCATTTTGTATTGTAGCTTCCACAATCCTCATGTGTCATGGAAGGAACCTGGGAGGGAAGTAATTAAATCATGGAGGCAGGTCATTCCTGTGCTGTTTTCGTGATACTGAGTAAGTCTCACAAGATCTGATGGTTATAAAGGGGAGTTTTCCTGCACATGTTCTCTTGCCTGCCACCATGTAAGACATGCCTTGCTTCTCCTTCACCTTCTGCCATGATTGTGAGGCCTCCCCAGCCATGTGGCACTGTGAGTCAATTAAACCTCTTTGTTAAAAATAAATTACCCTGTCTTGGGTCTGTCTTTGCTAGCAGCATGAGAACAGACTAATACAGTAAATTGGTACTCGTAGAGGTGCTGCTATAAAGATACCTGAAAATGTAGAAGTGACTTTGGAACTAGGTAACAGGCAAAGGTTGGAACAGTTAGGAGGGCTCAGAAGAAGACAGGAAAATGTTGGAAAGTTTGGAACTTCCTAGAGGCTTGGAGGGCTCAGAAGACAGGAGTATGTGGGAAAGTTTGGAGTTTCCTAGACATCTGTTGAATGGTTTTGACTAAAATGCTGATAGTGATATGGACAATAAGTCCAGGTTGAGGTGGTCTCAGATGGAGGTGAGGAATTTGTTGAGAACTGGAGTAAAGGTGACTCTTGCTATGCTTTAGCAAAGAGACTGGCAGCATTTTGTCTGTGCCCTAGAGATCTGTGGAACTTTGAACTTGAGAGAGATAATTTAGGGTATCCAGTGGAAGAAATTTCTATGCAGCAAGGTATTCAAGAGAAAGCACAGCATAAAAGCTTGGAAAATTTGCAGCCTGATGATATGATAGAAAAGAAAAACCCATCTTTTGGGGAGAAATCTTTCTGACTCCATACTTTAAGCCCAAATGATTGTTGAACCTAGAGAAGCTTTGGTGGATCACATCCTTAGCCGTAATAAAAGCTTATGGCTTTGGCTCTTTTCTATGCACGTTTAAAACTTCCTGGCACAGTTATACTTTCATATAACATAGCTGAGTATGAATGCCTTTGGCTTTTGAGGCTGAGTAATGCTTTCACAGGTTGAATATTTCTTACTAAAAATGTTTGGGACCAGAAGTGTTTCAAATTTAATATTTTCTTAGATTTTTGAATATTTGCATTGAGCATCCATGGTGTGAAAATCCGAAATCCAAAATGTTCTAGTGAGCATTTCCTTTGAGCATCATTCCAGAACTCAAAAATTCCAAATTTTGGAGCATTTCAGATTTCAGATTTTCATATTAGCAGTGCTTAACCCGAAGTACCTCCTGAGTAGATGAGGCAAAATGGAATGTAATTAAAAGACTTGGTGAGGCCAAGAGATTTGCAGTATCACTTATATTACACTGTATTTTGGACGGACCAAAGGTTTACCTTGGATGATTATATCACCTTTTCAACAGGCTGCTGCTCTGATAAACTTGCTGAGAAGTTTTGGTTAATATGCTAAACCTAGCCTTTTTGCTACTGAGCATTTGACTTCATTCTCAGATAAGGCCCAAAATTATTTTCAGGCCTTCTTAGATTCTTGCTGTGGTGGGAGGCTGAAAAAAATTCAAAACAAAACCAAAAAAAACTGTGTGAGATAAAAGTGACCTGGTATTTTGTGCCATCTTCACGACTGATTATCTAACCAAGAAGGTTGTTATAAAAATGTAGCATTAAGATGTGTGAGCTTGTGGACAATACTGGACATGAAGTTTTTATTTTACTACCTACAAAATTTATTTTATGTCTTTCATCTAGAGTTTCTCATTTTAAAGTGGATACTCTAGTCTTATAATATTCCTTCTAGTGTCAAACCTCTTACATCCTGTAGCCTTGTTTTCTCAGTTTTGGGTCTCTGTAGGTCCTTCATTCTTCTCTGAGCCTCTAAGTCTCCAAAACCAGGACATCTTCTAGAACTTTTGCATTTCTTTGATGGGCTTTAGGGAAATAAATGTGTTGCCACATCTTTAACCATCTGTCTGTGTTCATTTCCATGCTGTTATGACAGAATACCAAACAAAGACTGGGTAATTTATAAACAATAGAAATTTGTTTGGTTCACAGTTCTATAGGCTAGGAAGTCCAAGATCAAGGGGCTATATTGGGCATGGGCCTATGCACTGTGTCATAACATGGCAGAAGGCATCACATGGTGAGAAGGAGAAGGAAGGCCAAAGTCGCCTTTTCAACCCATTCTTTTCTTTCTTTCTTTTTTTTTTTTTTTTTTTTTTTTTTTTTTTTTGTTTCTTTTTGTTGTTGTTGTTGAGATGGAGTCTGCCTCTGTTGCCCAGGCTGGAGTACAGTGGCATGATCTTGGCTCACTGCAATCTCTGCCTCCAGGATTTAAGCAATTCCCTGCATCAGCCTCCTGAGTAGGTGGGATTACAGGTGTCTGCCACCACGCCCGGCTAATTTTTTTATTTATAGTAGAAAAGGGGTTTCACCATCTTGGCCAGGCTGGTCTTGAACTCCTGAACTTGTGATCCACCCACATCGGCCTCCCAAAGTGCTCGGATTACAGGTGTGAGCCACCATGCCTGGCCCATAACCCACTCTTAATAATGAACCTGTTCCTGTGAAAAGGACATTAATCCATGAATGAGGGCAGAGTCCTCATAACCACCTCTTAAAGATCTCACCTCTCAACACTTTTGCACTGGGGACTAAGTTTCCAATACATGAGGGACACATTCAAATCACCACACTAGCTAAACATTTCCCTCTTCTACTGATACACTATGCTATTGTACTGTTTTACAAGACACCAAACTAAATAGGGGACTACTACGTCACAATGTGAGCCCAGTGTTCTCGAGTGCCCCATTCCTACTGGGAATTTTCCACTCTGTGTCTCACACCCGAACAGATTTCAAAAAGGGGAAAGTAAGAATGTTAGCATTTGTCTTCTTCCTCTAACTTTTCATACTTTTACTGATTCTCTCAGGGTCATTCTTGCTTTCCACCGTACCTCATCTTTTCCATTTTCTTCCCTTAGGGTTCTGTATATCTTCCTCTATACTATATCCCTAGTTCTTTCTACTTATGGTTTCAAGTCAATCAAGCCTGCACCCTGAAAAGTTATAGTATGTGAAATCTAGAAAATCTGTTTTATTTTTGTTTTTAGTAATATCAACGTTTCCAACCTATTGTTTTGCTTTAAATGTAAAATGTGTGGTTTAAAACTCAAATGTGAATATTAGCTCTTTATCTGTGAATTTCTATCATAACAACATTTATCATCCTTTCAGCAAATGAATGCCTGTACTTAGAGAAGGTTGGTGCAAAAAAATGGAAAGAATGGAAGGGGCACAAGATATCCAACTAGACAAGCCAGGAAGACTGCGCTCACTGAGAGAGACCAAATTATTGAGTGAATAAAATTGGAGAAGAATTGAAAGAAATTGCATGCAAAGATTCATACAAAGGATCAGTGAAACCAATAATTGCTTATTTGAAAGAATTAAGATTGGTATTGGCTAGCTAGATTAACAAAGAAACAAAAAAGAGAAGTCTAAATAAATACAATCAGAAATGACAAAGATGACACTACAACCAAACCCACATAAATGCAAAAGATTCTCAGATTATTATGAACAACTCTATGCACACAAATTAAAAAGTCTAGAGGAAATAGATAAATTACTGGAAACACACAACCTCCCAAGATAGAATCAGGAAGAACATGATAACCAAAACACAAACCAATAAGTCCTGAAATTGAATACATAACAAAAACCTATCAATCACAAAAAGCCTTGGACCACATAGATCCACAGGAAATTCTACCAGACATACAAAGAAGAACTGCTACCAATCCTACAGAAAGTATTTCATAAAATAAAAGGCCGGGCATGGTGGCTCACACCTGTAAGCCCAGCACTTTGGGAGGCCGAGGAGGGCAAATCACCAGGTCAGGAGATCAAGACCATCCTGGCTAACATGGTGAAACCCTGTCTCTACTAAAAATACAAAAAATTAACTGGGCATGGTGGCAGGCGCCTGTAGACCCAGCTACTCAGGAGGCTGAAGCAGGAGAATGGGGTAAACCCAAGAGGCAGAGCTTGCAGTGAGCTGAGATCAGGGCACTGCACTCCAACCTGGGCGACCGAGTGAGACTCCATCTCAAAAAACCATATGAACATCTTAATTGAAATGAAAAAAGGTTTTGATAAATCCAAGATCCTTTCATGATAAAAAGTCTTAATGCATCCAGAATTGGTGGGTTCTTGGTCTCACTGACTTCAAGAATGAAGCCACAGACCCTTGTGGTGAGTGTTACAGTTCCTAAAGATGGTGTGTCTGGAGATTGTTCCTTCTGATGTTTGGACCTGTTCGGAGTTTCTTCCTTCTGGTGGGTTCATGGTCTCACTGGCCTCAGGAGTGAAGCCGCAGACCTTTGTGGTAAGTGTTACAGCTGTTAAGGCCGCGCATCTGGAGTTGTTCCTTCCTCCTGTGGGAAGTTGTTCATTTCTCCCTGGAGGTTCGTAGTCTCAAGGGCTGGCCTCAGGAGTGAAGTTGCAGACCTTTGCAGTAAGTGTTACAGCTCATAAAGGCAGTACCCACCCAAAGAGTAAGCAGCAGCATGATTTATTGAAAAAAGTGAAAGAACAATGCTTCCACAGTGTGGAAGGGTACCCGGGTTACCACTGCTGGCTTGGGCAGCCTGCTTTTATTCCCTTATTTGACCCCATTCACATCCTGCTGATTGGTCCAGTTTACAGAGACCTGATTGGTCTATTTTACAGAGAGCTGATTAGTCCATTTTGACAGAGTGCTGATTGGTGCATTTACCCTTTAGCTAGACACAGAGTACTAGACAGAAAAGTTCTCCAAGCCCCCAATAGATTAGCTAGATACAGAGTACTGATTGGTGTATTTACAAACCTTGAGCTAGACACAGGGTGCTGATTGGTGCATTTACAATCCCTGGGCTAGACACAGAGTGGTAATTGGTGTATTTACAATATGTTAGCTAGACACAGAGTGCTAGACAGAAAAGTTCTCCAAGTCTTCACTAGATTAGCTAGATACAAAGCACTGATTGGTGCATTTACAAACCTTGAGTTAGACACAGGGTGCTGTTTGGTGTATTTACAATCCCTTACCTAGACATAAAGGTTCACCAAGTTCCCACTAGAGTCAGGAACCCAGCTGACTTCACCTAGTGTGTCCCATGCCAGGGCTGTGGGCAGAGCTGCCTGCCAGTCCTGTGTCATGTGCCTGCACTCCTCAACCCTTGGGTGGTCGATGGGACTGGGCACCAGGGAGCAGGGGCAGTGCCCGTCAAGGAGGCTCCGGCCCTGTGGAAGCCCAAAGCCATTGTCATATTGTATGGGGAAAAGCTAGAACCATTCCACTTGAGGGTAGAGACTGGAACTGGAAGACGAAGGTGCCTACTCTCACCGCTCTTATTCCGTGTCATACTGTAAGTCCTAGCCAGAGCAATCAGGCAAGAAAAAGAAATAAGCATTGATATAGGAAAAGAAGAAGTCAAGCTATCACTTTTCACTGATGATATGATTCTATACCCAGAAAACCCTAAAGACAGCCAAAGGCTCCTAGAACCAATAAACAACTTTAGTGAAGTTTTAGGGTACAAAATAAACATGCAAAAGTCAGTAGTATTTCTGTACACAAGTAACATTCAAGCTGAGAGTCAAATAACACAATCCTATTTAAAATAGCCAAAAAATTGAAATACCTAGGAATACAGTTAACTGAGGAGGTGAAAGATATCTATAAGGAGACCTAGAAAACACTACTGAAATAAATAAGAGATAACACAAATAAATGGAAAAGCATTAAATGCTCATGGATTACAAGAATCAATATCATTAAATGGCCATACTGCCCAAAGTAATTTACAGGCTCGATACAATTACTATAAAACTGCCAACATAGTTTTTCACAGAATTAGACAAAAACTGTTTTAAAATTTATATCATACCAAAAAAACACAGTGAATAGCCAAAACAATCCTAAGCAAAAGGAACAAAGCCAAAAGCATCACACACCAACTTCAAACTATACTATAAGGCTACAGAAACCAAAGCAGCATGATATGAGGTAGGAGACTGGCAGGACTTGTTTTCTGGTCACCACGCTGCTGAGTGAAACAGGGTATAATCCAGACGGGATAAAGTGAAGAAACCAGCATAAACAAGCAGATGTCAATGAAGGCGATTCATAGCTGCCTCATTGCTCATTAGCATAGGACACACCCACTAGTGCCATGACAGTTTACAAATGCCATGGCAATGACCTGGAAGTCACCAACCCTTTATGTGGCAACAACCCAGAATTTACTGCCTGTTTCTTAGAAAGCTATAAATACCCACCCCTAAATTTGCATTGACATGCCTCTTAGTTTGCATGTAATTGAAAGTGGGTTTACTTGAGTATAAATACAATTGCTAAGAGCCCATATGTTGCTGACTCTGGGCACATAGCCTGTGTGTTAGCCCTGTTCCACAAGGAACAGCACTTTTCAATAAAAGATTGCTGTCTAACAGCACCAGTTCACCTTTGAATTCTTTCCTGGGTGAAGTCAAGAACCCTCATGGGCTAAACCTCAATTTTCAAGTTCACCTGTGCTGCATCAGTACTGGTGCAAAAACAGACATATATCAATCAATGGAATAGAAAAGAAAATCCCATAATAAAACCAGACACCTACCTATCTTATCTTCAACAAAGCCAACAAAAACAAACAATGGGGAAAGGACTCCTTATTCAATAAATGATATTGGGATAGTTAGCTATCCCTATGTAAAAGAGTGAAACTGAACCCCTTCCTTTTACCATATACAGAAAATAACTCGACATGAGTTAAAGACTTAAATGTAAGACCTCAAACTATAGAAATCCTAGAAGAAAACCTAGGAAACACCATTCTGGACATTGGCTTTGGGAAAGAATTTTTGGCTAAGCCCCCAAAAGCAATTCGACAACAACAGAAATTGACAAATGGGGCCTAATTAAACTAAAGAGCTTCTGCACAGCAGAAGAAACTGTCAACAGAGTAAAAAGATGACGTAAAGAATGGGAGAGAAAGTATTTTGAATCTACATGTCTGACAGCGGTCTAATATTCAGAATCTTTAAGAAGCTTAAATCAATAACCAAAAAACAAATGACTCCATTAAAAAGTGAGCAAAGGACATGAACAGATACTTAACAAAAGAAGACATATAAGTGGCCAACAAACACATGAATAAACGTTCATCACCAATTATCAGAGAAATGCAAATCAAAACCATAGTGAAATTCTGCCTCACACTGGTCAGAATGGCTATAACTGAAAAGTCAAATATAATAGATGTTGATGAGACTACAAAGCAAAGGAAATGCTTACACACTGTTGGTGGGAATGTAAATTAGTCCAGCCACTGTGGAAAGCAGTTTGGAGATTTCTCAAAGAACTTAGAACTACCATTTGACCTAGTAATTCCATTACTATGTATATACCCAACAGAAAATAAATTCTTCTACCAAAAAGACACATGCATGCATATGTTAATCACAGGGTTACTCACAATAACAAACACATGGAATCAACCTAGGTGCCCATCAGTGGTGGATTACATTAATAATATATGGTACATTTACACCATGGAATACTACGTGGCTGTAAAAATGAACAAAATTGTGTTATTTGCAGCAACATGGATGCAGCTGGAAGCCATAATCATAAGCAAATTAATGAAGGAACAGAAAACCAACTACCACATGTTTTCTTTTTGATGTTGAGTAGTATTCCTTCACTTTGATGAATATTTTTTTCCAGTCTTTGGCCATTATAAATAAAACTACTATGAATATACAAGTACAAATCTTTGTGTGTAGAGATGCTCTTATTTCTCTCGGGTGAAAAGCTAGAAATTAAATTAATGGGTTTTATGGGAACTGGATGTTTAACTTTTTAAGAACCTGCCAACTGCTTTCCAAATTCTTATTTTGAATTTGCATAAGTGATATGTGAGCACTCCAATTGCTCCACATTAAAGCTAATACTTCATATTGTCACTCATTTTAATGTTAGATGTTCTTGTGTGTATGCAGTGTTATCTCCTTGCTACCAATGATTAATAATGTTCATTATATTTTCATGTGCTTGTTTGTTATTTGGGATCTTTATGTAAAATATTGGTTCAAGTCTTTTGTTCATCTTTGAGCTGTTTGTCTTAGAAGTGGTTTGTATGTATTCCACACAAATTCTGGATACAAGCAAGTACTTACGAGATATACGTTTTTCAAATATCTTCTCTCAGCACTCTTTCTTTTTCATTTCTTGGTATGTATTTCAAATAGCAAAAGTTTTTTTCACTTTGATAAAGCCTAATTTATCAATTTGTTCACTATATGGTTGATTTTTGTGTACCCTAAGAAATCTTTGCCAAGCCAAGGATATTCTTCAACTTTTCTTCTCTATGTTATACAGGTTCAGCTCATATAGTAGGTCTATAACAAATTCTTAGTCACACTTTCTATATGTAAAGTTAGGTATGAGTATTTTTTTTTTTGACTTGTTGGCTTTTTTGTTGTTGTTGTTGTTGTTTTAATTTTTTTGTACATGGATATCCAAATGTCTCAACATCATTTGTTTAAAAGATTATCTTTTCTCCACAAAATTACCTACATTTTGTTGAAAATTATTTGACCATATATGTGTTCATCTAGTTGTGGACTCTCTTTCCTGATCTATTTATCTATATGTGATTATCACTATGCCATTTTGTATCTCCTGTTTATGTTCCCTCAAAATTCTTATGTTAAAATCTTAACCCCAAAGGTTAAGGTATTAAGAGCTGGGACTTTGGGAGGTAATTAGGTCATGAGACAGAGCCCTCATAAATGGTATTAATGCCCTTATAAAAGAGTCTTGAGTGAGCAATTTGCCCCTTCCACTATGCTGAGGACACACCTAGGAAGTGCCGTCTATGACAACTTAGTCTTCACCAGACGTCTAATCTATTGGTACCTTGATCTGGGACTTTGCAGGCCTGAGAACTGTAAGCAATAGATTTCTGTTGTTTATAAATTACCTCAAGTATAAGGTATTTTATTATGGCGTCTCAAATGGATTATGACTCCAATATTACAGTTGTCTTGATCTTTACCAATTTTGACTGTCTTGAAATCATATAATCATTTACCATGATTGTTCCAGCTTTGTTTTCCTTTTCAAAATTATTTTGGTACTTCTTGATATTTTGTATTTTATACAAAGTTTAGAATCAGCTTATCAGTTTCTAAAAACATAAAAGTCCTATTGAGATGCTGATTGGGATAGTGTCGAATCTTTAGATCAGTTTGGAGAAAATTGACATCTTCACACAATTGAATCATTCTATTCTTAAATACGATTGTATTAGTCATCCTGGGCTGCTGAAACAGACTAGGTGGTTTAAGTAACAGAGATTTATTTTCTCACATTTTTGGAGGCGAAACACCAAGAACAAGGCGTTAGTAGAATTGGATTTTGGTAAGGTTTCTCTTGACTTGCAGACAGCTTGCAGATAGCTGCTTCTCACTTTGTCCTTACGTGGCTTTTTTATCTGTGTGCACGTGGGAAGAGAAAGAACTCTCTTGTGTCTTGTCTTCTTTCTATAAAAACACCTTTCCTATTGAATTAAACCCCCACCCTTATGACCTCATTTAACCTAATTACCTCCTTAAATGCTGTATCTCAAAGTACAGACACATTGGGGGTTAGGGCTTCAATATATGACTTGAGAAGAGGCACAATTCAGTCCATAACATTCCACTTTCTGGCCCCCCCAAAATCATGTCCTTCTCATATGCAGAATACATTCACCCCATCTCAACAGCCCCACTAGTAAATTAGTTATAGAGAAACCTGAAATAAATTTATCCTGAGGCAAAATTCCTCTCCGGCTGTGAGCTGGTAAAACCAAGATTTTGTGCTTCCAAAACATAATGGTGGGGCTGGCATAGGATGGATATTCCCATTCCAAAAGGGACGAGTGGGAAAGAAGAATGGGCAGCAGGTCTTAAATAAGTCTAAAACCTAGCAAGGCAAATTTTACTGGATCTAAGGCTCGAGAAAATTTTTCTTTGGCAGGCTGTTCTGCCATCTGGTCCCGTTGGGACAATGGTCCTACCTTCTGGGCCCACTGGAGCAGTAATTGCACCTTCTTGTCACTACACAGTGCTCCTGCCTTCCTGACCACAGGCAGAAACATTGCTCCTGAGGATCTGGGCTGGTGCAACTGGATTAACTGAAGCATTCGCTACACCCTCTGAAACCAAGGAGGTGGTCAGGTTTCTGAAACTGGTGGGTTGGCAGACTTGACCACTGAGACTGTGTGTCATGAACCTGTTGTGGCAGTGGCAGCCCTATCAATGTCTGAATTGTCCTTAGTGTTACCTTTTCTTACTTTTTAAAGGATAAAGCATGTTCACAGCCAGGTAACACTACTGTTCAGTCCTGGCTTTTGCAGAGGTAGCTAATTAAATACACGGTAATTTCTTCTTGGAATAATTATCCAGGAACAACCCATGATGGTCTTTCACACTTTCTTCTTCTTCTTTTTTTTTTTTTTTCAATATAGATATACTGAAAAATTTCCAAATCTTCTAATCTGGTTCCTTTTTACGTAACAATTCCTTCTTTAATTCATATCCTCACAAATTTTACTATAAGCAGTAAGGATAACTCAGGCTTTTCCTCCAACACTTTGCCTAGAAATATCCTCAACTAAATATCCAAGTTCATCACAAATAAATTCTACCTTCCACAAAATATTAGAACACCATTCAGTCAAGGTCTTTGCCACCATTTCCTCCAATTTTCAATAACATCTTCCTCATTTCTGTCTGAGACATCACCAGATCTACTTTATTGTTCATACTTCTACCACCATTCTGTTCATGCTGATATATGTATTCTCTAAATAACATACATTTTCTCTATAGCTGTCCTATTTTCTTTCTGAGTTCTCACCAGAATCACCTTTACGATCACATTTCTTGAAGAGTCCCTTCAAGGCAATCTAAGCTTTCTCTAACATGCACCTCAAAATTCTTCCAGCCTCTACTCATCACTCAGTTGCAACGCCACTTCCACATTTGTAGGTATTTGTTACAAAACCATTCTATCTCCTGGTACTAAAATCTGTATTAGTCAGCTCAGGCTGGCATCACAATATCAAAGACTAAGTTGCTTAAACAATTTATTTTCTCTTAGTTCTGGAGTCTCAATATCCAAGATCACAGTGCCATCGGAGTGGGCTTCTGGTGAGAAATATTTTCCTGGCTTGAAGATGATTACCTTCTTGCTGTGTTCTCACATGGCCTTTCCATGCAAGCATGGGAAATGAGGGAGCTCTCTGGTGTCTCTTTCTTTTCCTAGACAGCACCAGTTCTATTGCATTAGAGTTCCATCCTTATAACCTAATTTAACCTTATTTACCACCTTAAAGTCCTTGTCTTCAAATACAGTCTTGCTAGGGGTTAGAACTTAAACATACGAATCCTAGGGGAATGCAATTCAATCCATAACAATGATTTACATTTCTAGTTGGTGGATATTCATTAATTTCTTTCATCAGTGATTTAAAGTTTTCAGTACACAGATTTTGTATATATTTTAATTTTGAAGGAATACAGTTGTTCCTAATGTTCCTTATTATATTCCTTATTAGCCTTTTAATGTTAGTAGAATCCTTAGTGATGGCCTTTCATTTTTGATATTAATTTGTATCATTTCTACCTTTTGTTTTAAATTAACAGATTTTATTTTATTGATTTTCTTTATTGATTTTATGTTTTCTATCCCACTGATTTTATTCTGATCATTTTTTTGTTTTCTTCAACTTACTTTGGGTTTGATTTACTCATTGTTTTATTTCTTTCTTATGCAAAACTAGGGACATTGATTTGAATTATTTTCCTTAAATAAGCATTTAATGCTATATATTTTCTTGTAAACATTGATTTAGCTGTACCTCACATATTTTGGTGTGTTTTTATTTTCATTTGGTTTGACGTAATTTCTAGTTTTCTAGTGAACTTTCTTAATTTGTATGTTATTTAAAACTGTGTTTGCTTAATTTTAAATAGTGAGAATATTTGCAGTATCTTTAATCATTTAATTCTGGTTAATTACATTGTTACTATAGAGCATATTTAAATGATTTGAACTTTTTAAATTTATTGAGCTTCTTTTTTATTATGTAGAATATAGTCTTTCTTGGTAAATGTTCCATGTTTAGTTGGAAAGGATGTATATTTTGCTGTTTTCAGTTAGAGCATTCTACAAACATCAATTCAGCCTGGTAAGTTGATAGCGTTTGTTGTTTATGTCTTTTATATACTTATTGATTCTATGTCTACTTCTTCTGTCGATTACTGAGGAAACTGATGACATCTCCAACTGTACTTGTGTGTGTGTGTGTGTGTGTGTGTGTGTGCGCCATGTGTTTTACTTCTATTACGTTTTGCTTCATGTATTTTGGACTTCTGGTTTTTGGGGTACGTATACATTTAGGTTTTTAAAAATTCATTGACCTCTTTATAGTTATGAAACGCCACTCTGCATCTCTAGTAACATTTCCTGTTCTGAAGGCTATTTTGTTTGATTCTAAGAAACAACTCTTTCATTTCATTAGTGTTTTCATGGTATATCTTTTATATCCTCTATATTTGAAATAGGTTTCTTGTAGATAGCCTAGAGTTTAGTGTTATTATGTTTTTTAATCCTCTGACAAAATGGATCATTTCACTTAACTTTTTTTTTTTTTTTTTTTTTGAGACAGATTCTTGCTCTTGTACCCCAGACTGGAGTGCAGTGGCACAATCTTGTCTCACTACAACCTCTGCCTCCTCGGTTCAAGCAATTCTCCTGCCTCAGCCTGCCAAGTAACTGGGACTACAGGCATGCGCCACCACACACAGCTAATTTTTGTATTTTTAGTAGAGACGGGATTTCACCATGTTGGCCAGATGGTCTCGATCTCTTGACCTCGTGACCCACCTGCCTTGGCCTCCCAAAGTGCTGGGATTACAGGCGTGAGCCACCATGCCCAGCTGACTTAACTATTTGATTTGACTATTTACTTTTAACATAATTATTGGTACATTTGGTTTAAATCTGCCCTATTGCTCTTCATTATGTATTTGACATAACTTTTCCTTTTTTTCCCTCTCATCTTGTCGTCATTTAGATAGAATATTTTTATGATCCAATTTTACTTCCAATATTGGCTTATAGCTATAATTCTTTGTTTTTTTTTTTTTTTTTATTTTGGAGATGAGTCTGGGTTTTACAATATTGATATTTAACTCATGGCAGTTTCCTGTTTCATTTAAGGTGTAAGAAACTTATAAAAATAGACTTTGTTTCCCTGTCCTTTGGGAAATCATTGTCATATATTTTACTTCTGTAGATGCCATAAACTTCCCAGTGCGTTGTTATTATTTTTTTAAGAGAATAAGTAGAAAAAATGTATTTTCTTATACAGTTCCATTGTGAAGAATGTTTTTATTCCTTTCTATTGATCCAACATCTGTTATCATTTTCCTTTTTCCTGAAGAATTCTCTTTGATATTTCTTGTAATTCAGCTCTCCTGGCCACAAATAAGCTTTTCAAAAGTTTTCATTTTTTTTTCCATTTTGAAAATGATTTTTTTGTTTATAGAAATTTAGGGTGATTTTTTTAATACTTTCAGTACTTTAAAGGTGGTATTCTCTTCTTCTGTATTACATAAAATTTCACAAGAAGCCAGCTGCTATTCTTATTTTTGTTCTTCTTTATGTAATGTGACATTTTTTTCCTCTGGTAATTTTAAGGTATTCTCTTTATCACTTTTGGTTTTTAGTAATTTGATTATCATATGCTGTGTGTGTGTGTGTGTGTGTGTGTGTGTGCATGCGCACATGTGAAGTCTTCTGCTTGGTGTTTGTAGCGGTTTTTGATCAGTGAGTTCATAATTTTTATCAAATTTGGAAAACATATAATCATAAGGTAAGAGTAAAGGCAACCTACACAATTAATAATTAGGTGAGAGATGAGGAGAAAGCGTGCCATGACAGATTTGAATTTAAATATACAGTTAAACTTAAAGCTAATCCTGACACAGGAATATCTCAATAAGTAATTGATCAGAGCCAATTTGATTTAAATTTTATCTACCTCAAGCTCGAACTAGGAAATTCAGAATAGTTTTCTAGCAAATATCGAAAATTATACTGTCAGATAAATCATACATTTTATATTGTTTTTCTTCACAAACCCAATTTTAGTTTTCTGATAATATAAACAACTTGGTGTTTACATTTTAATTATCTGTTTAATTTCTTCAAAAAAGAAGACATACTTTAATCTTACCTTTTATTCAAGGCCTTCAATCTTTTATAAAATTTGTTAGTTATAATCTTAATAATCCTACTCCTTGCAAATTATACAATCATTAATTCCATGCTCAAGGATAAAGTCACCTTCACCTGATCAATATACAGTAATTGTTTGATATCTTTTATAGGCAAAGATAATTTGAATGAAATAATAAATATTGATTTATATCAATTACTGTAAGGTCTTTCATATGCTTAATTTACACATTCACAGTCAGAAAAAGTGATTCATGTTTACTATTTTGAGTTCCTGGGAAGATCTCAAGTTGGTACTCCATCTTTTAGAATGGGACACTATTTTAACAATAAGACTTTTGCCTGGGAAATGGCTCGGGATCTCAGCCCAAAGAGATTTTTATAAAACGCTTCTTCAAAAAAATTATAAAATAAAATTATTATTTTTTTAGGCCTTTAGAAATTTAGTTACCTATGTGCTGTGTTCATTTAGGTAGCAAAACAATGTTGCAAATTATAGCAGAGAATCTCAGATTTTCTCTGTTGACAGAAATATATGGTTTTAAATTAAGGTTCAATATTATGTGTTCCTTGACGTCTGGGAAAAACTGTGATGATCTAATGGTCTCAAGTTCCACTCTTTATGCTCCCACAGATGAGGTCTTTTGGTCAAAATACACTCTTTATCAAAGGGACTAGGCAAAGTGCCTGCTTATCCCTCAGTAGTAGGCTTCAGCTTTCTGCCTGCCCCTTTAATTATTCAAACAAACCAATAATACCCTCCCACGAGAATGAGCGCTTACCTCACCAACCTCACCATCTAGTTGCTGCAAAGTTTGCCTTCCATAGACCTTGTTTGTTCACCCTGTTCCCAAGTGAAATGTCCATGGTGGTTCTACCTCACATGCTATATTCTCTTTCCCTAGGCTGTCAGCATATGTGACTAATAAACTGCAGTTTGGCTCATCTGTTCAATGTTAGATGTTGTGTGTTTATAACCCTAGGGTAGAAATCTCTTTCTTATCAATGGAGTGAAGAGGAAGTGATCAAAAGGAAAAGATCAATTTTTAAAATTGTCTTCTCTTTGCTCGTGTGATGGAAAAACACATTTGTATTTATCCTGTTTCCATCCTATCTCCCTCTCTTTTTGTACTTTTATATTTTTTGGCCTCAGAAATTCCTTAGGGAAGAAAATAGAAATTGTTGGAAGTAAAACTACTTCCCAAAGTTTTGTGAAAGCCTGAGCTATACAGTTGAAGAGAATGAGCTAGAATAAAGGAGGATGGAATTATTTGACGCAGCAGGGATTAAAAAAGAGGTATTTTCTTCAGAGCCTATGGCTTTGAAGTTCACTTAGGAACTCCGAAACTTGTCTGATTGTCAAATATTCCAAAATATTTGAAAATATTTGTGAAATATATTTCATGTCAAGTCCTGTTACTGTGATACGGAAGCAGTAGTCATCGGTTTATGTGGACTATGAGGTCTTGGATAGGTATGAAGGGGAGAACAAATAGTCCTCTTACATAATTAAAACCTTTATTGGCCTACTGTAATGAGAACTATGTGTCAGATTTAAAGTGATTTAGGTAAAGAAATGGGAATTTCATTAATATACGAATTTATGGTTTACAACTTCCACAATTGCAGACATTAATTCATGTGCTTGAACTGGCCAATGAACAAGCAACCAATTACCAATTTTTTCTCCTGTGGCAATCTTTTCACATCTGAGTGAAAATTAGGAATTGCAACTGAGCAATTAACTTCTCCATTATAAAAAGGTATTGATACAATAGATATCAATAAAATACCAATGCATTGATATTTTAGGTTTCAGTGTCATTATGAAATGTATCACATAATGAGTTCAAAATATTAATGTCCATTTAATCAATTCCATTTTTTACTGTATCATTTGCAATGTCTGTAATAAAAATAGTACTTTCTATCATTTCCCATTCCTTCACCCCCTCATGCAAAGTAATATGTTTTTAGACTCCCTAAAGCCTTTCTACATTGAGGTGCATCAAACTGTAATTCTTACAAGTGTGAATAAAATGTGACAAGAGGATTACCTGGGAGTTTTATATTTGATATTTCACTCATCAACTTTTATGTTAAAATGGCATATTTCTAAAAACTATAAATGCATGAAACTTGCAAATATTAATGTTTTATATCTCAAAGGTGGAGCTCATTGTAGTAGTGAAATAAACACTGAATAAAGAGTCTGAAGACTTAGATCCATGTCCTGGGGTTTCACCAATTCCCAATCAATATGATCTTAAGTATAATTTCTTTAAGCTTCATTTTCTGCATCTATTCAATGAAAATTCAATAACTGTCTTACTAAACTCAGCAGTTATTGTGAGAATCAAAGAAGATAATGGGTATAAAAATATTCTGTAATTAGTGAAGTATTCTATAGATTTGGGTTGTTATTATCTATTCCAAATTTTCTCTTTATGGATGAGGAAACAAAAGCTTTTATTTCTTAGTCATCCAAGGAAAAAAAAAGTGAGAAAATATGGCAGAATAGAACATTTCTACTATCATCCTCAACGAGAATCATCAATTTTGACAACTACTCATGGATAAAAGTACCATTGTGGGAGTTTGGGGTTTTAGCAGAAATTTTCCAGCACAGTGTTGCAGCAAAAATTTAACAATAGACACAATAAGAGAGTAACAACAGTTTTACTTTACTCACATGACCATTCTTCCAAGATGGCACAACTCTGTGCTAAGAGCAGCCTGTTCAGCTCCCACTAGCCATGTGGAACATTGCCCAAGAGGCCCACTTTTTTTGCATGTCACCCAGAATACTTGGGTGATTGGCACAGCTATGTGGTTGGAAGAGGCTGAAAGCAGGGATGATGGGTCACAGACCCCCCTAACTGTCTATGGAATCCATTAGAAAGCTCACTCATAAGCTGCTTGAGATGTCTCATCTATGGATTCCCAAAAACTGGACCACGAGCATTTCAAGTGCCCTATGTACCTCAGCCTTTCTCCCCACGCTAGCTCCCTGAGTGTACTGCTGTAGACAACAAATACAAGTATCTCACACAAGCAGACAACTCAACTATGAGGGATTGGGAGAAGGCACACAAACTTGAGCATTTCTGAGAACATCTCTAAAGAGAAAAACTGGTTAAGGCTATTGCAACACAGCTTTGCTTCAAATAATTGAGAAAAGGCATACAATTTTTAGAATTCCCTCCAGGAGAAAACAAAAGGTGTGGAATGAGCACATATATAGAAAAGGTCTGAAAGAGTCTCACAATCCCTAGCTAGGAAAACTAATGAAGGAATTTTGCTTCCAAAGCACTTAACAAACACTGGAAAAGGTGACTGCATCTTCAAATATTCAAACACCTACACAAAGATACAAAACATGATAAAACAAAAAACAAAGAACCATGATACCACCAAAGGAACACAGCAATGTTACAGTACCAACCCCAGAGAAAAGGAGATCTACAAATTGCCTGGCAAGGGATTCAAAATAATGTCATTAAGGAAGCTCAACAATCTATAAGGGAACAAATAGACAATTCAAAAATATTAGACAACACAACATGATCAATAAGAGAATTTCAACAAAGGGATAGAAATAATCAAAAAAGAACCAAATGGAAATTCGGGAGCTGAAGAAAACAATGAAATTAAACAAAAATGTATTAGAGAGTATCAATAGCACAATTATCAACAGCAGAAAAAATCTGTGAACTCAAAAATGGGTAATTTGAAAATATCTAGTCAGAGAATAAAATGGAACAGAAAACCCAAAAAGTAATGAAGAAAGCCTACGGAATGTGTGGAACAGCAATAAGAGAGGTAACTTTTGAATTATGGAATTTTACCAAGGAGGAGATAGAGAGGTCCAGAAAGCTTACTGAAAGTAATAATAGCTGAAATCTTTCTAAATCTTGAGAACTATATTGACATTCACATACATAAAGCTTAAACATTTTCAGATAGATTCAACCCAAAAAAGACTTCACTGAGCCACATTATAATCAAACTGCTAAACATCAAAGGGAAAGAAGTTTGAAAACAGCAAAACTAAAGAGGGTGACCATATATAAGTGAACTCCCATAAGGATATCAGTAATTTCTCAGCAGAGACCTTGTAGACCAGAAGAGAGTGGGATAATATAAATTAAAATGCTGAAAGAGATAACAACTGTCAACCAAGAATGCTTCAGCCAGTAAAACTATCCTTCAGAAATGAAGGTACAATAAAGACTTTTCCAAACAAACAAAAGCTGAGAGAGTTCATTACCACTGAAGCTAACTTACAAGAAATACCAAAGGGAATTCTTCAAGCTGACCTAAAAGGATACTAATTACTAACATAAAATTTTATGAAAGCATAAAACTCACTGGTAAGGTAAGCACACAGTCAAATTCAGAATATTCCTACTATAATGGTGGTGTTTAAGTCACTTATAATTCTAGTATAGAGGTAAAGGACAAAGTGTTAAAAATAACTATGGCTCTAAGAATTTGTTGTGTATACATAATACAAAAAGGTACAAATTGTGACTTCGAAATCATAAAATGTGAGTGAAGGATAAAAGTGTAGAGTTTTTGTAGGTGATGAAAATTAAGCTGTTACCAGCTTAAAATAGACTATCATAGCTATAAGGTGTTTTATGCAGACCCTATGGTAACCATGAAGCAAAAACCTATAGTAGACATATAAAATATAAAGAGAAAGGAATCAAAGCATACCAATACCTAAAATCATCAAATAACAAAGGAAGTCAGCAACAAAAGAAGAAAATAACAAAGAATCTACAAAACGGCCAGCAACAAATAACAAAATGGCAATATTAATTCTCTACCTATCAATAATTACTTTAAATGTAGATCAATTACATTCTCCAACCAAAGACACAGAATGAGGAAACACACAAAAGAAAAAAAAAAAAAAAAAAAAGTGCCAAGTATCTGATGCCTACAAGAGATTCACTTCAGCTTTAAGAACACACATAGACCAGAAGTGAAGAATAAAAGAAAAAAGATATTCTATACAAATGAAAACTGCAGGAGAGCAGAGGTCGTTGTATTTTTATCAAAGAAAGACTTTCAGGCAAAAGGTGTAATAAGAGATAAAGAAGGTCATTGCATAGTGATAAAGGAGGGAATATAACAATTGTAAGTATATGTGTACCAACACTGTAGCATCTAAATATATAAAGCAATTATTAAATGACCTAATGAAAGAAATCGACAGCAATACAATTATAATATGACTTGAATAACTCACTTTCAACAACGGATATATCATCCTGACTGAAAATCAGTAAGGAAATATTGGCCACAAACTCCCCATTTATTGATTTATTTATTATTTGAAACATAGTTTTGTTCTTTTTGCCCAGGCTGGAGTGCAATGGCATGATCTCGGCTCACTTCAGCCTCCACCTTCCAGATTCAAGTGATTTTCCTGCTTCATCCTCCTGAGGCAGGAAATCCCACCTGTAATTAGCTGGGATTACAGGTGCGCCCAGCTAATTTTGTATTTTCAGTAGAGGTGAAGTTTCACCATGTTGGCCAGGTTGGTCTCAAACTCCTGACCTCAGATGATCTGCCTGCCTCGACCTCCAAAAGTGCTGCGCTTACAGGCGTGAGCCACTGTTCCCAGCCGGACACAAATTACACTTTAGACGAAATGGAACTAATGAACATGCACAGAACATTCTATGCAAGTGGTTGCATATTTTTCTCAAGCATACACAAAACATTCTCTAGAACAGATTATATGTTAAGCCACATTACAAGTTAAAGACTGAAATTATGTCAAGTATTTTTTTCTGGCTACAATAATATGGAACTAGAAAGAAATAACAGGAGGAAATTTGAAAAATGTATAAATATGTGGAAATTTAAAAATATACTCCTGAATATCCATTGGGTCAAAAAAGCATAAAGGAAATAAAAAATGTCTTGAGACAAATTTAAATAGGAACATAGTATACCAAAACTTGTCAAACATGGCAAAAGCAGTTATAAAGAGTCTTTTTTGATAATAATGTTTTACATAAACAGAAAAAGCAAAGATTTCAAACAACCTAACATTATACTTCAATAAACTGGAAAGACAAGAACAAACTAAACTCAAAGTTAGCAAAAGGAAAGAAACAGCAAAGATCAGCGTAGAAATAAGTGAAATAAAGACTAGAAAAGCAATAAAAATGATCGATGAAAGTAATAATTTGCATTTTGAGATGGCAAACAAAACTGAAAATCTTTACCTAGACTAAGAGAAAAAGAGAAGACTCAAATAAAATTAAAAATGAAAGAGGAGACATTACAACCCAAATAACACACAAATTCAAAGGGCCGTATTCATAATAAAACTATGAATAATTAAAAACCAAAAAAGTGGATAACCTAAAAGCAATAAATACCTAAAAATATACAACCTACCAAAATTGAATCAAGAAACAGAAAATATGCAGACTAATAAGAAGCAAGGAAGTAATCAGTAAATACAAAGCTCTCAATAAAGAAAAACAGTACCTGATGATTTCACTGATGAATTCTACTAAACATTTAAATAAGAATACCAATTGTTGCCTGTAATACCAGCACTTTGGGAGGCTGAGGTGAGTGGATCACGAGGTCAGGAGATCGAGATCATCCTGGCTAACACGGTGAAACCCCGTCTCTACTAAAAAATACAAAAAATTAGCCGGGCGTGGTGGCAGGCACCTGTAGTCCCAGCTACTCTGGAGGCTGAGGCAGGAGAATGGCGTGAACCCAGCAGGCAGAGCTTGCAGTGAGCTGAGATAATACCACAGCACTCCAGCCTGGGTGACAGAACCAGACTCCATCTCAAAATAATAATAATAATAGTAATAATACCAATCCTTCTTAAATTCTCACAAAAAATTAAAGACGAGGGAACACTTCCAAACTCATTTTATGAGGCCATCACTATGCTTATACAAAACCAGACAAAATACTATAAGAAAAAATATTACAGCCAACAGCTGTTATTCATATAGGTGCAAAAATCCTCAACCAAATACTAACAAGCCATATTTAACAGCAAATTAAAAAGATCATTCTCCACCATCCAGCAAGATTTATATCTGGGTTACAAGGATGGTTCAACATACATAAATTAATAAAGATGATACTTTGCATAAACAGAATGAAGGACCAAAATCATATGATCCTGTCAATAGATACAGAAAAGGCATTTTGTAAAATTTACCATCCTTTAATGATAAAAATTCATTTTCAACAAATTAAGTATCAGGGAATATACCTCATTATAATAAAGGCTATACATGGGAAGACTATAGCTAACATCATACTCAAATGAAAGCAAAGATTTTCCTCTAATATCAGAAACTAGACAAGGATGCCCACTTTACCAACTTCTATTCAACATGCTACTAGAAACCTTAGAGCAATTAGTTAAAAATAAAAGCATCGCTATAAGAAAAGAAGTAAAATTATCTGTTTGCAGATGACACAATCTTGTCTATAGAAAGCCTAAAGACTCCCTCTCCCCTGTCCTGAAAAACCTGGTAGAACTAATAAATAAAATGAGTGAAGTTTCAGGATCTAAATCAACATACAAAAACCAATTGTCCTGTTAATCCCAGCACTTTGGGAGGCCGAGACGGGCGGATCACGAGGTCAGGAGATTGGAGACCATCTCTGGCTAACCGTGAAACCTCGTCTCTACTCGAAAAATACAAAAAAAAAAAAAAAAAAAAAAAAAACTAGCTGGCCGGTGGCGGGCGCCTGTAGTCCCAGCTTACTTGGGAGGCTGCGCAGGAGAATGCGCGTAAACCCCCGGGAGGCGGAGCTTGCAAGTGAGCTGAGATCCGGCCCACTGCACTCCAGTCCGGTGACGAGCGAGACTCCGCCTACACAAAAAAACAAAAAAAAAAAAAAAAAACCAATTGTATTTATCTACACAAATGACAAAATATCCAAAAAAGAAATTAAGAAAATCATCTTGTTTATAATAGCATCAATGGGAATAAAACACACAGGATTGCATTTAACCAAGGAGGTAAAAGATGTCTACCCTTGAAACTATAATACATTGGTGAATGAAATTGAAAACAATGCAAATAAGTGAAAAGATATCTCATGTTCATGGTTTGGAAAAATTAATATTTTCAAAATGTCTATACAAATGGCATTTCTTATAGAAATAGAAAAAACTTCTGAAATTCATATGGACCCGCGAAGAACCCAAATAGCTAAAGCAATCTTGAATAAGAAGAACAAAACTGAAAGTATCAAACTTTCTGATTTAAAATTACATTACAAAGCTACAATAATCAAAACATGTGATACTGAGCTAAAAGCAAATAGAAAGGCAAATGGAACAAAATCGAATGCCCAGAAATAAATTCATATATATATGAGTTTATATATACAGTCCGTGAATCTTCAACAAGCTGCCAAGAATGCATAATCAGAAAATGATAGTGTGTTGAACACTATCATTGAACAAATGATGTTGGCAAGATTAGATATTCATATGCAAAAAAATCATGAAATTGGATGCATGTCTTATATGACATCCGAAAATCAACTCATTGTGAATCAAAGATTAAAATATTATATCTGACTCTATATTCCTAGAAGAAAATATGTGGGAAAAGTTCATGATATTGAACTTGGCAATGATTTTTTAGATATGGCACTAAAAGCACACGCAACAAAATCAAAAATAAACCAGGGAAACGTCATCAAAAGTAAAAAGTTTCTGCACAGGAAAGGAAACAATCAACAAAATAAGAAGGGAACCTATGGAATGTGAGAAAATATTTGCAAACCTATAAAGATTTAATATATTATCCTATACCTGGTTAATATCCAAAATATAGAAGGAGCTCATATAACTCAATAGCAGAAGACAAACCATCTGATTAGAAGTGAGCAAAGGACCTAAAAAAAGTTTTACCAAGAAGAGATATAAATGCCAGCAGGTATATAAAAAGGTGCTCAACATCACTAATATAAGAAATGGATATTAAAACCACAATGAGATATTATGTTACACTTGTTAGAATGGCTATTTTCAAAAGTAACAAGGTAACAATTTTGGTGAGAATGTGGAGAAAAGAGTACCATTATACCTTTTGGTGGGAATATGTTACAGATATTATGGAAATCTGTATGGACATTCTTCAAAAAATTAAAAAAAGAACTACCATATGATCCAGGAACCCCACTTCTGGGTATTAATTCAAAGGAACCATTAGTGGAAATGTAAACTCATACAACCACTATGGAAAACTGTGGAGATTCCTTAAAGAACTAAAAGTAGATCTACATTTTGATCTAGCAATCCCACTTCTGGCTATCTACCCAGAGAAAAAGAAGTCATTATACGAAAAAGATACTTGCACATGCATGCTTATAGCAGTACAAGTACAAAGCAGTACAATTTGTACAATGTTTATAGCAGTACAAGTACAATTGCAAAAATATGGAACCAAATGCCCATTCATCAACAAGTGAATGAAGAAAATGCAGTGTGTATATACCATGAAATACTACTCAGCCATAAAAAGGAATGAAAGAATGGCATTTGCAGCAACCTGGATGGAATTTGGAGACCATTATTTTAAGTGAAGTAACTCAGGAATGGAAAACCAGACGTTGTATGTTTTCCCTCATTAAGTGGGAGCTAAGCTCTGAGGATGTGAAGGCATAAAAATGATACAATGGACTTTTGGGACTCAAGGATAAGAGAATATACACTGGGTACAGTGTACACTGCTCAGATGATGGATGCACTAAAATCTTGAAAATCACCACTAAAGAACTTATTCATGTGACCAAACGCCACCTGTTCCCACCCAAACCAACTCTTGGAAATGGAAAATTTTAGAATAATATTTCATAAGTCTTTTGAATATTCTTTACCCTATATTTTATTCTTGCCCCTACATCAATCTCCACTGTTTATGTATAAAGTAAGTTAAAAATCTATCATTTTTCAGTGATTAAATATGTCTTTCATACCATGATTACTGCCAATTGTCCACTTGTGGCTACTAGAGGAATGAATTTTAAGGAACATGGGCAATTTTTAGTTGCAGGCATAAACACTAATTCCCCAGACTCCCTGAATATAGCAAAGTGATGTCAGGTCTGGATAAAATATGGCAAATGCTTTTGCTATGATTTTGTGCAATCTTCAAAAAGTTTTTTTTGTTTATTTTGTTTAACTAGAAAACAGTCTCTCAACTTTCTTTGCCATGAATTCTGCAGAGCTTAGACCATTATGTAGCAGATAATAAGATTTAATGAATACTTGTTAAATAAATAAAGTCTGGTTTTTATGATGTTAATTGAAACAAGTTATTGTTACTAAAAGTCTCTTCTGTGTACTAAAGAAAAAATACGGTTGATAAACTCAAATATGTTGTGGATCGACAATTTCATAAATGATATTGGGGATGCATAGAAAACAGTTCTTTCATGAGATTTTCTTTGTTGATGTCTAGAGAAGTGGAAGATGGAGTGGGAAGAGGCATGTGAGGAAGAAATATGAAAATTCAAATTTTATAATGAAAAAGAGCAAAAATTTACTCTGTAGGCCACAGATAGCAAGGAATTTCTGAAGGAGATAGAACATATGTGGACAGGAAAAACTAATGTTAGCAATAGAAGAATTATAGGAGATTTCTGAAACAAGGTATTTGCAAATAAACAATGAAAAGTACTGAAAACTGAAGATATAGAAAGAAACACATTTAGAGTTCTAAAAAGAAGAATTTCTCAAAGTTTTTTCTTTTAATATATGAAAATTGTTGTGTTTTCTACATGAACGTGTCTGCCATATGAAATGCAAAGCAGTATTAAGTTACTTTCTTGGTTTTATGCCTTTCAATAAAAGCCGAGGCCCCACTGGATAAAGAGTATGGCATTTGAAATAAAATTCTGGCCCAGTTGGTTATTTAACCTCTTGGAAACCCAGCTGCCTCCTCTTCAAAGCACAGATATAATCATGAGGTTTACTGAGATGATTGGATACCTAAGTACGCAGCCTAGTGGCTTGGCATGTGATCTTCCCTTTCCCTCCTTCCTTCCTATTTCCCTCCTAATCACTTTCTTCTCTTTTCTCTCATTCTTTTTTTCCTCTTGCCTGCCTTCCTTGAAGAAAGGAAAACTGCTCTGTACACAAAGGAACTTAAGAGCACTAAGGGAAAATTGGACTTAACCATAATTTATTCTCAATGTCCCTAATATTCCCTTAATACGGAAGCAAAAGCAATATGTGGTGTGGTCCCTCTATAATATTTGGGAAGAGTCAAGATTTATGCCCATATCACAAAGAGCCATATATAAAGGAGAAAATCCTGAATTAAATAGAAGCAAGTGTCATATAGTATAAAAAATAATGTCTGTGGCCTCGTGAGGAGGCAGAAAGACTGATCCTACCAATCAGTTGTAGTTAGAGCAGACTACTAGACTAAGACTACCAGATTAAGGCACTCTTTTCAGGAACATCACTTCTTCTCTTAAAGAATAAGAGAGGCAATTTTTACACAACTTATTTATGGCATCTCTGTATTGGACTGTGGTCTCATTTGTGCTTCATACTTATAAATAAAATAAGATGAATTATGTTAAGTAAATACTTGAACTGGAAAAGGATATACTTACTTTGAAAGAGTTTTTTAAAGATTGTAAATTTACTTAATCTGAAATTTCTGGAATCATACAAAATTGTGGAATAGGATATTTACAAGATTATCACAAAATTAAAACATTCCGGTTGAAAGAAAATTTATGGTTTTTTTCTACTTTATTACTACTCTCATCACTTCACTTCTGATAGTAAATTTGTGGGGTTTTTTTCCTCCATACCAAGCAATTCTCCACTTCTCCTCTAACACTGACTAGGTGTCCTAATAGAATATGACTCAGTTCTGACACTGTGCACCTGGAGTTAGTGCCAGATCCTTCAGGCTAAAGATTCAGCCCTGCAAGACTTTCTCCATTTCAGATACCAACTGCAAGTCCAGGTTCTTACCTGTGATTCTGGCTAGAAATGGAAGGTTCTCATCTCCCTCTCATGTAAAATAATTTGTCAGAATGGCTCACAGAACTCAGGAAAACAATTTACTTACCAGACTATCAGTTGATTATTAAAGAATACAACTCAAAAACAGCCAGATGGAACAGAAGCAGAGGGCAAAGTGTGGAGCTTCCATGCCCCTTCCAGATGGCCACCTTCCCAGTATCTCCTGTGTTCAGCAACCGGAAGCTCACCAAACACTTTTGGTTAGGATTTTCATGGAGGGCTCATTACTAGCTGTGGTTGATTAAGTCACTGGCCATTAATAATTAACTCAACCTCTAGTCCCTCACCCCTTTCTGGAGGTCAGGGAGAAGAGATGTGGGGAGAGGGAAAGTTCTAATCATTTAATCATTTGCTTGGGTCCCCTGGCAACTAGTCTTTGCTATGGGACAAAAGAAGGTGACAGCAGAGACCAAATCTATATTTTATTATGTAACACCAGTCCGGAAGGGAAAAAATGAAGTATAATGCTAGAGAGATGAGATAATTTTGATATTTATTTCTGTCCTTCTTTCAAACCCCATGTTACTGGCCAAAGAGTGTCAGCTTAAAATTAAACGTCCATCCCTAGGGAAACTTCTGCTATCTTAAGGAAAATGTAATTGAAAATGAAAAATACGACTTTTGTGTTTTGTTAGTTTCCTATCTTTGCTATAAAAAGACTTGAATATTTCATTAGACTTCTCACCCCAAGGATGTATCATGCTTCTTCTTAGAGGACATTGCAGCTGTTACAGTGTTTATGTCTAGGGGAATATTAAGATATATGAAGGTAATTATCAGGTTTGAAAACACCTTGGTAGAGTCTGAGATCTCACAAAATATGCAGAGACCCAGTGCATCAATATCCCATATTGAGAAGAATTGAAGTATGCATGCATAGACCTTCTCTGCCAATCTAGACTAGCTGTTAGAATATTTTTTTTAACCCAAACAACTGCAAGCATGCAGCAAGAATTAAATATACAGTTTTCATTCACATAACTTTTATTTCATGCTTCCTGCTTTACTATTCACGCATGTATGAAAATTGTTTTAGAGCCTAAATGGTGTGGTCTGTGTGTTAGCTTTCCATGTGGCATTGTAACAGAATCCTATGCCCTCTATAAAACCACCGATACTGGATATACACACAATGTTAAAAATAAATGTTACTCAGAAGGTCAGGGGGCCCACAAAAACAGATGTTCTGGCTTAGGGATCATCATTTAACTTGTTGGTATTACATCACTATTTTGTCATCTGGATCCAAATAGAAATCATGGCAGTGTCAACACTTTGTTAATATTCTGGGGGTAGATGAACCAGCAGCGTGCCTCATCTGGTTGGCTTTGAGAGAAGCTAACAGCTAGACTTCTCATTAACTGGATATGACTTGGCTTGCCACAGGGTTGGGAGGCATTTTTAAAGCTGAGTTACCCTTGTAACAAATGCCAGATGCCAGGCTGGATTTATAAACATGTGCCAGGTTTCAAATAAATCTGGTCAAACTTGAAAATATTAATGTGCTGCATTGGAAACTCTGTGTTCTACTTATTTTGCTTTCCAAAGCTTCACACATGAGGTTTAAGTAATGAATTCCTGGGACTCCAGAGTGGGAGAGTGGAAAGAGAGCTAAGGACGGAGGTGGGGATGTGATTTGACAGGAATGGACCTGCTCTATGTAAGGCAAAGAGGTTGTAGTGCAAAGAGGTTGTAGTGCAGAGGTAGCACTTCTGTTTCACTAAAAAAAAAAAAAAAAAAAGGCTTTGGCATCCTATTGGATCATTTTTATTAAATAAGAAGGGTTTATCTCCTATTCTTTCAATGTTAAGCAGTAGGGAGTTGGGAGCTATGAAACATGAGTTGTAGACTTTGCTTTTACTCACCATTCTGGGTCTCAGTGTTACCACATGCAAAATGAATGTAGTAATTCTTATCCTACCTATAGCACAAAAGTTTTAATGATTAAACTAATGAGATAAAACTGTGAAAGTTTTGTCACTCTGAAGGTCCTCTGGAATATTTCAGGGATGCAGTTGTATTCTCTATAAATATCTACTTGATTCCATTGTTATATATGTTTTGAAATATTACTTAAATTGTCTTTTGATTTTAAATTTTTACTAAGATGGGATAATGTTTGAGATCATCACTGAATTTGAGTATATGCATCCTGTGCTTTGTTTTACCTTTTGCTTTTCTTTCTTTCTTTGAGACAAGGTCTTATTCTGTTGCCCAGCTGGAGTGCAGTGTCCTGATCACAGCTCACTGCAGCCTTGACCTCCAGGACTCAAGTGATCCTCCTGCCTCAGCCTCCTGAGTAGCACAGACTACAGGTTCATGCTACCATGCCTGGCTAATTTTTGTATTTTTTTGTGTGGAGACAGGGCTTTGTCATGTTGGTCTTGAACTCCTAGACTGACCTGGAACTTCTAGACTCAAGCAATCCACTCCCCCTTGGCCTCCCAAAGTTCTGGGATGAGGCACTGTTTCTGGCCTGATTTTTCATACATGGAAATAACAGAGTAAACATTTCAAATGGAATTTTTTTGTATTAAAAAGAGGTTCAATATTTGTTTTATTTATTTATTTATTTATTTTATTTTATTTTATTTTTTGAGGCGGAGTCTCGCTCTGTCACCCGGACTGGAGTGCAGTGGCCAGATCTCAGCTCACTGCAGGCTCCGCCTCCCGGGTTTACACCATTCTCCTGCCTCAGCCTCCCGAGTAGCTGGGACTACAGGCGCCCGCCACCTCGCCCGGCTAGTTTTGTATTTTAGTAGAGACGGGGTTTCACCGTGTTAGCCAGGATGGTCTCGATCTCCTGACCTCGTGATCCGCCCGTCTCGGCCTCCCAAAGTGCTGGGATTACAGGCTTGAGCCACCGCGCCCGGCCGAGGTTCAATATTTGTAAATGAAAGTCTTCCTCAGAACATAATGCACTGATTATTTCATATAGGGTATAGTATTTTAGGACATCAACTAAATCAGGGTTAAATTCTGGTTTTGCATTTTGTGGTTGGGTGACATTGAGAAAGTAATTAAGAACTCTGTACCTCAGTCTGCATATCTGTGAAATAGGGGTATGTTTTGAAGTTAAAAAGACATGATGCATAGAAAATATTTAGTATAGTTCCCAGCTTATAGAAAGCACACCAAGAATGTCAGCTGTTAATATTGGTTATTACTTATAAGTCTGATGAGCAACTAAGGCAGGACGTTTAAGTACATTTAATGTAAGCCACAAAGTTAGTGGCAGAGCTAGGATTTGAACCCCCAGTAGCCTGGCTCAGAATAGCCTGCTTTTAATTATTTTGCCCCTCTACTAAGTTACTGTTATATTAAAATTTTCTTACAAATACATTTTTAGAAGAGCATTCAATGCTCAATACATTCAATTCTGGCTAACAGACATATTTTATAACTTCCATTCCGAAAATAATTAGGATAAATTCTTTCCAAATATGCAGTCTTGAGGTGGGGAGAGAGGGGAGGGATCGCATTAGGAGATATACCTAATGTAAATGACGAGTTAATGGGTGCAGCACATCAACATGGCACATGTATACATATGTAACAAACCTGCACGTTGTACACATGTACCCTAGAACTTAAAGTATAATAAAAAATATAAAAACATAAATATATATAATCAGCATGATAGCTTTGGTGCAAAAGACAAAGAGACTTGATACGTATTTAAATTTAAGGTTTACCTATTCTGTTTATCCTTTCTACTTAACACTATGCTTTCAGGTTACAAAGGTGAGTAGCACATGGTCACTGTATGAAGTTCAGTGTGTTGGGGACATAGAATGAGAATCAATGTCTTTCCAGTGCACCCACTGTTCCGATGGTGCTGTCACAGAATTTCAGAGAAGAGACACTTGAATCAGTGTCATCATAGGGTTGGGAAAGGGTCCCATCCTCATAATACTCATATGTTAGAAATACTCATAAATTAGAGGATGCCTGAGGTGAGTCTCGGTGGTTGAAAGGGGTGGGGAAGATTTCCATGCAAAGAAACTGGGAAATCAAGGTGTAAAGGCCTGAAAAAGTCTGGCAAATTCAGGAGTGAGTATGTGTCAGAATGACTGGTAGGCAGCGATGCTTTCTGGATGTGGTAAGAAAATGGACCATCCAGGTAAAGAAATACATAAAAGGATATGGGTTCTGTTTTGAAGGCAGATCTTTGGCAAGATAATTCTGATAGTGAATGAATAAAGATAAGAGAGGCATACCCAGAGGTGAAAAACAAAACAAATAAATGAAAAAAATAAACAAAAGCAATAAGGATGTTTCCACCGTAATCCAGGTAAAAAAAAGTGATGATGGCATGGACTAAAGTGGTAGCAGATGGGATACAAACAAGGGGCAGAAGTAGAGAGAAATTACAACTGGCATGTGAGGAAGTATACTGGATAAAAGATGACTCACAGATTTCTGGCTTGGGCAACTCAAGACACAACCTGTTCCTTAATACCTTTTAGGCATTTGTTTTTTCTAATTTATGTAACTCCATAATTGGTTTGGTGTCTAAAATTTGAAAAAAAAAAAAAAAGTATTGTGTCTTAAGGCAGCGTCCAAGAAAACATGTATCATTAGATATCACATTCAGAAATCTGAGTGACACTTTACTTCATCTATCTAATCCCAGACATATTAGTGATTTTCCTTCTGCTTTAAAATTCAATTCCATCATTCTTTCAACATAAAGAACACCCAAACAAAATGTGATGTTTGCGGTAAAAACTAATTTTTTGATACTAAGCACTGAATTTAAAAGATGTAGGTACAAACTTTCAGATTGGCATAATGTAATACTTCAGCTTAATCTTAGTTTACTTCTCTGGACTTCAGTTTCTTCATTTGTAAAATGAGTATATGTTGGTTTAGAATTTTGTTCTTAATTATTGGGGTGCACAGAACTCTTTGAGAATATTAATTAAGATAAGAGGAGCGTGGCTAGAGGTGAAAAACAAAACAAATGCACAAACATAATCAATAAGGATGTTGTTGCTGTAATCCATCCAGGTAAAAATAATGATGACCTGGATTATCTAGAGAAACAACCATACCTATGTGTCAATGAATGCCGCACAACTTTAGAAGTGTCTCTGTATCCTTTCTGACGTCTGTTCATGAATGCCAAAATAAACATCTCAGAGGTAGATGATCTACAAGGTCCTTCCTAGCAATCTACACATATTTACAGACAGAAAATCAAGGAATAGGAAAACAGACACAAAAAGAGTAGAGGAAACTCTGGCCTATTCCTGTCTTGCTAAAATCACTTACCTTGAATTAGTACATTAAATCCTAACGCAAACTATACAATCATGTTAATGTAAGTCTTTGTAGCTTGACCAGTTGGATAATGTGCCTCTTTCTATAAATTATTTCTTAAGGTAAAATCTATCTTCATATATCTAAATTAAAAGCTAGTCAAGCCAAATAAAGTAAAACCACCAAACCAAAACATTTTTTTCTTTTCTATGACAAAGGAAAATTGCTTTTTTTCACTTGGATATTTATGTTGCCTTAAGAGCATTTCTGATAAAACTATCTGAAAGTATTTGTGACAGTTTGTACTATGGAGATATACATTCAGGCTGTGCTATGTATGTATGTTTAATGTGCAAGGAAAAATACTGAGAAGTGCTTTTGTATTTTGTTTTCAGGCCTGATTAATCTGTCCTTATGCATTCTTTTAGTTACGAATGTTACAAATAATAACTGTACCTGTCAGGTTGGAAAGACTTTCTAGAGGATTTTGAGTTTACATGCCTTACACGTAAACTTATGTTTTCTTCATTACTTAACAAAATAACAATGTGCGTTCATTTAGATCTCCAAAGCATCCAGCTATGAATCATTTTTCCAACTTGGGAATTTTCAAATTGAACCACTTTTAAACAACCCATATCAAGTTCTTATTTGGTTATTTCTTTGGTAGACTAAAGTCTAATCCTCTCTCTAAATCTAAAGTTAGTTGCAACTTTGATATGATGTTTGACTCTTGAATAAATATCATAAACAACTACAGTGACCGAATTATGTATGAATTTCAAAAGTTATATTTAGTACAGGTTTCCAGCAACTGTTTTAGTAAGTTTAGCACACTGTGGTTTTATTTCAAGTGGAAAATGCACTTGGTTCCTCAGGATTCCCAGGATTTAAAACAGTCAGTGAATCAACAAAACAAAGCAAGAAAAATCACATTTTTTTGAGGAATAAACAATACATATCAGATTATAAAAATCAACAAAAAATGAAAACTATTTCTAAAACTCTTTAATATTTAATTATTCTAATTTCAAGTACAAAAATAAGCCATATGATACGTTAACTTTTTTTATTCTGAACATGATGTACTTGGCTTTGCAGAGTGGCAAAGGTAACATTTTGCAAACATCTGGATACAATCAGTGTTTGGAAGGTATAAACTTAGTGGCTAAGACACTAAGGTTTGAATCCATCTCTGTGGAGTCTGACAGAGATGGATTCAATTATTGACTCTAGCTCTTGCTGACTCAGTTTCTGAAAGAGGACAAAGGACAAATTACTTAATCTGAATGTAAATTTTCTTTTTTCTTTTCTTTCTTTTCTTTTTTCTTTTCTTTTTTTTTTTTTTTTTTCCGGAAAGAAGCTGTTGCCCAGGGTGAAGTGCAGTGGTGTGGTCACAGCTCTGGGCTCAAGCGTTCCTCCTGCCTCAGTCTCCTGAATAGCTGGAACTACAGGTATGGGCCACCATGGCAGCTAATACTTTTATTTTATATAAAGACAAGGTCTTGCTATGTTGTCCAGGCTGGTCTTGAATTCCTGACCTGAAGCGATCCTCCTGGCCCTACCTCTCAGAGTGCTTGGATTAAAGGAGTGAGCCATTGCTCCAGGCCCAATATTCTTAACTCCAAAGTAAAATAATAATTTCTCTTCTTCATAAGATTGTTTAAAGGATGAAGTGAAATCATGTGTATCACACTGTTTTAATGGCTCTATGTGACTTTCATGTGTTTGAACGGCCTCTACTTCACTCCTTCCACCCCCCATTAGAAAGTAAACTCTATACACAGAGACATTTTATTTTTTTCACCATTGCATTTCTCGGAACAGTACTTGGCATATTGTGAGTGTTTCATAAATTATGAATCAATGAATGAACACTGAATACCAGGCTGAAAGAACTTTATTTTATTTTCTGCAGCAATGAGAGCCACTAAAAGTTTTTAAGTGCATGTAGGGTTAAGAAGTGGTAGCCAAATAAGATAGTAAAAAATATAAATCTAACAAAGCGTGTAATAGATGGTAGGGAGATAGGGTGAGGATCAACAGCAGAGGGAGGAATATGTGCTTAGAACTAATTTCATACAACTTGAGAAAATAAAAGTGAGTTTCAAAATGTTCACCCTAAAATAAGTAGCTCCACATGCCTTTCTGGTCCTGGTAGTTTACAGTGAACTCACCATTACTAAAATTTCTCTCCAAGAGCTCACCTTCAATCCTTTCTTATACATTAGAAAGGAAAATGGTTGCATGGGAAGACTATGACCTGTACTGAGTAGAAGTCTACATGGATTCACCATTCTTCCCACTTAGGAGAAATAGGACAAATGCTGAAATGGCATTTATCTAGGCATACTGTCATCTTCCTTTTGAAATTTACACATCCACCCTGTTTCAGAATAACTATTAATTTGGATTTGTATGATCAAAGATGATGGGCCATGTACAGCCTTGCTCATGCTCTGAGCCAAAAGTGAAGTGCCCTTGGGATTTCAACAGGAGCTCTGAATTTTGAGAACTATGCCACATTCAGGACAAGATGAATAATGAGTCATGCTGAGTAATTGGCTTTCTTATTTTCAGAGTCTGTAAAGGGAAATATATATAGTACTGCTTGGATACGAAATTAAAGGTTTTCAGCTAGGTCAGTTAACTTACCATGGCAGATATACACTGACTCTCAACAACAGGTCTTTCTTGCTCCTAAATTTGCCTAAATAGAGAATTCATTTCTTTTTCTGGTAAACCACAAGGACTGCACTCTTTTGGAAAATGCCTTCCTTCACTGAACCTATTGTAGCTAAGTTCATTTCATCCTTTGCATCTCTAAAAAGAATTGAAAAATAAAAGGACACATTTTAGTGAGTGTTTATTTTTTCTTATCATTCCACAATTTGCTATATGGTCCTTGTTCCATCGACATAAATAAAAGATTGTTTCTATCTCTGAACTTGCTTACTGAAACTCTCACAGCAATGACTGTTCCATCCCATGGAAATACCCTATCCACTGGCACTCCATTGGTTCTTTGCTAATTATCATCAACTTATATTCATATATTCACATTCCTTCCTTCCCAGATTAGATTTCATGGAACACCATCAAATCTCCTCCTTTCAAGCTGTCGTCACTCTCTTGCCCTTCAACCTCTATTATACTAATCAGAAAAACTGTCAACCCTTTTTCAACCTAATAGCCACGAGCTCTATGCTTGCATCTGAGTAGTTGATACTTCTGCACATAACCTTACTACCCTTCTGAGCAGCTACACTTTAAAAAGATGGACTTCAAATTTCAGTTGACCATTCAGCAATGTCTGGAAAACCCACTGAATTTGTATTTCCCTTCCCAAATCTTGGGAAGAGAGGTAAAATCATTATTTTACTTCCCAAAAGTAAAAATTCATTATTTTATTTCCCAATCTTTGTCTCAGCATCTCCTCTCTGCTCATTATGAGCTGATTATCTCAGCAGATATCTCAGTCATCGTGACATATTGGATACAAATGGTTCATCTTCTTTCCACAAAATCTATAACCTCCTTGCAACTATATTGCCTCTGTGCTCTCTCTATATATGACAAAGAATCCCTGCTTCCCATAAAGACCTTGATCTACCAGGGATCAGAATCTCATCCCTTCATCTACTCAATGATTTTACTCCAGCAATTACTCCTTCCTCCTCTTCACCACCCCATCTCTTCTGCAGGGTCAATTTCTCTTTTTCAATCGAATCAGTTCCATGAAAAATATCCTCAATAATCTCCTCTCCTTTGTTCTCATGGCGTCCCCAGCTAAAGCCAGCATCTATGCAACCCATAACAGAAAACTTCTTGGAAGAGATGTCTTCAGTAGCTTTTGTAATTTGCACCTTTCATTCTTTATTTTATGGCTTCAATTTGTAACTAGGATAGTTGAGTCAAACATACAGAGTTTAAACGTTAATAAATTTTGCAAGCCTGACTTTCATGAAGATGATATTAATGCATATTCTCACCAAAAAGTCTTATTTCCACTATATTCTTGATGTGTTGAAAGACTTAATAAAAAATCTATTCTCTTGTAGTGTGGTAAAAGTTCTGTGATTATGTATTATAGTTTTAAAAGGAGTTTTAATAGGAATTAAATTAAGTTTTACATTAAAATACCTTGATTTACTTTGAATTTTATTCTTTTATACTTGAGAAACAATGACAATAATTACAATATTTTTTATATTTGAGAAACAATTACAAAGAANTTTCCACTATATTCTTGATGTGTTGAAAGACTTAATAAAAAATCTATTCTCTTGTAGTGTGGTAAAAGTTCTGTGATTATGTATTATAGTTTTAAAAAGAGTTTTAATAGGAATTAAATTAAGTTTTACATTAAAATACCTTGATTTACTTTGAATTTTATTCTTTTATACTTGAGAAACAATGACAATAATTACAATATTTTTTATATTTGAGAAACAATTACAAAGAATGTGTGTTTTTCTTTTATCCATTTCTGAAAATAATAGCAAAACCCAAGGAAGATTGCCTACATATGTTCAGATCCTTAGCAACCTGTATATTTCAGCATATGCCCTAAGGTTATAGCTTTAGAAAAGTGTAAATTACTTTATTCGACAAGAATAACTAATTCATCTTCATCCAGTAGCATGAATGCTAATGAGCTTGTAAGTATATTTGATATTATAATTCCTCAAGAAGCTAAAATACAAAATTGGTTTACCAAATTTATATTTTAGTTTGTTGTGCTTCAAAACATAATTAGCAATTGTATCTGTCAGCCCACAGATTACTTGGGCCCAGTTAGTGTGTTTGATAAATTTTTTTAATAACCCTGAAAGACATTAACTTAATAAAAACATGAAACTTTGCTTAGCCATCTGAACAGCTGATGGTAGCATCTGTGGAGTTTGTAATCCATTTTTCACATCTAATAAATTCGGCTATTTACTTGTTTGGTTGGATAATTGCAAATGATAGTTGAAACAACCTTTTAAAGACATCTAATAAATTTGACTGTTTACTTGCTTGGTCACATATTGGACATGATAGCTGAAAACAACCTTTTAAAACAAATTAAACATCACAATTTCATCATATTTTATATATAAAAAATTTCATGTGCAAAATCAGTCTTGAAAGTTGTTTAATAAATGATAATATTTGTCTCAATAAGATTATACAATCTTTTCAAAATTTCTTTTTGAAGGACATTGCACGTTTTATTTTCTACGATGGAACCGTATCAAAATCCCAAAGCACTCTCAGAAGAACATATGTTAACATTTGAAAAGTAATGACAATTAGTGACAATTTTCAGAAGGTTTCCCTGGACAAACACTTGGTTGTAAGCCTATAGTGATTGATATTCCAGTGAAAATTTTACAGCTTTGAAGACAACTAAATCACAAACAACACTGGAAAAAATTTAAGAAATACAGAAAATTTAAATGTTGATGAGTCAGTGAAGCAAGTATAAGAACTTAAAAATTGTTCATCCACTTTAGAAAATAGTTTTTCATTATTAAACAAAGTTGAAGATGTACATCATTTCTTGTTACTCAGAAATTCTATCCATGGGATTCACCCACAACTGTGTATTTTCACTAGCATATGAGGTAAGAAATTTCACAGCCATTGTTTGAATATAAAAAAAATGAACCAAAAGTGAAGTCCATAAAGAGTTGAAAGAATAAAGAAAATTTTTGCTTCAATATAGTCAATATAGAAGTAGAAATACTACCTAGTAATGAAAATCAATGTGACACACCTACATGCAACATTAAAAATAAAAATCAGGACATGATGTAGAACTAAAGTGCTGATTTTATAAGATTACATGAAATAGGATTCCATTTGCATAAATATTAAAAATATTCAAGTCAAGAAGCATTCTGTTTAGGGATATAAATGTACTTGGTGAAACTCTAACAATAAACAAGAGGAAGATAAAACACAAAATTTGGAATAGTGGAAGAAGTGAAAGAGTGGAACAAAGAAAAGTGGTTGTGGATATTCAGGTGTGTATTGTATTTTTACTATATACCTTGGCTATGATTTGTAAACCTTACTTTGTGTCTATTTAGTATTTAACAAAAATAAATTTTCAGTTGCCCAACTGAACATTTTAGGAACTAACTATTGGGAAAAAAAACTCTTGTTTTCAATGTACATCTTGGCTGTGTAATTTTGTTGCTTTAGTTAGGACTCCTTTGGAAACCAACTGAGCAAACTCAAAAGGAGGTAGGATACATTCTAAAAATACTGATGCCTCCGGCAAATTATGTCCAGCCAGGCTTTATGGCGCCTAGAACTGAGACATAACACATCATGAATGTGGCAGATATCCTTCTCTTTCTTCCTCTTCTATCTCCTTTTCTCCCTCCTGCATGTCTTCTGTGCACACTCTTGGGTTGCCTCTTCTGCTATACCCCCTGCAGATCATCTTCCTCTGCTCATCTACAGTTTCCTTTCTGAGTATACTGACTCAGGTCCCATCATTACATGTCCTTTCTTAAATGTACCTCCTTCAGTTGTCAACAATCTTTCTTGTATTTTTAGTATAATTTTCAGGAAACAGAATCTGATTACTTACTGCACAGCCATCATTACTGACTATCAGTCAACTGTCTGCCATTCATTCAATTAGGTATGGCTAGCACAAAAGTGAATACTCAATAGAGGCTTAGGTCTGGACAGATTTTCTAAGAAGAGAATGTGAGGTAGGGAAGCCACTTCAAAAGTAGCCTTATACATTTACGTTTATATTATATTGAGCCTTATGCAAGTTTCTCCATTTGGGGCATGTGGTGCTTCCAACCTGAGCTAAATATTCCCAAAAATAAATGAACATTTTCCTAATGGATATTGTGGTCTCTTTCCCTTTCTGCATTTCCATTCTCCAGGGTGATATTTTGCTACTCTAGCAAGAAATCAGAAGAATGACAATTGGATTGTCCTCCACTGAGATGACAAATTCCTTGATAAAGTGTTTTAGGTTTCAAAGAAATGTCCCGCAGCAAATGCTTCCTGCCTAATGTTAACCTCTGCTTTTCCTTTCCTTTACACAAGTTGGTAGTAAGATGGAATTGGTGAAATTCCCATACTACTTTTCTCTTCCCTGTAGACCTACTAGATCATGTCAATTTGATGGGACAGATTATCCATTTAACTTGTCCCTATGTGCTGCAGGAACCAAAAAGGAAACATTGAAAATATATGCGTGGAGCAGTCACTTCTAACTCTAGAAAAGAAAGCCATTGTAGGTAGAATAGCATATTTCTTCCTGTGTCTGGATATTCTCTCTTCTGGAATCTGTTGTTTATATTTATGGAACAGGAGTCTACAAATTGCATTTATCAGCCTCTCATGTCTGCTGGATTCTTGTTAGGTTCTGCCAGTAGGAGGCACTTGAGACAGAAGTTAGTGGGAGAGCAAAACTTTCTGCTTCTGACTTCAGTACTGAGGTAGTTGCACTGGGAGTGGGGAAATTCTTGACTTTAAGAAAATGGGTAAGGGCCACCCCTTTCTGATAGGTTCCAACTTTGACAGACCTGATGCAACTTCAGCAATCTAGGACTGATTACGAGTGTCACCAACAGCACAGTGGCAGGTGCAGGCAAATGGTCTCCAGATGAGTGGTTTTAACTGCTTTGTATCAAAGAAGTACCACCTCTTATTCTTTTCTGTTCCTTAGCTCCCTCCACTTCACCTACTTCTCTTTGTTCTTCTTGTCCTTCCAAAACTTATGTAGATAATTCCCTGTGTTAAATTCATTCTGTTTTAAATACTTGGGGTACTTTTTGCTTTCCTTGCTAGACCCATACCCATACACTGCCACTATCATTTTTGGCTCCAATTAGGCCAAAGCTTCTGCATTGCTACTTTGCCCCAGGCTGAGAAGGAAGGCCATCTCTCTGCATCTGGGAATAAACATTTGAGAGCAACACTAGGAACCTGAGAATGCTTTGTGTTTGTGCACTTCACAGTGTCACCTCATTCTGTAAGTACTCTGGATTCTTAGGAAATAAATCCAAGTACACTATATATATATATATTCTTAAGAAAACAGTAGCCACATTTTTGAAATAAAGTCGGTGTAAGGTTGATCTTTCAAACATTAAAATGGAATATTTTTCACATATGGCCTATTTTCAATTCCATGAAATGTGGTTTCATAGTAGAATGATTGTTGAAGTGGTTAGAATGCTTTTCACTCTAAGTTGAATCTCTGTGCTTGACAATAACATTTGATGCAATTAAAGATTTGAAGGCATTTAAAACATCAGTTTCAAAATTTGGCCATAAAAATAAACCACTTCAAGACAAGAATTAATGAATTGTGAATGACTCCCTCTAGAGGCACGGACAGTCAGGCATAAAATTTAGAGATGATTGTCCCTGTTTTTGAAAAATCTATTCCAGGGCTCTACTTTAGACTATTTTTAAAGTCTAATTCCATCTAAGTTGGTCACCACCAATCACTTCCCACTGTATATGATTGCAGCCCTTATGCACTAAGACAAGTTCTAAAACTAACATTTGAATGTGATTTTCATGTCCTTTGCTCTTTTTCAACTTTAAAATTGTGCATGTATCTTTCTATCGCTGCTGGACAAGTGGGACTAGGGAAAGCCATAACAAAATTCTATTTGTGAGCAAGTGTTGGGAAAACAAAAAACGTGAATGTTACAGAAGCTGGTGACTACTTCTTCACTCTTTTCACAGACCCATCCAGAAAGAGTTTACAAGAGGGCATATTTCCAGAGAGATGTATTTGTAAAGACATTCTGGAATTATATTCAAGTACATGAGACTCTTTAAAGATATGAGAGTATCTTAATACAAATGCTTCTGAATTCCCAAACGCTATGCTTGAAAAAAAAAATTAAAGTCATAAAATCAGAACTGCAAAATAGTGACATGAAAATGAGGACCAATGAATAAGAGCTTAAACTGGGCTCGAGGCAGGAAGAATTGTCAAGGTTTATAAGCGCAGTCAGATCATTAGAATTTCACTGGATTTAACTTCAAAATAAATGAATGGGGGAATGACTGCCGGATTCATTAAAATTTTCCATAATGATGACATATTTTTGTGTGTAAACTTGAGGCCAAAACTAAGAAGCTAAAAACAAACAAACAATGAGTGAAGCTTTGGTCTATTGCTGTAGTCTCTGAAAATATATTTGCTATTTATTAAGTGGAAGTGGATCATTATAAAGGTCTTCATCCTCATTGTCTTCATGTTGAGTGGTGGCTGAGGAGGCAGAGAAAGAGGAGGGACTGGTGTTGTTTCAGAGATGGCAGAAGCTAAAGAGGTGGAGGAGATGGAAGAGGGAGCAGGAAAGGCAGGCATACTTGGTGTAACTTTATGGAAATACATAATAATTTCTGCCTGATATTTTTTGCTTTTTTCATTAAAAAATGTTTCTATGTTAATACCAATCCTTCTTCTATCATTTCAGTACCTGTATCATATATAGAAGGGTGCATGTAATAAGATAAGCCAAAAGCACTCTTGAATAACCTGAAACATTCTCCCTGATCACCTAATGTCAATTTATTTATTTATTTATTTATTTATATTTTGGTACTGCTTTTGTGACTTCCTTACCATCTGACACTGGTTTGGAATCACTGAACTTCATCAACTCATCATCTTCTGTTAATTCCTCTGCTGTGGTGCCTATTAATTCTTGAATTTCTCCAAGATACATATCTTGAAATGCTTCATCTTCTACCCTTTTTGCCATATCCACAATCTCTTTCATGATTTCCTTGATTGGCTCTGTTATAAATCCTCTGAAGTTATGCACAACATCTAGACAGTTTCTTCGGGAGGAATTTATTGTTTCTTGTTTGATGGCTTTTGTGGCTTTTTCCATAACAATGTCATCCTCAATGGTGTAATTCTTCCAGATGTTCTGTTCTTTCATGATGTTCTATTAGGATTCTTTGCCACAGGCTTGACACTTCTTTCCATAGAATACTGTGTGTAATGAGCCTTAATGGTCCTTCTGACTCCTTATTTAGAGGCTGAATTAGAAATGGAGTGTTTGGAGGCAAGTAGATCACTTTAACACCCTTGGTGTTAAACTTATAGAGTTTTTGGTAGCTGGGGACATTGTCCAATAAAAAGCAGTTATTTACAGGCAAGGTACATCCTGACTTTAGGGACAAAGCATTGACGGAACCAATCCAGAAAAGGATTCTTATTTTCCAGGCTTTTATTTATGTATTTATTTATGTATTTATTTATTGTAAAACTAAACGACTGGATGTTTGTGTTTATCATTTCCTTTTAAATCTCAGGGGCCAGCGGCATTATAGATAAGGGCAGTCCTGGTCATAAACACAACTGCATTTGCACAAGACAGTATAGTTAGCTTATCCCTTTCTGCCTTAAATCTTGTTGTTCAATTATCAACCTAATAAATGTCCTTTGTGGAAGTTTGTTGTGTTTTTTTCCCAAGAATAGGGTACTTTTGTGTGTAATAAAAACCTTTTGAGGCAGATAATCTTTCTTCTCAATGATTTTCCTAATGGTATCTGAGAACTCAACTGCTGTCTCTTGGTTATCAGAAGATGCTACTCCTACTATCTTGACATTTTAAAACCAAATCTCTTTCTGAAATTATCAAACCATTCTTTGCTAGTATTAAATTCTCTAGCCTTAGATCCTTCACATGGTTTTTGCTTTGAGTCATTATATAATGACTTCACTTTTTCTTAAATCATATTAGAGACTATGGGTACGCTTTTCCTACGGCAATTCTGCACCCACATAAAAGCTGTGTTTTCAATATGAAATTAAAAGAAACTGTATTTTACAAAAAATGCAAGGCTTCATGCCTGCTGGTGTAGCTGTAGTGAAAGCTTCACAAATTTTCTTTTCTTTTAAAATAATGGTTCTTATGCTGGATTTATTTATCTGGAAATGGTGGGCATCCACACCTGCAGATGTCAGTCTATGGTACACATCAAGCAATTAAACCATTTTTGTGTCATTACTTTGCTTCTTGGGAACATTTTCAGCATCACTAGTGGCACTTCATATGGGTACCATAATATTACTCAAGGTTTAATGTGTTATACTAAACACAATAAAAATATGCAAGAACTGAAAGAGATCATTTTTGCTACAATATGCAAAAGTTGTAGTGGAGAGACAAACTGCTCATAAGGAGATGACTGGTGTCACACAGTGTTCTGAGCAAATGCTTGCAACTCTTGAGATCACTGCAATAGCAACAAGAGGTCAATAAAAAATTAGAACAGTAGTACAGTATATACTACAGTTAATTTTAGGCAGTTATGATTTAATACTGCATCTTTGCATTTGTTTAAATTTTTCTAGAATGCAATGGTACCATATGTGGCCTGTAAGTGTTTATGTGTGTTTTGGTAAATTTTAAATTTTTATAATAGATTTGTGTATATTTTGTGGTAGTAAATCATAAAATAGACTAGTATTTACATATATTTTTATTTTATTTTATTTTATTTTATTTTATTTTTGAGATGGAGTCTCGCTGTCACCCAGGCTGGAGTGCAGTGGCCGGATCTCAGCTCACTGCAAGCTCCGCCTCCCAGGTTCACGCCATTCTCCTGACTCAGCCTCCCGAGGAGCTGGGACTACAGGCGCCGGCCACCACGCCCGGCTAGTTTTTTGTATTTTTTTTTTTTTAGTAGAGACGAGGTTTCACCTTGTTAGCCAGGATGGTCTCGATCTCCTGACCTCGTGATCCGCCCGTCTCGGCCTCCCAAAGTGCTGGGATTACAGGCTTGAGCCACCGCGCCCGGCCGTATTTACATATATTTTATGCATTCATAGCACATCTAACTTTTTCTTATTTTTTCCAGTATTTCTAGGCTACATGGTTCATCTGCAAATTTCTGTAAATTGTCACAAATCTTCAGAAAAGTTTTCAATATATTTACTAAAAAATGTACATATAATTGGACTAGTGAAGTTCAAATCCATGTTTCTCAAGGGTCAACTGTACAATATAACAGAATGAGAACGAAAAGTGTGAAAGCCCAGAAAATTGAAGTGGGATTTGACATCAAGTAACCTGCATATCTACTTTACTTGGAGATTCTGAATTTTCTATCGAAAGATAGAAAAAATGTTTTTGAAAATGAACAGGCAAGACATCAGAATATTTAGATCTAATCATTAATAGTCAAACTAAAGAAATGGTCTCTCAAATCACGCCTCTCTTTTCTTTATGCTTACAATACCTAAATGTGTGTCCTGCTGCATAAGTTTTCCTGGAGAATGGCTACAGTCATTTTACTTTCTAAGTCAGCAGTGTTTTTTCTGAGTGGAAATGCAATTGAAGTTTTTTGCCCAGTTGTCTTCAAGGAATCTGAAAAGTGACTCAGACTCACTCTTCTAAATTATTAACTAGAGCACAAAAATGGAGAGATCTCCACAGATAAACTTTTGTATCATGTAATCTGAATGTCCCTGCATTTTTCAACATCCTGGCATGGCCCCAAAACACTCCTCCATTACCCTTTTCTTGTTCAGTTTTTCATTGGGTTTTATCCAAATTCATAATAAATTACCCTGGCAATTTTAAACACTTGCACTTCCTCTCCCCTTGGATCTAAATGAACACAAATCATTTCTTTTCCATGGAAAGAATCAAGATAGTTCGTTTCCCCTCTCATCAGTGAATCAAAAGAACTCTATTTAGCTGTTTGGCCTTTGTTCTCCTAAATCAAACATGCTGTTTATCACTAAAATTAACCATTACTTATAGGCTCATTGACTAAACCAATAAACCGGCAGAAATTTAAGTAAGCTAAAAACAAATCGAGTAAAACCTAATACAATCATGGTTTGTTTTTGAAGAAAATAAAAAACCAGCTATGAAAAGTCACTTGCAACCTAACTTACTTGTTCTACTAAAAAACATTGTTTTGTTTTTAGCCTGAACCCTCTTTTTTTTCTAGCCTATTCTCTCTACAGCAGATTTTCTTATTCCATTCAACACACACACGCCTAGTCCAGTCTACCTTATATTTTCTTTTTAATGCTGTGTCTACATAGCATTGAATTCCATTGATTTTTCTCCACTATATTTCCCATACATATATTGTATCAGGCTGTTTTTTGCATTACTGTAAAGAAATACCTGAAATTGGGTAATTCATAAGTAAAATAATTTCTATTTTGTCTCATGGCACCGCAGGCTGTACATGAAGCATAGTGCTGGCATCTGCTTCCAGTGAGCGTCTCAGGAATATTACAATCGTGGCAGAAGGTGAAGGGGGAGCCAGCATATCATATGGCAAGAGAGAGAGCAAAAGTGAGAGGGCAGGCTTCATGCCCTTTTAAACAACTTGATCTCACGTGAACTACCAGAGCAAGAACTCACTTATCGCCAAGGGGATGGTGCTAGGCCATTCGTGAGGAATCCACATCCATGATCCAAATGCCTCCAATCAGGCCCCACTTCCAACACTGGGGATCACATTTCAACATGAGATGTGAAGAAGAAAAACATGCAAATTATATCATTTCAATCCTGGCCCTTTAAATCTCATGTCCTTCTCACACTACAAAATACAATCATCCCTTCCCAATAGTACCCCAAAGTCTTAACTCATTCCAGCATCAAATCAATCAAAAGTCCAAAGCCTAAAATATCATCTGAGACTCATCTCCTTCTGCCTATGAGCCTATAAAATCAACAATGAGTTATTTACTTCCAAGATACAATGGTGGCATAGGAACTGGGTAAAAATTCCTATTCCAAAAGGGAGAAATCAGCCAAAAGGAAAGGGCTATAGACCCCTTTGCAAGTCTGAAACCCAGCAGGGCAGTGATTAAATCTTAAAGCTACAAAATAATCTTTTCAAACTCCATATCTAGCATCCAGGGCACACTAGTGCCAGGGACGGGCTCCCAAAGCATTGGGCAGCTCTAACTCTGTGACTTTGCAAGGTCACCGCGGCTGCTTTCACAGGTTGGAATTGAGTGCCTACGGTTTTTTCAGGCTCAGGATGCAAGCAGCTGGTGGCTGTACCATTCTGGTGTCTGGAGGGTGGCAGTCCTATTCCCACAGCTCAACTAGGTAGTGCTCTAGCAGGGATTCTTTGTGGAGGCTGCAATCCCACAATCGCCCTCAGCAGTTCCCTAGTATAGGCTGTCTGTGGGGGCTCCACCTATACTTGTAGCAGGCTTCTGGACTACATCATACAGTATCTGAAATTTAGGTGAAGGTTGTCAAGCCTCCTTCACTCTTGTATTCTGAGCACCTGTAGGTTTAATGCCATGTATAAGCCACCAAGGTTTATCACTTGAGCATCTCGGAGCAGCAGGCCGAACAGTATCTGGGCCCCTTTGAGCCAAGGTTGGAGCCAGAGCAGCCAGGATGCAAGTAGCAGTGTCCCAACGTGGAGCATGGCAGCGGTGCCGTGTGCCTGGCCCCTGAAAACATACTTTCCTCCTAGGCTTCTGGGCCTGTGATGGGAGAGGCCACTTAGAAAATTTCTGAAATGCCTTCTAAACTTTTTTCCCATTGTCTCAGATATTAGCACTTGGCTCCCTTTTAGTCATCCAAATCCCTCTAGCAAGAGGTTGCTTGAAGCCTGCTTATATTAGTCTCCTAAAACTGTTTTTTTGTTTGTTTTCTGCCACATGGTTAGGTTGTAAATTTTCCAAATTTGTATGTTCTTCTTCTCTTTTAAACATGAGTTCCAACTTTAAGTCACTTCTTTGCTTCTGTATCTGTTCATAGGCTGTTAGAAGCAACTAGGTCACATCTTTTTTTTTTTTTTAGATGAAGTTTCACTCTTGTTGCCCACGCTGGAGCGTAATGGCATGATCTCGGTTCACTGCAACCTCTGCCTCCCAGGTTCAAGCGATTCTCCTGCCCCAGCCCCTTAAGTAGCTGGGATTATAGGTGCCTGCCATCATGTCCAGTTAATGTTTTGTATTTTTAGTAGAGATGGGGTTTCACCATGTTGGTCAGGCTGGTCTTAAACTCCTAACCTCAGGTGATCCACCCTCCTCAGCCTCTCAAAGTGCTGGAATTACAAGCATGAGCCAGGTCACATTTTAAATGCTTTCCTGCTTAGAAATTTCTTCCACCAGATGCCCTATTAAGCTTTTCCAATGTGCCTTATTTTGTTGTTGTTGTTCTGTTTTGTTTTGTTTTGTTTTGTTTTGTTTTAGGCTTTCAGCAGCCTGAAGCCATGGTTTTAAGTTACTGTCTCTAGTCATGAGTGGTAAAGAGGGATGAGGAGGGAACTTTACTGGCCCAACCAGAAACAGAAACAAAGAACCCATGACTGTATTCTTTCCCTTGGACATCACTGAGTCATTGATCTTAAGTTCAGCCTTCCATAGACTTCCTAGGATATTAACATAATGTGGTCAAGCTCTTTGCTAGGTTGCAACACAGGTGACCATTACTCCACTTCCCGATAACTTTCTCATTTTCGTCTGAATCATCATCAGCCTGGACTTCACTGTCCATATTTCTGTCAGCATTTTGGTCACAATCACTTAACCAGTCTCTAAGAAGTTCCAAACTTTCTCCCATCTTCTTGTCTTCTGAGCCCTCCAAACTCTTCCAACCTCTGACCATTATCCAGTTCCAAAGCTTCTTCCACATTTTCAGGTATCTTTATAGCAATACTCCACTTCTCATTATCAATTTTTAGTGTTAGGCCATTTGTCCATTGCTATAAAGAAATACTTGAGGCTGGGTAATTTATAAAGAAAAGGAGTTTAATTGGCTCGTGGTTCTGTAGGCTATACTAGCATGGCTCCATCTGCTTCTGGTGAGGCCTCAGGAACCTTACAATCACAGCAGAAGATGAAGGGGGAGCAGGTACATCACATGGCAAGAAAGGTACCGAGAGGATGAGGAGGAAAATATCACACTCTCTTAAACAACCAGATCTCACATGAACTCCAGAGCGACAGCTCACTCATCACCAGAGGGATGGCCCAAGCCATTCATGAGGAATCCTCCCACATGATCCAAACACCTCCTACCAGGCCCCATCTCTAACACTGAGGATTACATTCAACATGAGATTTGGAAGGGACAAACATCCAAACTATATTATATGTAAATGCTTTTTAAAACAGTAATAAAGGGTTAGGCTTTTATTTTTGCTTAAAGTTGGACATGTAATATTTTCTACAGATTTTAGTATCTTTCTATTTATCTATATTCAATACAATTTATCTAACCACCTAATGATAAACCTTTTCCCTAAGACAGAAAAGTTTTCCCATATATACATTAAAATGAATGAAAACTAGTTTCTTTACCCCTCTCTACCCAGATAGTTACAAATCTATTGCAAGTTTTTAAGAAGTTGGGTCCAAGAAAACCAGGCCACACAATAGGAGTACAGAGACCAGAAGCCTGCCTTTCGGCCTCAACACCTGTGTCTTTCCATTTGGCCTGATATCTCAGCTGCTGCAAGGAAGCAATGAGCTGAGATAGTTAACGTTTTGCTTCCATGAAGAATTTACTCCTCTGTCAGTGGAATCAGACTGTATTTCACTTTCCTTCTTGGTGCTCAGAGAATAACAGAATAACCATTCCAGCAAGTACTTGGAGACTGTGAACATTAATAAAGGTTAATAAACCATTTTAGGTGCTGAAGAAAAAGTATCATATGGCTCAGTCAGATAGGAATTGAATTGTCCTGCTTTCAGGAACTAGCACTAAAACAATCTCATTAGTTGTTACAAATCAAGCTAGAAATGTCAGAAAACATCGTGATATCTTGATAGTGGTTATCTGAGCTCACAGAATCACCCTTTGAGATTAAGATTTAAATTGCAGGGCAGAATGTCTTCATTAAATTGTACTCCCAGAGTTACCAATTTAGGTTTAGCTATAATAAAAAATGTAGAAAAATGATTTAAAGAATTATCTCATTTATTCAAAATTTGGTTAAGAATATGAAAATGTTGGTTAATTTGCCAAAATCACTTACTTAAAATTCTTTATGTATTATGACTTTATATGTGCAAAGTTTGAATAATATATTCATGGAAAGTAGCTACTGAAATTAACTGTGCATACATATGACTAAATGTACCTACAGAGAATATAATGTGGCAGACAGAAGTATGAATGACAATTTCAGGAAAGCTGCATTTGTACTCTGTTTCCACTATTTTCCAACAGAATTGGAAAATTAATATAATGAGAAATTGAACTTTTAATATGCTTATGAGTTTCTTGCTATATAAAAATTTTAATTTCATAATTTAGATTAACGCATGTGAAAGAACATTGACCAATTAGAGAAAGGTCTAGTGCTATATAAATTTAGTGTATATTTTACTGTGCAGAGATTTGATAGTCACAAAAATGAGAGCACTGCTCTTCTGAGAAGTGTCAGCCTCTTCTGATCCACATAACCATCTGTGTGCTCTCCAATTTGCACCACATATTCCACTTACCCTCTACATCTTCACTTGAATGTGCAACATACTTTTGTCCATTAGGCATAGGGCTAGAATCTCCCAGCTTTTCTCAAACTTTGGGAAGGTTTGAGACTGGAAAAACATGTCACAAAAGTACAAAAAAGAAAACTTCAAAATCCAAACAATATATGGTAATGATGTCCATTATTTCAATAGCCACAAACTGATTATTATACAGTGAGTGCATTTTAGACTTTTGTTATAATGTGTAATATAATTTCCAAAAAGGTGACACTGTCACTGATATGGTTTGGCTGCATCCCCACACAAATTTCATCTTAAATTGTAGTACCTATGATCTCCAATTGTCATGGGAGGGATCCAGGAGGTAATTTAATCATGGGAGTGGTTACCCTATGCTGTTCTCATGATAGTGAGTGAGTTCTCATGAAATCTGATGGTTTTCTAAGGGGCGTTTCCCTCTTTTGCTTAGGACTTCTCCTTGCTGTCCCCATGTGAAGAAAGATGTGTTTGTTTCCCCTTCTGCCATGATTGTAAGTTTCCTGAGGCCTCCTCAGCCCTGTGGAATTGTAAGTCAGTTAAGCCCCTTTCCTTTATAAATTACCCAGTCTGGGGTATGTCTTTATTAGCAGCATAAGAAAGGACTAATACAGTCACATATTGATAAATAGCACTCAAACCCCAAATATTCAAACAATTCTCAACTTCTTCCTTCAAAACTTTCCTCCTCGCTGTTCACCAACATAGCACCAAAACAGCCCCACCGGCAGTCTGGTCGCTAAACAAGAAAACGTTGCCTCCAAGTTTCATCAGAATATTACGCCTTCCCTTGATCCTCCCTGTCCTCCTTAGGGACTCATTTTTCTTAACTCCGGGCTGGACTCCAGGCTTCTAGTCTCAGAGTTCTAGTACTTTACTGTGTATAAATAAAATTTGAAGTACATTTTTAAAACATAGATTTCTGGGCTCCATCTACCAGTTTGATTGTGATTCAGTTCATTTTGGGTGAGGCTTGGGAATCTCTTTGTTTCTTATCTTTTGAGATGCTCCCCCAGTGATTTTAACCCCCACTTTGTGAAATATTGAATTTCTTGTTCAAAGAATAACTACATTTATCCCAAAACATTTATTTGATTCTTTTGGCCTAAAATAATTCATTGCAGTCAGAATAAATGTCTGTCTTCTCACCATGGTGCTCAAGGTTCTCTGCTGCAACTTTTGCCATATTTCCAGGCCCACTTTTGTTTCTCAATACAGATAGTGTTCTTATTTATATATTTTCAATCTGGCTAGCACCTTCTCCTCCTTCAATGCTCAGATTGGGCACTACGTTGTGATGGTTAATGCTGAGTGTCAACATGATTGGATTGAAGGATACAAAGTATTGATCCTGGGTGTGTCTGTGAGGGTTTTGCCAGAGGAGATTAACATTTGAGTCAGTGGGCTAAGGAAGACAGACACACCCTTAATCTTGTGGACAACGTCTGATCAACTACCAGTAAATATAAAGCAGGCAGAAAAATGTGAAGAGGTGAGACTGGCCTAGGCTCCCAGTCTACATCTTTCTCCCATGCTGGATGATTCCTGTTCTTGAACATCAGACTTCAAGTTCTTCAGTTTTGAGACTCAGACTGCCTCTCCTTGCTTCTCAAACTTGCAGAGAGTCTATTTTGGGACCTTGTGATCATGTAAATTAATTTTATATATATACATATATAACTCCAAGGAGACTTCTGGCCTTTTACCAGGGTAACTGTGCACTGGGGACAGGGATGGTTAGACATATTGGAGACTACTGGACCCTGACTCTGAGCTGATGCTGATTCTAGGGGACTCAAAACATCATTGTGGTCCTCCAGTTGAAGTAGGGGCTTATGGAGGTCAGGTAATTAATGGGGTTTTAGTTCAGATCTGACTGACAGTGGGTCCAGTGGGTCCCTGGATTCATTCTGTGGTCATTTCCCCAGTGCCAGAATGCATCATTGGCATAGACATACTTAGCAGTTGGCAGAACCCCCACATTGGCTCCCTGACTGGTAGGGTGAGGGCAATTATGATAGAAAAGGCCAAATGGAAGCTGTTAGAGCTGCCTCTACCTAGAAAAATCATAAATCAAAACCAGTATCACTTTCCTGGAGGGATTGCAGAGATGAGTGCCACTATCAAGGATTTGAAAGACATAGGAGTAGTGATTCCCACCACATCCCCATTTAAATCTCCCATTTGGCCTGTGTGGAAGACAGATGGATCTTGGAGAATGACAGTGGATTATCATTAGCTTAGCCAAGTGGTGACTCCAATTGCAGCTGCTGTACCAAATGTAGTTTCATTGCTTGAGCAAATTAACACATCTCCTGGTAGCTGGTATGCAGCCATTGACTTGGCAAATGCCTTTTCTCTATTCCTGTCCATAAAGCCCACCAGAAACAATTTGTCTTCAGCTGGCAAGGCGAGCAATATACCTTTACTATCATACCTCAGGGGTATATCCACTCTCTCAGGGGTATATCCGCTTCCTGTCATAATCTTATTCAGAGAGACTTTGATCACTTTTTCCTTCCGCAATATATCATACTAATCCACTACATTGATGACATTATGCTGATTGGATCCAGTGAACAAGAAGCAGCAAACACACTGGACTTATTGGTGAGACATTTGTGTGCCAGAAGATGGGAAGTAAATGTGACTAAAATTCAGGGACCTTCTACCTAAGTAAAATTTCTAGGAGTCTCGTGGTGTGAGGCCTGGTGAGATATTCCTTCTAAGGTGAAGGATGAGTTGCTGCATTTGGACCCTCCTACAGCCAGGAAAGAGGCACAGTGCCTAGTGGGCCTACTTGGATTTTGGAGGCAACATAGTCCTCACATGAACATAAGAAGGCTCTGCAACAGGCCCAGGCTGCTGTGCAAGCTGCTCTGGCACTTTGGCCATATGACCCAGCAGATCCAATGGTGCTTGAGGTGTCAGTGCCAGATAGGGTTGCTGTTTGAAGCCTTTGACAGGCCCCAATAGGTGAATCACAGTGGAGGTCTCTAGAATTTTGGAGCAAGGCCCTGCCATCTTCTTCAGATAACTACTCTCCTTTCGAGACAGCTCTTGGCCTGTAACTGGGCTTTGGTGGAAACTGAATATCTGACTATGGATCATCAAGTCATCATGCAACCTGAACTGCCTATCATGAACTGGGTGTTTTCTGATCCATCTAGCCAGAAAGTGGGCCATGCATAGAAGCATTGCATCATCAAATGAAAGTGGTATATACATGATCGGGCTTGAGCAGGTCCTGAATGGAAAAGGAAATGACATGAGAAAGTGACTCAAATGCCCATGGTCTCCACTCCTGCCACCCTGCATTCTTTCCCCCAGTCTGCACTGATGGCATCATGAGGAGGTTCCTATGACCAGCTGACAGAGGAAGAGAAGACTAGGGCCTGATTCACAGATGGTTCTGCACGATATGCAAGCACCACCCAGAATTGGACAGATGCATCACTACAGCCCCTTTCTAGGACATCCCTGAAGGACAGCAGTGAAAGGAAATCTTCCCAGTGCGCAGAACTTTGAGTAGTGCACCTGGTTATGCACTTCGCATGGAAAGAGAAATGACCAGATGTACGATTATATACTGATTCATGGGCTGTAGCCAATGGTTTGACTGAATGGTCAGGGACTTGGAAGAAGTATGATTGGAAAATTAATGACAAAGAAATTTGGGGAAGAGGTATGTGGATGGAACTCTCTGAATGGTCAAAAACTGTGAAGATATTTATATCCCATATGAGTGCTCACCAACAGGTGACCTCAGCAGAGGCAGATTTTAATAATCGAGTGGATAGGATGACCCATTCTGTGAACACCATTCAGCCTCTTTCCCCAGCCACACCTGTCATCACCCAATGGGCCCATGAATAAAGTGGCCATGGTGGCAGGGAGGGACGTTATGCATTGGCTCAGCAACATGAACTTCCACTCACCAAGGCTGACCTGGCTACGGCCATTGCTGAGTAGCAAAGACCAACACGGAGCCCTTGATATGGCATCATTCCTCAGGGTGATCAGCAAGCTACCTGGTGGCAGGTTGATTAGGTTGGACTTATTTCATCATGGAAAGGGCAGAGGTTTGCCCTCTCTGGAACAGACACTCTGGATATGGGTTTGCCTATCCCGCATGCAATGCTTCTGCCAAGACTACCATCCATGGACTCATGGAATGCTTTATCCACTGTCATGGTATTCCACACAGCATTGTCTCTGACAAAGGCACTCGACTTACAGCTAAAAAGTGCAGAAGTGGGCTCATGCTCATGGAATTCATTGGTTTTACCATGTTTCACCTCATCCTGAAGCAGCCGGATTGATAGAACAGCAGAATGGCCTTTTGAAGTCACAATTACAGTGCCAACTAGGTGACAATATTTTTCAGGGCTGGAGCAAAGTTCTACAGAAGGCCACGTATGCTTTGAATCAGCATCCAATATATGGTATTGTTTCTCCCATAGCCAGGAATCATGGGTCCAGGATTCAAGGGGTGAGAGTGGGAGTGGAACCACTCACCATCACCCCTAGTGATCCACTAGCAAAATTTTTGCTTCCTGTTCCTGGAACATTATGTTCTGCTGGCCTAGAAGTCTTAGGTCCAGAGTGAGGAACGCAGCCACCAGGGGACACAACAGTGATTCCATTAAACTGGAAGTTAAGATTGCCCCTTGGACACCTTGGGTTCCTCCTACCTTATGTCAACAGGCTAAGAAGGGAGTTACAGTGTTGGTTGGGGTGACTGATATGGACTATCATGATGAAATCAGTCTACTACTCCACAGTGGAAGTAAGGAAGAGTATGTACGGAATACAGGAGATCCATTAGGGCGTCTCTTAGTATTGCCATGCCCTGTGATTAAGGTCAATGAGAAACTACAACAGCCTAATCCAGGCAGGACTACAAATGGCACAGACCCCTAAGGAATGAAGGTTTGGATCACTCCACCAGGAAAAAAAAAAAAAATCACAACCTGCTGAGGTGCTTGCTGAAGGCAATGGAATACAGAATGGGTAGTGGAAGAAGGTAGTCATCAATACCAACTACGACCACATGACCAGCTGCAGAAATGAGGACTGTAACTGTTATGAGAATTTGCTCTTTCTTTTGTTAATAACGTGTTTGTGTATGCATACACTTGTACTAAGAAAATATCTTCATTTTATTTCTTTTTCTGGTATGTGACTTAAGATTTATTGACTTCATATCAGCACTTAAGTACTGTTAACTTTATGTGATAGGATTTGGGTGGGGTATTGGTGTGTTTCTGGTTGTATGAAGGATAGTTGTATTATGTTAGGTGTAATTATGACCTTGTTATTGTCTTTATTTGAAGATTATGTATGATCTCACGAGATATGTATAGGTTCAAGTTGACAAGGGGTGGACTTGTGATGGTTAATATCAAGTGTCAACTTGATGGGATTGAAGGATACAGAGTATTGATCCTGGGTGTGTCTATGAGAGTGTTGCCAAAGGAGATTAACATTTGAGTCCATGGCCTGAGGAAGGCAGACCCACCCTTAATCTGGTGGGCACCATCTAATCAGCTGATAGAGAATATAAAGCAGGCAGAAAAACGTGAAAAGATGAGACTGGCCTAGCCTCCCAGCCTACATCTTTCTCCCATGCTGGACGCTTCCTGCCCTCAAATTTTGGACTCTAAGTTGTTCAGTTTTGAAACATGGCTCTCCTTGTTCCACAAGCTTGCAGACAGCATATTGTGGGACCTTGTGATTGGGTAAGTTAATAATAAACTCCTATACATATTTTATATTATATATAAAAAATATATTTTATATTTTATTAAAACATAAATTATATATAATATATAATA
>NW_016809038.1:411111-414072 GCF_001698545.2 Rhinopithecus bieti
CCCATAATCCCAGCTACTGGGGAGGCTGAGGCATGAGAATCTCTTGAACCTGGGAGGAGAAGGTTGCAGTCCACTGAGATCAAGCCATTCCACTCTAGCCTGGGCAACAGAGTGAGACTCTGTCTCAAAAAATATATATATGTTTGTTTATAAATATATATAATTTATATATATATTTGTATATAATTAATTATGTCCCTCTAGAGAACAGTGACTAATACGTACCTCCACCAGGGTATATTTCCTGATTAGTCTCATTTGGGTTAGGTGCCTTTCTTCTCATAGCATCGGGTGCATGCTTCTACTGATCTTGAAATATCTGGTCTGTTTAAGTCTTTGGCTTCTACCCTAGCCTATGAGATCTTGGTCATTAGAGGCTATTTCTTGGATGTTTAAGTCAATGGCATCTAGCACAGGGCCTGGCAGGTACTCACTAAATGAGTGAGTAGGTACTGGCAGGTACTCACCTGGCAGGTACTCACTAAATGGCACTCACTAAATCAAGTGAAATTGAAAACAATTAGTTTGTAAGTTGGGTCCTCTTGCCTTCTACCTTTGTGCAGTAGAGTACTTTAGGCAAAGGTATACAGGCCATACTTTAGTTGAGGTAGACTAGACCATGCCAAAGTAACTCCCAAATTTCAATGGCTTATCGCAATAAAAGTTTATTTTTTGCTCATATTACACAAATATGAGGGCTTTGCCACCCAAAACCCAGACAGACAGATGCTTGGACATCTCAATATGATGTATCAAGACTCCTTAGAGAGCTTCTCTTGAATGTTTTAGTAAAATAAGACCAATTCCACTTTTATACCATAATTCATAAACCAGAACTTATCACACACACTGCTTAACCTCTTAAAGGTGGAAAGTGAGGAGAAGCACATGAATATTTGGCAAAGGGTAAATTTCTCTACCAACAGGACCTTGTGTGTGGCATTTAAATTATTTCTCTGAAATTGATCCCACAAATCTATTTGAAGCCATCATTCTTGAGACCGAATGACTATTTTGTTTATGTACAAGTCGTAGTAAGTTGAAAACTTGGCAATCAACTAATCAGAACAGACTCAATTAGAAACTCTTTTAATATATTTTATCTACAAAGGATGATCAGATAAGTAAACAAAATAGTGTAAATATTTGTTTTCCGGTTATTTTCATTCATTTAAAACTGACTGGGTTAATAAAATCTGTCACTTTTTAATCAGTTCAACATCTTTTCTTTTTGGTTCAAATTAAGTTGGATCGTCCTAGTTGTGTGTGTGTGTGTGTTTATTTGTATATCTTCATGCAGTGGCGTATATGCCAAGCACATTCATTCTGTCCATAAGAGGACGTTGGTGTTCTTACAAATGTACTTGGCCTTGCTAATTCCTATGTGTAGTATGCTGGAAAAGGCCAATAGAAAAAATGGCAATTTTCTACAGACTTGGCATACATTTCCTCAAAATGCTTGATTATTTGTTATCTCTTGTAACACATATTCAGTAGTTTAACCTTATAGGTGTTTTGGTAGGTTGGGCTCTTTAGTTATCAAAACTGATTTTAAATAAAATATACTTAACTGCTTCCTTGTTAAAATATAACAATTCCTGGGAGCTGAGGCAGGTGCAATCATCCTGTTTAAGATTTCACTCACATCTTACTGATTAAGTGACTGGTCAATACAAGCACAATGTACTAAGTTTCAAAGAATGATGCAAACTGAAAGTAGCAGTTGCCAAAGACTTTGATAAATATTGTTTCTGTTGCTTAGTTATTCACTGGTTGTAATTCACATAAATTTTGTCAATTAGTAGCAGCAATAATTTAAAATAAAAGAGTAGTTTGGAACAGTGTTAACTTTAACTTCATGAGCAATTTACTGTCATAATTGAAATGGACCAAGTGTTTATTTTGAGCTAAAAATGAGATTAATATTGTAGAGGTTAATGGTACTGATTGCGGTATGTGTCCAATTCTCCTTGAATGAAGTGATTATTCATAATCCACTTCAAGTAATGAAGGAAATTGAAGAATGGCCCATTAAGAGTACTTGCCTAGGCACTACCAGCAATCTAAAATTGGAAAAATATAGAGTATAAATTTGAAACTGTTACCAGTGGCTCAAATTCAAGTTACCCCTAGTTACTGGTTGCCTATTCGTATGAGTCCATGGCACTCCTTGCCTCCTCAGAAGCAATAATTCGACTTAGGGGCATAAAGCAGATAAAGAGACAGAGTCAAGTTTCAGAACAGGAGTGGAAGTTTACCAAAAAGTCGATAGAACAGGAAAGAAAGGACAGAACCTTTGGAAGAGATCCAACTGGGCACCTGAAGGCCAAAGAGAGAAAAGAGCCCCTTTCACCCTGATTCTGGGACTTTACAGGATGGCCCCTTTTCCATGATACTTCCCCTAGTGTGGGATTTACGCATGCACAGTGCTTCCCTTACCTTTTGGAATTGATCCTGCGCGGTGTGTTTAGGGAATGACGCACATGCCCATCTGATACTTTTTTTCCTTTTTTCAGTGGAATGTGCCCTGGAATGTCATACTTCGCCATTTTGTCTATTAACATGCATGCCCAAGAAGCTGCTTCTCCCTGGGGTCTGCTTTCAACTAACACTTTTAATGTTAACAGGTATGGACCATCAGGAGATTGCCTCTCCCTGGCTTCTCAATTATCATTTTTAGAGAGTCAATGTGATCATTGCTGAACCATCACTGGACATTTCTAGTGGGTAGGGGAAGAGCCCTCTTCTGCCCTGCTCGTGCCTAACTACCTGTAACAAAATGATACTCTCTAAGAATAAGAACTCTCTGAAGAAAACAAAATGCGGTTGTATTGCCCCTTGTAGTGATTCTATCTGGACTGTTTCATTAATCTTTCCTTTTGTATTTTGAAAAAAAGAAGGGAAAATTTTAAGATCTAGAGTTAACATAAAGAGAAATCTGAGGCTTTTTTTTTGTGACAA
>NW_016809039.1:0-410 GCF_001698545.2 Rhinopithecus bieti
AAATGCTTCTATACAGTTTTTATCTGAAGATGTCTCCTATTTCACCATAGGCTGAAATGTGCTCCCGAATGTCCCTTTGCGGATCTGTGCATGACGGATTTTCCAAACTGTGTAATGTAATTAAAGTTTTAACTATTCGAGACAAATAAATATATCTAACACAAAGCAGTTTCACGGGAATCTTCTTTCCAGTTTTTGTCTGAGGATATTTCCTTTTTCACCGTAGTTGTCGCTGTACTCCTGAATATCTCTTGGTAGCTTTTTCTACAAAAGGGATTTCAGAATCCCCTAGGAGAAGAAAGGTATGTTTCTGTCATTGGATTCACACGTCACAAAGCAGCTCCTCAGAAAGCTTCTCTCCTGTTTCTATCAGAAGACGTTTCATTTCCACCGTAAGTCTCAAAGCCCTT
>NW_016809040.1:0-31133 GCF_001698545.2 Rhinopithecus bieti
AACAAACCTGCACATTGTGCACATGTACCTTAGAACTTAAAGTATAATAAAAAAGGAAAACAAAAAAAGAAAATGTGGATGCAAAGCCAACCCTCTATCAAGGAGTGACTTCAGCAGTGCATCCCGCTAGCAGTACTCCCATGGAAGGCAAAGAGAGACCAACCCAATCCACAAGGTCCTTGTTGAAGGCCAGAATGTTAGACACAGGAGGTACAATTCTATGGGTATCTTAGCACTGACGTGATGGGTAAATCTAGACCCTATATATTTGACCTTTCTCTGGAAATTCTATTACAGAAAATCCAAAATTGAAAACTCTAAAATTTGAAACGTTTGAGCTCTGTGATGATGCCACCAGTAGAAAATGCCACACGTGGTCTCATGTGACAGGCCACAGTCCAAAACTTTGTTTCATGCACATAATTATTTAATATATGGTATAAATTACCTTCAGGCTATGTATATAAGATGTACATTAAACATAAATGAATTTCATGTTTAGACTTCAGTACCACCCCTAGATATCTCATTATGTATAAGCAAATATTCCAAATTCTGAAAAAATATAAAATTCAACATTTCTAGTCCCAAGCATTTCAGATACGGGGTACTCCACCTGTATTTCTGTTTATGTTCAGGACGTAGCGGGGTGGGGATTGTTATATAAAAAGAGCATTAATGAAATAAACAAACAAAATATCTTTACCCCATGTAGCGTGAATAATCATCTCCCCACATCCTGAGGTAGCCAGAGCTAAATATAACAGGAGTGTACAAATCCACCATGGTAGCAGTACAGTGACACGGTATTGAGTTTGAAAAGAAAACTTGACAGGCTCCACGTGAGCCATCAGAGCCAGGAAAAGAATGGATACCCCTCACAGACCATAGGTGCCTGCTCAGCAGTGCCTGGAACAGCACCTAGGAGAACACTCATGAAAAAAAAAAAAAAGGTACAATTACCCCAGTGCGTGGCAGCTAGCCAGTATGGAAAGATGTGCTTCCACTCTATACGGCAGCCTGAGACTCCTCATTCCCCCACCAGCTCCCCATCCACCTTCTCTTCCAGCCTCCTCCCTAACACCACATCCCACAGTGAGTTCAGGGACCCGGGAGTATTCTGCATCATCAAGCCACCAGGTGCCAGCACAAACTCATTTAAGCTGGGCCTTTTTTCTTTTGGAGTCAGGATTGATTTCTCAGAAATTTTAAAAAGTTTAGTAAGACCAAATTATCAAACCCTTGATTTCTTTATTAGAGAGAAAGCCAGGAAGATCAAAATCATTGGAAATCCCTAAATCTCAGTTTATCCAGTAGCTTCCTTGGCAGGACTACAGAACCCGTTTAAAGATCCCCAATCTAAAGCAATGATCACATAGCTTGATTTTTTTCCCTCTGAAAATGCACCTATGGGTGCACTATATGCAAATGCTGCCGCTCTCCTGCCTGCTCCAGCAAGATGCATCAAGGACAGGATGGAGAAGCTCTTACAGACAGAAAGCTGCAGGTTGTCTGTGAGTCTCAGAGGTGATTACAAACATATTTAGTCATGAAAAGACCATCTCCAGACCTAAGGCCAAGAGCAGCATCTGGGGATGCACTTTTCTCAGGCATACCCATTTCCCTTGGAGTTGACAGTCCCCAAAGATGCTGTCTTCTGAAGCAGCCAGCTGCCATCTGTACTTCTAAAACAGCAGAGCTACTAACAAAACAGCCAGCTTTTCTGCGCCATTCACCTCCATCTCACCCAATTATCACTCCTGGCCATACCCAAATTCCAGTGCCAGTGAGCAATGATAGGGCTGGAAGGTGACGATCAGGGATGTTCCACCATTCAAGACATTTATATTGAACAAAGTGCCATGCTCGATGCCACAGGGACTTCACACCGAAAAACAAGGAGAGGCTTCTGAGATGCTCACAAATCTAGTGAGAGAGAAAGACTCAACTAGGGTATATTCCAGAGAAACTATATGGAAAGAAAATAGGTAGTGCAGATTTGGCTGGTTTAATCACTCTAATTATGTCATAAATGTGTTCTCCTTCTCCAACAAGACCACAGAAAACTCAGGTAGTCACTTACCTTTCTGTCCCATCATTGGCCTTAAGAGTATTCTGCATATGGTAGGAGCTCTGAACATGGTGCTGACGGAAACATAAAATCCAGTATCTAAAACGCCAATATGGGGTCTGGAGAACGTCATGGTTCTTGGATTGCTCAATTGCTTATAGGAATTTGCCTGCTTCAGTCAAGTCACAGAATTCTACAGTTATGTAAGTTTAGGGCTAGAAGAGACCTTTTAAATCATAAGGTGTTTTTACCAATGAGTAACTGATGTCCAGAAATGGGAAGTGACTTTCCTAAGGCTATGAAATAAATGGAAAAGCCAGGACTAGAATCTTGGGCCTCCGAAGCATCAGATGAAAGTGAAAAAACGTTATAGAGTCCAGAGATAAAATAAGGAACCTCCTCTCAGTAGCACAGGGAGAAACAATATATATCTGCATTTTATTACAACTGAAAAATTTTCCTGTGTAATCAGATGCACTTTCTCAGCTAAATGTTTTTCAGTTCATTATTTTGCTTAAAATTGATTAAAATGTTCAAAATCTATTTCCATTTCCAAAATGGATTTCACTGCAATAGACTCAGTATATTAATAAACACATACAAATGTCACTCTATGAAAAACATATTGTCTGCAAATAACCTTTCAATTAGAAACAGATGCTGTGGGCTTTCAGATTCTAAAGTGTTTTTATTTTAAATGGCCTTTTCACAGCTGAAACCAGGCTGCTCTTTCTTTCTAGTCCACACACATTCTGAAGGTCAGACCTACCCCTGGGATCACATGTTGCTTGCAAATACCCAGGAATCATCGCCTGTTTGGTGTAGAATATGCTCTTGCATCTGTCTTGTCAATAAAGATTATCTCACTCACCCTTGCCACTAAGCAAGCCTTTTCACATAGACTTGGTGAGAGGAAAAGAAACAGTGTTAGTTGCAGCTATGTCAATCTTTCTCATCAGATTCAAATTCCACAAATACGTACTGAGTGCCTATTAAGTGTTAGACCCTGTGAGAGGCACTTCCACGTGGGTTTTCTCTCCTTAACCTTGAAACAGATGGTATTGTGGACTGATGGACAGATAAGAGATAACAATATCCACCACTTAGGGAACTGTCCGAAGTATTTTACATGCATTAGCAAATTTATCATTTCCAACTTACACATGAAAAAAACCGAGGCTCAGACTTAGTATGCAGTAGAGTAGGGATTCAAACCCAGGTGGTTTAATTCCACAACTTACGCTTCTAACTGTTGAGCTATTCCACCCCTCTGCAGCATGCACTGACAAGAGATTCTAGTCCTCTGCCTAGGTTCCTCTTCTTCCTCTTCCTCTTCAACAACGTTAGAGACTATCTGAAGCCCACAGTCCCGTTATTTACATGCCAGAGGTCCACCAGCTTTTCAGGTTTACACAGCACTTTCAAATACAGACTGTTCTACAACACACAGTCACACACTTTAATTACCATAGTTCATACGTACAGTCATGCATTATATAATGATTCAGTCAACAACGGACTGCATATACGATGGGTGGTCTCATAAGATTATAATGCTGTATTTTTACTGTACCTCTTCTATGTTTACATGAATACTTACCATATTACAACTGCCTATAGTGTTCAGTACAGTAATACAGTGCACAGGTTTGTAGCCCAGGAGCAACAGGCTCTACCATATAGCCTATGTGTGCAGTAGGCTATACCACATAGATCTGTGTAAGTACACTCTACGCTGTTGCACAATGATGAAATTGCCTAACGATGCATTTCTCAGACTATATCCTTGTCATTAATTGATGTATGATTAACTGGTAAAGGGGAAAATAATATCCTTATAAAATAGAAATTGTGACTGTTTATATGCATTTTTTTTTCTTAGCCTGTCAATACTTTGAGCATCTGAACAGAGAATTCACTAACAGAATTGACTAGATTATTGTACCAGATACCCACTAAGCCTGCCTTTTTATTGGCTTAGTTCGGTCAACACGCTGTCTTAGAAGCACATAGGGCCCACCCAGTTCTCCTAGTTTCTTGTTTAAAAGAACAACCCAGAACAAGGATTCAGAGCCATCTCTCTCAGACATCACTCAAGTCTGCGCAAAGTCTGCAAATGCTTCTCCATCTCTCCCTGCCTTTGTCTCCAGAACAAGTTGCTCTGTTAATAACTCCTTATTCAGTACTCCTCATTCCTACAGGCTGCAGGGTACGCCTGATTTCCAAGTCCCTGCTGGTACTGTCACACATTTTTCTCATTCAGGAAAGGGCATTCGAATGCAAATGAATCTCCTCTAATTAATGCAAATATGATTCATAACAAATTAGCCCTGATAGCCCCGACCCTTGTTTATACCCCTTTAGTCATGTTACCTTCATCTTTTAAGGTAAAGGCTAATATGTACTTACTAGAATATGTATTTCCTAGGAATTCAACATGACGTTTCAAATGTGCTAAGATCCTTATTAGGACTGTTACTGTTTTTCTTGGTGCTCTGGACAAAGTTGAATAGATTTTGAATGATTTACTCAACTCTATTTTTCCCACAAATCCTATGATTTTTGTGTGCACTTTTACATAACCTGAGCTTTTCCAAGTTTGTATACCCGACATCATAGCAGAAACATTTGAACTGGCAGCACAACCAAAGGATTAAACTTTATCCAGTTACCTCAAGACTCACGTGGTGCCTCTTCAACACTGAGTCGCTGTGAGAACAGAATGAATTACTGTCTTTACCATGCTTATTTATATAGTCTGATATATAACTCAGTTTTTAGTTGCAAACAACAGACTCTAACTAAGCAGAAAAGGAATTTATTAAAGGACATGTGCTCACAAAATACCTGGGTGGGCCAGCAAATCAGGCTGGGAGACCATTGCTCCCTGAGGCCGCTCCAGTTCACCCTGCTTCTGGTGACACCGCCAGAAGCACCGTGCTCGTACTGCAGATGCCTGTGCTGCAGACGCCTGTGCTGCAGAACCCTGTTTATGCTGCAGGGAAAGCTGCATGTCTCTCTACCATCTTTGCTGGAAATAGTTTTGTGGGAGGCCCTCTCATTCCCATGATACTCTTCTGAATCACAGTTAACCCTTTGATGTCCCTGAGAAGCTGGGCCTGGGATACACTGGGGTACTAGCTGCAAGAGAGGCCCAGAGAGTGACTTTTTGACTTGTACTTTGAGGAGGCAGAGTACATAAGGCTAGAAATTCCCTAAAAGCCACAAGAATGTTCAAAAGGTACCACATAGCTAGAGTAGGGATTAAATTTTACACAAGTCGCAACAAATACTGATCTCTCAGTACCACGTTGATGTCACCGCTCCTCACAGCTGAATTCAGTGTTCTGTCTGATGTACATCAGCTTAACAACAAATATCCCCATTTTTTTTTCTTTTTCTTTTTGAGACGAAGTCTCGCTCTGTTGCCCAGGCTGGAGTGTAGTGGCACCATCTGGGCTCACTGCAACCTCCACCTCCTGGATTCAAACAATTCTCATGCCTCAACCTCCCAAGTAGCTGGGATTACAGGCACATTCCACCACACCTGGCTAATGTTTTTTTTTTTTTTTTTTCCCAGTAGAAACAGGGTTTTGCTATCTTGGCCAGGCTGGTCTCGAACTCTTGACCTCAGGTGATCCGCCTGCCTCAGCCTCCAAAAGTGCTGGGATTATCGGCATCAGCCACCGCATCCGGCCTCCATTTTCTAACAAAATTTGATCTTATATGTTGACCATCATTTGAAAATATCCCCAAGGTTCCAAGGCTGCACTTATCAATGGATGATATCCCAGGGGTAACAATTTGTATGAGCACATGGGGATTTTGACTTGCAGACAAACCAGGACACAGGTGCATCACAGATTTCTACAGATGCAGGGTATGCCCGATTTCCATGTCCCCTAATGGTACTATCACATTTTTCTCATTCAGGAAAGGGTATCTGAATGCAAATGAATCTACCCTAATTAATATAAAAATGTACATCATTGCAAACATTGCGATTATGATTGGTAACAGATTAGTGATAATATTCCTCACAACAGATCCTTCCACTTCCACATATTAATAGGCTACACTACGCATTTTCTAGTGAAAGTTTCTCCCTTCAATATGTTAATTACATCATCTGAATGAGAACTTTAGACATGCTAGGATACATTTGCACACATAATTTTTAACTACAGTTATGTTTCCCTAGGAAACTCCTTAGTCATTCATTTCCAGTCTATTGCTTAGCACCTAAAACTGACTTTGATCTTTAAAATGGCATTCAAGGCCTTACATGGCCCAGCCCTGGACAATCTACCAGTCTTACTATGCCCCTCACTCTTGGTGCCCAGAACACAAGAACCTTCTTTCTCTTCTTCCTCCTGTGACGCACCCTGCTCCTCCCACCACAGGGGTTTGATATGCTTTTCCCTACACCTTCCACCCCAAAGATCCTGGGAGAACCTTCCCCATGACTAGTCCCTGCACCACTCCTGGGTCAGGTGCATTGTGACACACACTTGCAGAACCATGTGTCTCTCTCTCAGCATTACTGGTTGCTATACTTTTGCTGATACACATATGATCACCTGATGAACACCTCTCTGCTCCTAAAGCATAATAAGCTCCCAGGGGTTAGGAACTGCATGTCTTTTTGCTCACTGCTGTGTTCCAAGAACAAGTAGGGTTTCTTGCCCATGGTAGATGCTAAAAAAACATCTGATATATAAATGAATGGGTTTATGCATTTAGAGTGATTGAGTTCACCCATTTATTTATTTGCTTGATTTAACTCAGAGTTTCAAAGTATCTAACTTTTCTCTCAAAGGTGACAATGTCTCCATTTCACAGATGGGGAAACTGAAGCAGTGCTATTAAATATTCGCTAATAAATTCACATGGCTAGTACATACCAGAGATGGCCTGGGTTTAGCCTACAGCAGCTCCACTCAATAGTGCCACACTGTTGGCACACCATCCTCTGCCAGGTGCTCAAAGGAAATTGCAGAAGAAAGCAAGCCCACAATTCTGGCCCTCAGGGAGCTTACTTGAGAATCGCCAAATCTTAAGCAAAAGCAGAATCACTCATTTTCTTTATTGTTTTCTTTTTAAAAGTGTTGCCACTCAGTATGCTAAGATCCCAAAGAATGACAAGATAGCCAGGGAAATGATGATGCTGATAACGGTGATGGCTAACCGCCATTGTATTACTGCTGGACACTATTCTAAGCACTCTAAGTGTACTATGTTATTTGGTCCTCAAAAACCTCCTGTGAAATAGGTATTATTATTAGTCTTCATTTTACAGATGAGGAAAGTGAAGCATGGAGCTGTTAAGCTGGTCACACAGTCAAGAGTAATGCATCCAGCACACAAACCCAGGCAGTCAGCCATGGGAGCCTGCGCTGCAAAACCGCGAGAGACCACACACCATGCTGCAAGGGAGCACCTGACGTTTCCAGGGGAGTCTGAGCTGAGTGCTGAGCCAGCCTACGCAGGAGGAGGGGGCGACACATGCATTAAAGGAAAGAACAGAATGAAGGAGCCTCTGCATTCTTGGGAGGTGGTGATGAGGGTGGGGCTAAAAGTTCCCATCCTCTTAGCATGTGGTTGGTTACCCTGGTACCCAGCCCCCATCCTGATGCTATCCAGAAGCCCATCAAGAGTTGCCTCATTAGAACAAAAGATGCTCTGATCACTCAGGAAATTCCAAGGGATTTAAGAACTCTGTATCAGGAACTGGGGTCAAAGACCAAATATCAGGACAAAATATTATCCTAGTGCCCCTAAGTGTTTTAGGAGCTCTGTGCTGGAAACTGGGAGGCAGAGACCAAATATATATTTCATATTATATCACAACATCACAGTAATTTTATGGAATTTCAGTAGTTTAAATTTAAATAGCCATGAGTGATTAATAGCTACTGTATTGGCTGGCACAGATCTAGACAACAGAAGCTGCTCTCTAATATTAGAAACAGCAAGGCTGCTTAGCAGAGGCTGTTGAGATTGGAAGGGACCTTAGAGTTTATCTGGTATAATTCTCTCATCTCACAAATAAGAAAACTCAGGCCCAAACAGAAGCAACTCACACAAAACCATTGCAGCTAGAGAGGTACAGCAGTCTAGAGTGTTGGTCTTCTGCATCTGATCCAATGCCCTTTCCATTCCACAGGCTGCTTCTGTTACTGATGCAAAAATAGCTCTAATTTTGTTTAATTCTGGTATGGGGAATTGATGCAGCTCACAGGCAAAGCTAACTAAAGATCATGTGCTCCCCCTGTTGAGCTAGGCATCTCCAATGTCCAGCTGGTAAGTAACTATATTAGTTATCTCAGTTGCAAAACAAACAAACAAACAACAACAACAACAACAACAACAAAAAAAAAAAACAGAACCCACTCTGGTTAGTTTATTAAGGAAGGTTAGGCAGCTTGCACAATCTCTGAAAGGGCCAGAGAGCCAGGCTCAGAGGTGATGCAGTCAGAACTGCTGACAAATTATACCACCACTGCTCCAGTGGGGACTCAACCATGTCTGCCACTGGACTCAGGAAAAGGGGCTCCCCATCTCCAGTGCTGGGTATAGGACTCCACCCCAGGACCTCTGTCCCTTCAAGCTGGGTATCACCACTACCACCCTCACCAGAATGCACTTCAGGTCCCACCTCTGCCCACCTACCATTCTCTTCAGAATCTAATCTCAGGCACGGGGGATCTGAGACTCTTCCTGCAAGGAAGAAAAAAAATTTATGGCTTCTACCAGATGCAGCAACCTCATAAGGCAGAAAGATCCCCCACGCATAAGAGAATTCAAAAGAAGGCAGCGCCAACACTTAGCAAATGGCCTGTCAAGTAAATAACCCATCTGTACTGGCCTAAGACCATGGTTCTCACAGCCCATCTTGCTAAGCAGCATCCCTGACTCAGAGCTTTTTACATTTAAAACTACGTTTCTACATTGCAAATACCTCAAACAAGTCACCAGGGGCTCTTTTTGATTTTTTTAAATGATACATTTATTCACAGGAACATCTGTATTGACAAAGCCATGTATGGTAGGAACTAAATTATGCATCTCAATTCCCAAGTGTGGAGAGTTTCTCTTCTTTTTTTCTTTTTAAACCTGGACTTTCTCATTAATAAACTCAAATATAGCACAGCCAGGAAGACAAATAATTCTAACAAATTTTTCCTCAAAAGTGGTAACAGCAAGATCAGGGTGAGGAGTGAACCTGAGAAATCTTCTAAAAATGAAATATTAGTGAAATGTGGAGCATCATCATCAAGGCCCTTCCATTCTAACATTCTGTGAACATAAGAAAAGGACTCCAAAGCAGTCCAAGTGTTTGCATCTGAAGGACAAGGAATGTTGTCTTGGACATTGACATGACTGTGATGGGGAAAGCCTGGAAGGGGATTTAATTTTTGACAAGAAATGGGAGAACACACCAACACAGTATGTGACAGATTGCACTGGCAGTCTCAGAGAAGGAGCCAGCCTTGTGGACTTAGAGGGTCTCTGTATCCTAAGATGGGCTGACACCCAAGGGGAGTGGGCGTCAACACAAGGGTGCTGATGGCTAAGAACTGGGCCTTCAGAGACCTCACTAACTAATGGCCAAGCAAGAGAGACGAACCAGTGACGAGGCCGAAGCCCTGGTTTGCTGAGTGGCCAGAAGACAAGGTAGGTACTTGTAATCCTGGGAAAACTGCAAACCTCTATCCCAAGTACATTTCGTAGCCCTGACCCCAACTCCACTCAGCTGCCCATACTTCTGGAGAGAGTCTACTGCCACAACCGACCCTTACTTAACTGCCTCCAAGTTAATGTTCACGTGCATAATTACATATTTTAGAACACACCAGGCAAGCAGAAAGAAATTAAGAGGTATTTGAGGTCTGCTGTTGCTCAATACAGTGAAGCTTTCACAGCAGCTGTCTGTTTGAGAAACCCCCGAGTAGCAGGACAGACCTGGACCAGGAGGCTCCAGCTCATGGTGCAGAAGCCCAGTCATGGTTGAGGTTCAAAATTCCCAGTTTCTCTAGATTCCCACCTAAGTCTGTCAGAGTGACTTTCGAAAATGTAAATCAGATCCTGTCACTCTCCTACTTAAAACCCTTCAAGGGTGCCTATCACATTCAAAATGGAGCTCAGTCTTCATCACAGTCTGACTGTTCCCTCTTCCTCCAGCCTCACGGAGGACTCCTTGCTCCTCCACTGGCCAGCCCCAGGCTCCCCTTCTGTTCCTCGAGCACATTCCTTTGCCACTCAGGGGCTGGGTACTTGTACTTCCCTTTGGCTCGAACAGTCCAGCACTGGCCCTTTCCCCGGTGACCTCTTCCTCCTCACTCATCTCTGTGTCGCCCACTGCCTCAAAGAGGGCCTTCCTGCCCAGCCCTTCAAACGTCGCACTCACGCCTGCACCCTCCATCACATCAAGGGAATGATAGTGCTTGCTTACTTGGGTTCTTTTTGTTCTTCCATTAAAAAAAATTTTATTGTAGAAACACTTAACATGAGCTCTAACCTGTTAACAGGTTTTTAACTACACCATACAGTACCGATAACTACAGGCACATGCTGTACAGTGGATGTCCAGAGCTTATGTATCTCGCCTACCTGAAACTTTATACCTGCTGATTAGCAACTCTTCCTTCCCCCACCCCCAGCAACCATCATTCTATTTTGTTTTGCTTCTGAGTTTATTTTAAATACCTCATAAAAGTGGATTCATGCAGTTCTTGTTCTTCTGTGAGTGGTTGATTTCATTTAGCTAACGTCCTCCACACTCACCCATGTCATCACACACTGCTTACTTGTTTTCTCATTTACTCACTGGGATGTGAGCAAAGAGAGGGCAGGGACATTGTCTATCTTGTCACTGCTTTGATCCTGGCACCTAGGATAGTGCTTAGGGCACTTAATTTGGTATAAAAATAAATGGGTTAAATGAAAAGAAAATTACATGGTTACTAAGTCCTTTTACGTTTTTGAAAATAAACTTTATTTATCTGAACATGTTTAGGAGCCCTCTAGACATTAGACATTGTAAGGTACTATGTGGAAGATCCAGATGAGTCAGATCCTGCTGGCTACCTGGGAGGGGGCTGCAACATGTATGTGCACACATGCAAACACACACTATATTTAAAGCTGGGGTCCCAAAATCCCCTAAGAATCAGAGTCACTGGGAGTGGTTCACAGTTATACTCATTGCTAGACTCTATCCAAATCTACTTAGCCCAATTCCCAGAAGTAGAGCTTGGGGATCTAAAGTATCCAGGAAGATTTCCAGGATCCAGGAGGCTTGGGAGATAGCATTATCGAGGTAGAGGGAGGAAGGCTGCACAGAGAAGGCAGCATCTGAGATGGACTGAGACGGGTGGGATTTGGATATGCACTAATGGGGGAAGCACAGGCACTTCTGATATAGGTAACAAAGATGCCAGGAGATGGCGAGGCATGGGGCAAAAAGCAGCATTTGGTCCCAAGTGGCAGTAGCACAAAGGGAATAACGGTGAGATGAGATGGAAAGGTAGCCTGAAGACCCACTGTGGTGGGCCCAGGAGATGAGGTTGTATAAAGTCTGGTTCTGAGGAGGGAGGGGCAGCATCAGGGCTGGGTTTCTGTGAGACTGGTGGGTGACCATAAGCAAAATGAAAGAAAAGCTATGAAAGGTGAGGGGACTAGGAGGAGGCTCGGACAACTTGGTTGGAAAGAAAATGAAGACCTGAATAACAACTAACATCTGCATGGAGTGTTATGGCCCCTAAAACACTTTTGACACACTTCATCCCATTCAAGCCTGGCAAACAACTTCCTTGAGCCAGGAACTGTGATTTCCCATTTACAGATAAGTAGTCAAGGTCTTAGAAAGGTTACATAAGTTATCTAAAGTCACGGGTAGAAAGAGTGAAGAGTGTGCCAGGATTCAAATCCTGTTACTCTGATTCCAGAGGTAAAGTGGGACTGGGAAGTGGGGGGCAGGGAGATAAAACTAGCCTTGAGTTTCCATCATGTCCAGGCACAGAGCTGAGTGATTAGCATGTATTATTAAACCTCATCACAGCTCTGTGGGATAAGAAGCCCAGTTCACAGACAAAGGTACATATTATTCTTTTCCTCCAGAAACAGAAAGGAAAGGGTGGATGTGAGAGATGTTAAGAAGACAAAGTCAGTGCGATTTGGAAAATGACTGGGTGCAGGAGCAACAATGGAAGGGGGTTCCCAGCTCCATGGGAGCCAGCGGACTTCTCTCTAGCACCCTGCCTGCATTTTCATTAACTGCCTCTCTGGGGCCTATTTTGGTTACCTGGGTCTCTTCACTCACATGTTCTTCACTTTTTATTTAAAACACTTTAGTACAAGAACATCATACAGATCCTTAGCTTCTTTCTGGTGGAATCAAAGAAAAGTTTAAAAGAAACTGATACTGCAGTCACTTCAAAGGAGATGAGTTTTCATCAGGCGGGGATAAAAGAGACCTGAGGACTCCTCCCAGGTGTCACTTCTCCCCTCTGGATGCCACTAAAAGATGATCCGCAATGCCTAATTAGGGCCGCAAAGACACACACTTTAGACTCACCTCAGGTGGAAGCGGTGTTTTAATAAGCTCATTCACTTTTATATCACTATTAAAACTGTTTAAACAGAAACCGACCTTTATGTTACATTTACAAAATACAAAGTTTAAAATCCCATGTAACAGAGCAAGTATTTTTTGCCTCTGAGTTGTCACCTCTGTGTTTAAAAATATATACATAATGGGCTGGGCGTGGTGGCTTATGCCCGTAATCCCAGCACTTTGGGAGGCCGAGGCAGGAGGATCACAAGGTCAGGAGATAGAGACCATCCTAACTAACACGGTGAAACCCCATCTCTACTAAAAATTACAAAAAATTAGCCTGTAGTCCCAGCCTACTCGGAGGCCAGAGCCCAGGAGAATGCGCGCTGAAAACTTGGAGCGGAGCTTGCCAGCTGAGCCCTGAGATCCTGCCACTGCACTCCAGCCCTGCGGTGACAGAGCCGAGACTCCATCTCAAAAAAAAAAAAAAAAAAAAAAAAAAAAATATAGCGAGTTATACTAGTGTACTACTATAATATTAGTATGTAATAGTATATATACACACACACACACACACACACACACACACACATACACACACACACACACACAATGACTTCATCTTTCTTTCCTGGTAGACACAGAACAGGCATGTGTTTTAGCTGGTTGTAAACTGCTAAACTGAATACGGATGCTAATTAACTTCCCATTACCATCTGGGTCTTACTTCCAGGATCAAATGCGTGCCTCTCTCTCTCTGTTTCCAGGGCAGCTCAGAGCCCAAATAGGTCTAAACGGTCCTAAGGGGACACCAAAAAGACAGTGGCTCATCTTCAGCTCTCTTCCTTCTCAGAGGGAGTGCGTGAGCCTCAATCAATCCTTCATTTGACCACCTCGCTTCTTAAAGACGCAAGGCAGATTTTTTGAACGTTTCAGACATCACACAGTCCAAGAAACACTTCAGATGATGGTGACCAGACTTCTTCATCCATACCAGGAATGCTACAATTAACTACAGCAAATGCAGTGATAGACTTGTGGTATCCAAGATAAAGAAAGTTAAAAATTACCCTGTGATTCATAAAATTCAAAATGCCAATGATTTTTAGCCCAAATAATAATTCTGTTCTGTTGTAGGCCTAATTTTATGAAAGGGTCAGGTATAGGGTATCGACAAGGAAAACACCAGAAGCAGGCAATATCATTTATAATCATGTCAGAATTCAGTCAGCCACCAACTCCCATATTGCTGAAATTTGCTGCCCTTCTGGCCAAAGATACACTCTAGACTTCATGGAAAACCTGCACCAACCTCCAGAAGAACAAGAGACACTACAAGTGAATAGTTGTCCTCTTCTACCTTCTCTTTCATCAGAACAAAATCATGCTTCAAAAGGGCACATGTATTTCATAAAAATGTTGGCCTTTGCCATTCTAATAGGCAAAATCTATTTATTTGTGAAAAAATTTATCTCCTAAGGACTCTATTAAGGACTATATTAAGATCTCCAGAGATCTTCTCAAATAGCTTCAGGGCCATGCCAGAGGTTCACTGCCTTGTTCTATTTGCCTAAGAAGTATCAGTGGAATTATTTCCATACTTTGCATTTCCACTAGTCCTGAGAGGGTATCAAGTCCTTCTCCTTAGGACAGAAGTAGTGGCTCGGATGAACTCACACATGGTCTCTGGAGTAAATACGAAAAGTGATGATAAAATTTATCTTGCTATTTTTTTAAAAGCTAGATTCTTATTTGAAATATGTATTTGAAACTAATTAAAAGATACATATAAATAATATCGAAAACAAAATTCAGGTGAATACTTTTCTGATTTTAAATCTGTAAGTTAAAGAGTAACAAAAAATTATCAATTGACAAATTTAATGTTTCAGAGACACTGAGAGAAGGATAGCATCAGGTCCTCTTTTAAAAGTCATATGTCCAAAGTTAAGTTATCAGCTTTAAAAAGTTAGTCTATTATAACTACAGCACTCTTTATGTTAATCCCATAGTAACCACAAAGAAAGAAATTATAGCAGATACACAAATAAGATAAAAAAAAAGAAAAAAGAAAAAAGAAAAAAAGCTTAGCAGCACAGAAAACCACCAAACCAGAGGGGAAAAAAAACAAGAGAGGAAAAAAGGAAAAAAAGATCTACAAAATCACCAAAAAACAATTAGCAAAATGGCAGGAGTAAGTCCTTACTTACCAATAATAATCTTGAATGTCAATGGATCAAATTCCCCAATTAAAAAGACAGAATGGTTCAGGTTCAGTGGCTTACATCTGTAATCCCAGCACTTTGGGAGGCTGAGGTGGGTGGATCATGAGGTCAGGAGTTCCAGACAAGCCTGGCCAAAATAGTGAAACCCTGTCTCTACTAAAAATATAAAAAATTAGCCAAGCATGGTGGTGGACGCCTGTAATCCCAGCTATTCAGGAGGCTGAGGCAGGAGAATCACTTGAACCCGGGAGGCGAAGTTGCACTGAGCCGAGATCATGCCATTGCACTCCAGTCTGGGTGACAGAGTGAGACTCTGTCTCAAAAAAAAACAAAAACAAAACAACAAAGGGTTTTTAAATGAGCTGAAGATCTTAACAGACATTTCTCAAAAGAAGATATACAAATGGCCAACAGGCATATGAAAAGATACTCAGCATCACCTATCATCAGGGAAATGCAAATCAAAACCACAATGAGATACCACTTCATCCCAGTTGGAATAGCTATCACCAAAAAGACCAAAAAAAAAAAAAAAAATCAAGTGTGGGGGCTCATACCTGTAATCCCATCACTTTGGGAGGCCAAGGCAGGAGAATCACTTGAGCTCAGGTGTTCAAAGGCAGCCTGGTCAACACAGTAAGACCCTATCTCTACCAAAAAAAAAAAAAAAAAAAAAAAAAAAAAAAATTGCTGAGCATGGTGGTGCATGCCTGTAGTCCCAGCTACTTGGAGACTAAGGCAGGCAGATTGCTTGAGTCCAGGAGGCTGAGGCTGCAGTGAGCCATGATCATGCCACTGCACCAAAGCCAGAGTGACGGAGACCCTGCCTCAAAAAAAAAAAAAAAAAAAAAATGCAAACAAAAGTGTTGGCAAGGATGTGCAGATAAAGGAACCCTTTACATTACACACTGTTGGTGGCAATATAAATTAGTACAGCCACTTTGGAAAACAGTTTGGAGGTTCCTCAAAAAATTAAGAACCAAACTACCATATGATCCTGCAATCCCACTACTGGGTATACATCCAAAGGAAAGAACATCAGTATATTGAAGAAATATCTGCACTCCCATGTTTACTGTAGCACTATTGATAATAGCCAAGAGATGGAATCAACTCAAGTGTCCAACAACAGATGCACAGATAGAGAAAATGTGGCATATACATACCGTGAAAGTTAATTATACAAATTGGATCACTCTTGTTATGCCCAACTAAATCAGAGTTGAGGGGCCAGGGAAGAAAAGCACTTGGGACACATAGCACCTGCTCCAAGAGTTAAATGTTCCACAAGCTCAGGTGCTGAAACAGTCTGCTGTAACCCTAAGACCAGTTTTACCTAGTAGCTGCTGAAATGACCTCCCGAGACTCTAACACTGGTTTTATTTACTATCATCAGTCACCAGTCAGAGCTTACCATCTCTCAAAAGCCTCTCTAGTGCCAATGAGCTTTCTTTCAAAACAATACATAACATTTCTCTGTCTAATACAACTCCCAACTTTCTGTTTGTTCTCTGGACATACGGAAGACCACCTGGTCTGTATGTATGCCCTGAATTGAAACTTCTTGCTTCCCATATGTTTGTTTTTGAGACACAGTCTTGCTGTGTCACCCAGGGTTGGAGTGCAGTGGTATGATCTCAGCTCACTGCAAACTCTGCCTCCCAGGTTCAAGAGATTCTTGTGCCTCAGCCTCCCAAGTAGCGGGAACTATCGGTATGTGCTACCACACCCAGCTAATTTTTGTATTTTCAGTAGAGATAGGGTTTTGCCATGTTGGCCAGGCTGGTCTTGAACTCCTGGCCTCAAGTGATGTACCTGCTTAGGCCTCGCAAAGTGCTGGGATTACAGGCATGAGCCACCGTGCCTGGGGCCAAATAAAATGTTTTAAATTTAGAGATTCATCTCTATATATTATTTGATTTTGGCAACACAATGGAATACTATGCAACCAGAAAAAAGAAAGAAATCCTGTTATCTGTGACAACATGGATGGATCTGGAAGACATCATGTTAACTGAAAAGATCCAGACATAGACAAATACTACATGATTTCACTGACATGTGGAAGCTTAAAAAAATTCATAACACAGCAGCAGAGAATAAAACAGTGATTACCATAGATGGGGTAGAGGGGGAGGATAGGAAAAGACTGGTGAGGGGTACAAAGTTTCAATTAGATAGGAAGAGTATGTTCTGGTGTTCAATTGCACAGTAGAGTGACAATGGTTAATAGTAAGGTATTGTATATTATATCAAAGTTATTGTATAATACCAAATACAGCATGTTCTCACTACAAATGACAAATGCATGAGATGACAGATATGCTAACTACCCCGATTTGATCATTATACAACATAAATATATCAAAACATCAAATTGTACCCCATAAATACAAACACAATGTGTCAATTTTTTTTTTTAGTCACGATGTTATCCTGCTCCACTGAAAACTACTGCCCCACCTGAGGTGGTCAGACAGGAGCAGTCAGAGGTAGGGGACGGAACAAAACAAGTATCATTCATCTTTTTTAAAATATTATTTTTTAGCTGACAAAAATTGTATATGTTTATGGTGTACAACATGTTTTGAAATACGTTCATATTGTGAAACAGACAAATCAAGCTAATTAACACATGCATTTCTTCATACACTTATTTTTTTTGTGGTGAGAAAGCCTAAAATCTCCTCTCTTAGCAATTTTCAAGAATACATCATTATTAGCTATTGTCACCCTATTATACTATAGAGCTCTTGAACTTCCTTTTTCTGTCTAACTGAAATTTTGTATTCCTTGACATTTCTTCATTCCCACTCCCAGACCTTGGTAGCTACCATTCTACTATTTCTATGAGTTCAATTTTTTTAGATTCCACATATAAGTGAGACCACATGTACACCTTTGTCTTAAAAGAGACAGTGCTGGCTGCAATTCTGAGTAAGATGGAAAATGCTGGCCAGGTGCAGTAGCTCACGCCTGTAATCCCAGCACTGTGGGAGGCCAAGGCGGGAGGATCGCCTGAGCTCATGGAGTTCAAGATCAGTCTGGGAAACATGGCAAAACCCCATATCTATTCAAAGATAAAAGAAGAAAGAAAAAGAAACATGCCTCAGTCAGCAAGAATCAAACCAAAAATCATTTACTTTCTTGCCAAAGCTAAACTAAGCTAAATTTAAACAAGCCACCCTGTTATCTATAATGAAACAGAGATTTTTATTCTGTAATCTCTTTCTCCAGGTTGGTCAGCTTTTCTTACGCAGTGTCACATTAAGAACTCCAGCCAGTAGGCTTCTTCTGAGGCCATTCCTAAGTGAGTTGTGGTTGCTGCTTCTGTCTATGATTTCTATAAGATGCAGAACTGAGCTCACTGAATTTTCCCACAGTCATCACAAAACACTAATACCAAAAATGCCCACATTTCATTAAGTGTGACAGCTCCTTCCTGCCCCCATGGCTCAGTAGAGCACTTCAAGGTTTAAAAGGAAGCATGTCCCTCCTTGCAAATGCCTAGTCTGAGATCAAAGATAGGGCTCTTGGCTTTGTGGAAATTTACGTCATTCCAGAGAAGTTGACATGACTTCCATCAATTTAAAAGATGCAGCTGATTAATTTCAGGCATGCTGTAGTTTTTTTGTTTTTTTGTTTTTTTGTTTTTTTTAGCCAAAAACTAAGTATTCAATACAGCCTGACAAGCCAAACTGCACATTAAGAGCTTGTTGGAGCTAATAAATGTAGTTAATCTTAGAGGGGAGGAGGAAACCTATGACAATTTCTCCCATATTTGCTCTTTTACAAAGGGAAGTATATTTTCTTCTCTTGGCCATTATAGAGTGAGAAGGATTCCTTAAGGACCATCCCTTTCACTCTTCCAACCCTCTAAGGTTTTCTCTGATGATATATTTACAAGAAAATGCCATTGCTGTCTGAGGTTACTAAGGGGCCACTCACTCCCCCCAGCAATCAGGCTCTACTTCTCTCCACCTAAATGAAACTGCTTTCTCTAAGTCTAAAGGACACTTAAGACTTTCTGGTGGCTAAATACAAGAGTTCATCCCATTAAAAAGAAAAAAATACCCACTCCACCCACCCTCTCCACCAGCTGCCCTGTCTTTCTTTCCTCCCCTTCACAGCTTATCTTCTTAAAGGAGCTGTTGCTGCCATCCCCTCACTGCTAACCCCACCATGCCCCCACCCTCTTCAACCTAGCTTCAGGGTCATTGTCTCAAAGAAACACTTCTTATTAAGGTGTCCAGTCATAAATGGTGCTGGATCCCATCAGGTTTGACTTCCCTCCCAAGCTGGGAGCAGAAAATACCTCTTTTTTTTTTCTTTTCTTTTCTTTTGAGACAGAGTCTCACTCTGTCGCCCAGGCTGGAGTGCAGCAGCCCTATCTCGGCTCACTGCAGCTTTGGCCTTCTGGGTTCAAGTGATCCTCGTGCCTCAGCCACCCACGTAGCTGGGATTACAGGTGTGTGTCAATACGCCTGGCTAATTTTTGTATTTTTAGTAGAGGCAGGATTTTTTCTCATACTGCCCAGGCTAGCCTTGAACTCCTGGCTTCAAGTGATTTGCCCACCTCAGCCTCCCAAAGTGCTGGAATTACAGGCATAAGCCACTGCACATGGTTGAAAATACTTTTTTTTTTTTTTTTTTTTTTTTTTGAGACAGAGTCTTGCTCTATTACCTAGGCTGAAGCTAAGTGGCACGATCTTGGCTCACTGCAAGCTCCACCTCCTGGGTTCACATCATTCTCCTGCCTCAGCCTCCCAAGTAGCTGGGACTAGAGGGGCCCGCCACCATGCCTGGCTAATTTTTTGTATTTTTCATAGAGATGGGGTTTCACTGTGTTATCCAGGATGGTCTCGATCTCCTGACCTCATGATCCACCTGCCTTGGCCTCCCAAAGTGCTGGGATTACAAGTGTGAGTCACCAAGTCCGGCCTGAAAATACTCACTTTCTAAAGAGAGCTGCAAATAAAGAGGTGAGATCCACCCCATTCTGGGATCACTGCAAGATGGAGAACTGCCTCTGCTCCCAACCACCATCTTTACCACCCCTACCCCTTACTCCCAAGCTGGGAAGAGGAAAGAGGAAGAGATTCCTTGGAGTCATTAAGTTGTTTGCTTAGTGGGGCACGCTGTCATGTGATGGGAGAGGAAGAGACCTACTCCCAGAGGCTAGGGATGCCTGCAAAACTAACCTCTCATTCCCCAGTAGGATAAGCAAGAAACCTGCTAATTTTCTCTGCCCCCTACCCGAATGAGGGAAAGGAAACACAGAAGACAGCATGGCAAGGTAGAGAGAAGCCTTACTCTCCCAATAGTGCTCGCTTCACAGAATGCTGGTTAAGGTGACCAGTTAGAGCATCTTCCAGTACCTGCCCACAAGGGCCTCCTGCCAGAGCGAGGGGATCCCAGCCTCAGTCACGTTAGAGCCACTAGACCACTCTCTCTCCTTCCTCCAGACCCAACATAGGAGGAAGGGTTGGAGCCCAGAAGAAGGAAAGAGAGGAGGGATAGCAGAGGCAGACCCACCGTTTGCTCCAACTACAAGCCTGGCAAGGGATAAGCACATGGAAAGCTTCAAATCAAATGTCTGTTTTTGCAAGTGACAGTATTCCTAGGCATATCCAAGTAAGTGGCACATGGTAAGCTTAAGTTATTTGCTGAATAAATGACTGTACAGCTTCTTCTCAACCTGCTTCACCCCTCTTGTCCTTTCCGTCTCATCTCATTCATTCCCTGCTAGCACTAATGTTTGTTGAAGGTTGATCCTATACAAGTTTCTGAATCTAATCATTGATAAGTGACTAAGACATGATCCCTGACCTCAAGAAATTTACTATAAAAAATAAGAGTACAAATTTGCATCCACTACAAGGCAATAAGGGAACAGTACAATGGGAGTTATACAAAGCACCAAAGACATTAAATAAAAAACTCGAACTACTCCCTGAAGTAATAATACATCCAGATTCTTCTGATCAGTTCAAATATGGAATGCTCATGACTGCTTTCCTATGACTGCTGGTTCTTTGTCCTTCCTGCTAAAATGTATTTAACCTTGCTGTGTCAAAGATAGCAGTTCACACTCTACTATCTGTGGAGTAAGTATGGATGGTCCTGGAGAAAGCCAGGACCATGCATATTCCTTGAGTAGGGGGGAAGCCGAGGAGATTTCACTGTGCAGCCTTGGATGAGGCCTTGGAAAAGAGGTCAAAGAGGACAAGGCCTGCATGGCCTTACTCAGAACGCCACCATATCCAGTGCAGAGGAAATGTGGTTTTTGGTGGGATTAAAGGTGATGTCAGTTATGTACACTTCCTCTCAAAGAGCATCTTACCAGTAGGGAGATGGCCACGCATTGTAGAGAACGAAACCAACATAACACTTACCCAAAAATCACATTGCGTTTACAGACTGTTAATTATCAGGCTATTAGACAGTATTAACTAGCATTTAGAGATACATACTTGCAGAAAGCAAATCGCTTTACATAATTTCTGGTTTCCTTGTCATCTTTAGCTTGCAGTCTTTCAGCAACCATTTCTGCTTCCCTCAATATTTTTGACAAGCATTTTAATGATCATTATTTACCATTATTAGAGTAATACATGCTCAATATTAATACATTTAGAAAACACAGCAAAATTGATAGCAGACAAAATATGCATATTCTTAAAACTACAATGCTGGTATGTTTCCATTTAACCTCTATTAGATTTAATAGCTATTTGAAATTAATATGTCCCATAAGCCAACTCTGGTAAAAATCACCAATAAACTAGGATATAAACTGTCACCTGTAATCTCTTTCAATTATGAACAAGGTTGTATCTTCACAACTATAAAGCAACTGAAAGATTCCACTTAAAAAGACTAAATTCAGTGGAGGGAAAATTGGTTAAGGGGGTTGTTTAATGTCTGAATACAAGCTGGCACTCCTAATTTTCAATTGGTTTTCCAGCAGCCTAGTAGTTGGAATTATACTGTCTGAGATCTCAGGTAACTATCACTTCAGAAATAAGCCACTTTAAACATTGATTTCTTTAATTGCTTAATCATGTGTGATTCTGGGAAACACAAAATAACTAGTGTTAGCAATGTTTTCTTGACAAGTATATATATGCAAATGCCATTATTTATCAAGATATTTAACAAGGATTTTCCGTTTCAGTCTTTCATAATAGACATGTTATTCAATGTTACCTAAAATAAAAATTATTGGCTTACCTGATTAAGAACTTATGCAGTCCAACATCAAAATACCTGTTCAAAGGAGACATAGACAGGCATATCAAGAAAAGATATTTATAGTAATGGTAGACAACTATCTATATAATTTAAATTCATAGCATGAATAAATGGATTGCTCTACCACAGGAGTTCTCAAGATGCGGCCGCTGGAGCAGCAGCATTCCTGGGAACTTGTTGGAATTGCAGCTTCTCAGGCCCCACCTCAGACATACCAATTCCGAAATTCTGGGGATGGAGCCCAGCAATTAAACTTAACAAGCCCTCCAGGAGATTCTGGTGCAGAAACACTGCTCTCTAGTAGCGTAAGTGTCTCAGCAAGGGTAAGCTCTCTCTAGAAACAAAGGCCATGAGAGTGGATCTCCCAGGTACCTTCCACTTTTCCAATAGATGAGTCCGTTTGTAATATTCATGTCTCAGATGTTCATTTAAAAAATATATATGTATACAAACACACACACACACATATATATATGTATACGTATATGGCTTTTTTTTTTTCCCCTTGAGACAAGGTCTTGCTTTATCACCCAGCCTGAAGTGCAGCAGGGCGATCACACTCACTGCAGCCTTGACCTCCTAGGTTAAACCAATCCTCCAACCTCAGCCCCCAGAATAACAGTGACTACAGGTGTGCACCACCACATCTGGCTAATTTTTAATTTTTTTAGAGACATGGTCTATGTTGCCCAGGATGGTCTCAAACTCATGGGCTTGAGCAATCCTCCCACCTCAACCTGCCAAAGTACTGGGATTACAGGTGCAAGCAACCGCACTCAGCCCAAAATATGTTTCAAAAGCACAACACCACACTAGCCAAAGGGAAGAAGGCTTGGGGGGGCGGTGGTGGGGCGGGGAGAGGCTGGTGTGGTAGTGGCCTTCCAAGCCCCACCTAGTTGTAGTCCCTGGAGCTTTCCACCTGAGAAAACAACCCTGTCCCATCTCTGGGTCTGCCCTGAGCAGGGGATTGGAAGAGTTGTAGCTCCATGCACTAGCTGGGGAGCCTGTCATTGTGCTTGAGCCTCATACTAGGCATCCCACAGCACTGGGCTATGGCAGACCCTTGAAGTCACAGCCTTTTCCTGACACCACCAAACTGGTATAGTCCATATAAATGACGCTGCTTGGTTTCTCTAACTAGCATGCTTGTTCCTCCTGAACCTCTGATCATGTAGCCAGTGCCCTTCTCTCCCTTTGGGTCGGAGTGTGAGTAAAAAGACCAGGTGGCCAGTGTAGTCTCAGCTACTCGGGAGGCTGAGGCAGGAGAATGGTGTGAACCCAGGAGGCGGAGCTTACAATGAGCCGAGATTGCGCCACTGCACTCCAGCCTGGGCGACAGAGCAAGCCTCCATCTCAAAAAAAAAAAAAAAAAGAGAGAGAGAGAAAAAGACCAGGCGGCCAGAATCATGATGATATAGTCCCCTAGACAGAATCACTGCTCCCAGCACCTGAAGGGTGGTGGTTGCATCCCACCCACGAGTCTCACCTCTTGGGTTGCCAACCTGACTGAGTAGGGCCTGAGTTAATTCTGTCCCTTTCAGACAAGGGGTAATGGACACAGGAATTCACCCTTGAGGGGGGTCTGACTGTCCAGACCCCACCTGTCCCTAGCTTCCAGCTCCACCCTTGCCTCATCCCTGGAACATCCCATCATGCCTGGTACCTCACCACCTGACATTTGACAGGTAATTACTGTCATTCCCTGTGGGATACCTTTAAATGACAAGAGTCTTTTACGTACTTAAGTATCTGTTTACAGACAGTGGACACAGCATAGGTGAAAATAAAGAAACTCAAAGCCAAAACATGACAGACCTCATTTACTATATCACTGACCTCAAATAATTACATAATTCAGGAAAAACAGGATTAGAGATATATAAATTCCATTTATTCATAAGTCTTCTGCACAGAGCTCTTCTCTAAAGAGAGATCTACCTGTAGGGAGAGGTGATGTGTTTCATTTGAATTTTACATTGACCTGGATAAGATGCTAAGTTCTTTCTAAAATTATATTTAACACAAATTTTTTTTAAATAGAAATGATCCCTTCTCTTAACCAAAACCAAGGCTACCTTGCTTAGCCCCATAAATAAATATCCACACCACAGACAGCAATTTTAAGGTTGCCACATCTATAACATGGGAGGTAGAAGTATGTGTAGATTAAAACAAAGATTTCAGCTTCCTTCACTCATCCAAAGCTTGTAGAGCCTTTTCAATTACATTAGGAACAGAGACCAATAGACTCTATTTCAGGAATCACAGGACAAAGCAGACATGGAAGAAATCAGAGATCCGCAGTATATAGTGGGGTAGGAGGAAGGCACTGAAACAGTAATGAAAAACCTGATAATAATGAGAAATTATATTTATTGTTTAGAATGTGGCAAGTACTATGTTTGGTGCTCACATACACATGCCGGTGAGGCAGGTACTGGTATCCCCGGAGCTGACAGCCAGTAGAAAACAAAGCTGGAAATCAAACTGAACCCTAAAATGCATGAATTACTTGTTCTTCCCAAGCACCCCACTAAAAGCAGGGTTCTAACTGCCTTTCATTATTACTAATTGAAAATGATTGCTCATGCGAAAAGCTGATGTCTTCCCGCTTCCACTTCATTTCTGCTTCTCCCAGCATGGCTGCCCTGCTCCAGGGAAGCCCACCTGCTTCTTCTCCCACCTGCTTCTTCTCCCACCTGCTTCTTCTCCCACCTGCTTCTTCTCCCACCTGCTTCTTCTTCCCCGGTTCCACCCACCTTCTTGGTCTCAGCTAGCCAGGCTCCACAAAGTGATAGAAGTTCAGGTAAGTGGAGACGTACATTATTTGTCCTTCTGTTTCTGGATGACTATCAGTTTTTAAAAAATAAGGTTCACCCAACTCATGCCAACACCATCATTCTCATTCAACCTAGCCATGGCCTCCAGGGGATGATGTGGTTGGTAGTCAATTCATTTCTTTCCATTTCCAGGTGCCCTTCCTCATAGAAACGGTGGCCAGCCAAACCAATTCCCTCACCCATCTCCTCCTCTACTTGTAACAAGAGGCCTACCTAAGGACACTAAGCTTTAGCACACCACCTACTGAATATTTAAAAACTAAATATATTCGAAACCATCTCTGCATTATAAAATATAACAATCTCTGAAAGGCAAAATGTGTCTTTCTTATTGAACTAATAGCCAGGAAATTATCCATTCTTATAGCCCTGAAAGATTTCCACTGCAAAGCACATCTTAGGGCTTTGAAAATACTTCCCAATGACAATTCTGTGTAGACACCCAATACATGAAAGGATGAATGTATCTAAAAATTAATTCTAGCTCCAGAAATGGGACAAAGAGCAGGTTTTTAAAAAATCACCTCTAAATATAAGAGCCTTTGCAATGACTACAAGATATGGGTAGAATATACGTAAGCTTTAATTTAATGTTGCTTCTCACATTCCTTGGATCATGTAAGAAAGAAAGGCAAGGTTAGGGGAGAATAAAGGGTTATAGCTTCTTACCGTGCAGGCACAGTACAGCACACACAGAGTGGAGAAGGGGGTATGTTAATAGTAAAAGCCAACACACATACAGTGGTTAGCATGTGCCAGGCACTCTTCCATTCTACACACATACAGTGGTTAGCATGTGCCAGGCACTCTTCCATTCTACACACACACACACAATTATGTTTGCAGTAACACTATGAGGTAGACAGATACTATTATCATCTGCACCACAAAGGAAGAAACAGAAGCACAGAGAGGTTAAGTGATTGTTAGTTAGGGGTAAAGCTAACACCTGAGCCCAGATAGTCTCCACTAGCCAGAAGACCACCCAGGGAACAGTACCTTGGTTTTGAGGAATAAATAGTAGGAATGCACCAAGGTTAACTTCCTGAGTTTGGTTATTAGAGGGCTGAGTATCCCAAATTCAAAAAATCTGAAATCCAAAATGCTCCAAAATCTAAAACTGTTTGAGCACCAATGAGATGCTCATAAAAATGCTCATGGGAGCACCTTCAGATTTTGGATTTTTAAATTTGAGATGCTCAACTAGTGTAACTGCAAGTATTCCAACACCTGTAAAGCTCAAAATCCAAAACACTGATTTCTGGACCCAAGCATTTCAAATAAGGGATACTCAACCTGCATATTGCAGTTATTCAGTTGGTGCAAAAGTAATTGCATGTGGTCTTGGTCATTAAAAGTAATGACAAAACCCACAATTACTTTTGCACCAACCTAATACATAGGAAAGTGTCCTTGGAAGAATACGGTGAAGTATTTAGGGTGATGATGCTTCATGTCCACAACCTAATCTCAAATAATTCAGGGGGAAAACGTTACATGTACTGTGCTTCTAATGTTTGTGACTTTAAGATTATTTCAACATTTTAAAAATGAAAGATAAAACAGCACACTCCTTGCAAAATAAAGACACACAAGTTCATGTTTTTGTATATAGAAATTAACAATGCATCCTAAAATCAGAATCTAATGTCTATAACTCTAATTAGTTTTTCCTCATATCTTTTGTTTTTGAGCTGTAAATGAGTGAACATATATAAAATGAAAATCAAGACCACATGATAAAACCAATGATACTTATCTTACTGGCTGGAGAATGAAGTGGTCCATAAAGCTGCTCTTCATAAGAGTCATTATCTTAGTCTTACCAACTTCACCACCAATAAGTCAGGCAACATATTTAGTATGATGCTAAAGGTTTGGCTTAAAGAATGTATATGCCTTTCATCCTGTTCCCATTAGAAAGAAATAAACCAAACATATTTGAAACTATAAACTGTTATTTAAATTTATGTGGTATTTTAAAAATAAGTTATTTCATCATTACCTTAAGAATTTTAAGTATCATAAGAGAAAATGATTCTATCCAAAAGAAAACTGTGGTCTACCCAACCAGAGGTCTAGCCCCCTGTTACCAGAATTTGTGGACTTTTGCAGCTTCCTCAGAATCATGAGTTAATTCTTTTACCATCATTATTATTACATATTGACATATTATAGTTGTATACATTTATGGGGTACAAAGTGATAACTATGATTTTTGAACATAATGTGGAATGATTAAATCGAGCTAATTAATATATCCATCACCTCAAATATTTAACATTTTTTATGATGAGAATATTTCAAATTTACTCCATCAGTGATTTTGAAACGTCCAGTATAGATTTCCTCTTTACGATGGTAAACCTAACTCATGCTCCTTCCAAAGAGTTAAGGGGTGGGGCCTCCCCTGTGGGGCCATCTTTAATTTCAAAACACTAGCAATCCAATGAATTCTAGAAATATGTTCTCATGGCCAGGCGTGGTGGCTCACACCTGTAATCCCAGCACTTTGGGAGGCCAAGGCAGGTAGATCACAAGGTCAGGAGTTTAAGACCAGCCTGGCCAAAATGGGAAAACCCTGTTTCTACTAAAAATACAAACATTAGCCAGGCATGGTGGTGAGTGCCTGTAATCCCAGCTGCTAGGGAGGCTAAGGCAGGAGAATCACTTGAACCCAGGAGGTGGAGGTTGCAGTAAGCCGAGATTGCATCATTGCACTCCAGCCTGGGCAACAGAGCAAGACTCCATCTCAAAAAAGAAAAAAAAAAGAAATATATTTTCATTTAGTTTTTTTATACAGATGCAAAAGGCACCTTAAGGAGCTACAGTAGGAAAAGAATATACATTGTTTTCTTAGAAGTATATGCCAAACACTAGGCTAAGCACTCTGTATATCCTAATTTTTAGTCCTCACAACAACCCTGTTAAATAGGTCCTATTTTATGAAGGCTTGTGTCTTTATTCCCAGTCTCATGGCTAGCAAATGCTCAGTCAGGATTTAGCTCAGAGCAGACACCAAAGTCTGTGCTTTTTCTTCATATATTCAACCACAGACTCATTTAACAAATATTCATTATGTGCCTATTCTGTGCTAGATACCGGAAATTCAGTAATGCACAGTACGTAACCTCTGCTTCAGGGATAATAGAGCCTAAAGGGATGGAAAAGTCAACAATAATTTCAATGCAGCGTGACTGATAACTAATCAATCATTCTCTCCCACAACAGACCAAAAACTTCATAAGGGCAAGAACCACAGCCTGCCGGAAAGCAATAAATGTCGTTGAGTGAAGCAATGTGTGAATGATACGCCCGTAATAAGGCACCAATGCTTCTGTCTGCTCTGGAACTTAGCATCGTACACTGCAGATAGAAGAGGTTCAAAAGTAGTTAATACACTGATTATTTTATGTAAGTGCATAAAATAAACACCCACAGATAAAAATGGGGGTTCTCTTCTGAAATAAGATACTGATCAAACTGTAGCACAATCATTCTTATCACCTTTTAAGGAAATAGTCTCACTGCTAACCAGCCCACAGAAAACCAGGATTTCCTTATGAAGAGGCATAAGGAACATGGATCCTGCACATATTATTCTTAGCTCCTTCCAGAAATTAAAAATAGAAAATCTTGTATGATATGCAAGCTTTGTTATCTGCACATCAATTGATAGCAGCCACAGGGAGGCAGATTTCAGCTTGAGATAAAAAGAAACTGGAATGGATGACCTTTAAGATTCCTTTAAGCCTCAAGTTTCCAAGTTCGTGTTTCAGGCACTTTCAGGCAGCATCTCTAAGTATGAATGCTCCCTCCCACAGCAGCAGCTCCTGTCTGATTACCATCAGCAAATTAGTAGACTGTGCCTGGGCTAACACATCCATGGCAGCCCTGGCAGTTTATTTATGATTATGACTGCTGTACTCATTAGAGCTTCGCAGTGCATCAAAATTAGGCTTGTTGGGCCTGACAAAGTGGTGCTGTCCATATGCTTACTCACAGAGCACAGAGGTTTATATATCACCTAGCTTAGAACTGCTCCTTTGACAGAGGAGGGATGGGGGCCACACAGCACGTCCATGGCAGAACTCAGACAGAACCTATGGCCAGCTCCAGGACTTGTTCTGCACTAACAGGCTGCCTGCCCTTTGGGGTCCTGTCTTTCCTCCCAGGCTAATCTTGGCTGGGTGGGAGCTAGGGATAAAAACAGCAATGGACTATGGCCAGGAGTGGCAAATACCATACAACTGAGGTATGTTTTAGAACCACTGTTGTCATGGCCACTAAGGATGACACAGGCAAGGTAGCATGTAGACAATATACCAAAATTCAGCTCTCAATCCTTGCCTCCACCTCTTCCATTTTCAATCTTCAGTCTTTTGTCACTAGACTTGTTTATCCCATTAATGGGCTGCCAAAGTTCAGCCTTTACATTCCTGCCTGGGAAGTTTGAAAACTAATTTGCACAGCTGGGGGTAAAAACCAAAGCACGTCGCTAGGGTGATAAAGTTGATACCTAGACTCAAGAAGCCCTGATTAGTTCTGGCTAGCCTACCCAACCCAATTTTAGACAGCAGAGAAGACCTGAAAGTATATCTAACCTAACCTCCTCCTCACTTGACTAATTTGGAAGCACAGAATAAGGAACATGAAATAACTGAGATACAACAAACTGCAGAGCTGAGGCTGATCGACCAGGCCCCCTAGACCCCAGCTTTTTTCAAAGTGTCCCAATGCTGCCCTCCTCTCAGTCTCAAGTAACATCTTTATTTTCTAAGGATGCCCGAGGCACGATTCTTGGAATAGGCTTACTGATGACATCATATAGTAACTGGCACCATATCATACCATCTTCAGCTCCATCTGTTATCCTACGTCTCAACCTGCTCACAGTTAAGAATAAAAAACTGGGCCAGGTGTGGTGGTTCATGCCTGCAATCCCAGCACTTTGGGAGGCCAAGGAGGGTGGATCACCTGAGGTCAGGAGTTCAAGAACAGCCTGACCAACATGGTGAAACCCCATCTCTACTAAAAATACAAAAATTAGCCAGTCATAGTGGTGGGCGCCTGTAATCCCAGCTACTTGGGAGACTGAGGCAGGAGAATCGCTTGAACCCAGGAGGTGGTTGTTGGAGTCGAGATCACTCCGCTGCACTCTAGCCTAGTCAACACAGCGAGACTCCATCTCAAGAAAAAAAAAAAGAAAGAAAGGAAGAATAAAAAGCTACGCCGGGAACATAGAACATAGTGAGAAGTGAAAATGAACTTAGACTAGCATGATCCCAGTTGGCAGTCAAACACGTTTGGTGAAATACCAAGTTCTGATGGAAAAGTAGAAAACAAGCCCTGGGAGGACAAACTCCTCGGAACAAACATGGTGAAAACAGTCCTGAGTTATCACGTGACATGCTCTTATGGATCAGACAAGTGTGTCTGCCATCAGATCATCAGGAAGGAGTGTCTGGAAAAACAGCCCACAAGCCTGAGATCTAGGCATTTCACACTGCTGAAGGAAAGGTGAGAAGGCACCAGTCCCAGGCATCATCAGCTCAGGAGTGAAGACATTTCCCCAACAACAGTGGAAATCATGACACACTGAATGTAGAATTAGAAATTCGAGATCTGGATTCTGACTCTACCACTTAACAGCATTTGACCACAGGCAAAAAGTTAACCCCTCCATGGCTCTGTTTTCTTAACTGTGGCATGGATACAATGATACCAACAACAGAAAAGGGAATAAATGTAGTAGGTACAAATGCTTCAAAAATGTTCTACAAATGTTCAAGATTGTTTTCTCTCCTCCTTAGACGTCATTAAGAATCCTAACAGAGTATTCTCCAAACTGTATTAACGCTGTGATTATCCAGGAAATATTTATCGAGTACCTTCTAGATGCTCAATAGAGCTACAAGAGATGCTTAGGATACAGCAATGAACAAGAGAGTTCCTACCCTTGTGAGTATTCTGGAAACAAGTCCTTTATTTGATATGTAATTTGCAAATATTTTCTCTCAACCTATGGTTTATCTTTTCATTTTCTGAAAATGTCTTTGAAGCATAAAAGTTGTGAATTTCAAAAATCCAATTGATCGATGTTTTTCCTACTATGGATCATGATTTTGGTGTTAGATCTAAGACATCTTTGCCTAACCCAAGATCTTTTTTTTTTTTTTTTTTTT
>NW_016809040.1:32528-62337 GCF_001698545.2 Rhinopithecus bieti
TTGGTTTTGTTCATTTGGGGAAAGTCTTCCCTTGTACCAGTGATAGGTACAGAAGATTTAAAAGAAGATGAATGCAAATGGCAGTGATTTGGTGGAGGCAATATTTTCAAGAGTATAAAGCAAAATCATCAGATGAGAGAAAAGTAGATAGGAGTTACATGTGGACATTTGTTGGTTTTGCTTGTTTGCTTGTTTGTTCTCAGGGAAGGCCTGGCTTCCTTTGGGGACTTACCTCTCACCTACTGTGTCCTGTTCTAGTAGGACAATTAAACCTCATCCCTGCCTGCTAGAACCATGGGCAAGGCAGCCAGGCTAAGTAAAATTAAATCTTGAATATATAGTGGCTCATGCCTGTAATCCCAGCACTTTGGGAGGCCAAAGTGAGCAAATCACTTTAGGCCAGGAGTTCGAGCCCAGCCTGGCCAACATGGCAAAACCCTGTCTCTACCAAAAATACAAAAATTAGCTGGGTGTCATGGCACATGCCTGTACTCCTAGCTACTCAGGAGGCTGAGGCAGGAGAATCATTTGAACCCAGGAGGCGGAGGCAGAGGTTGCAGTGGGCTGGGATTGTGCCACTGCACTCTAGCCTGGGTGACAGAGGGAGACAGTCTCAAAAAATCTTGAGTATATAGAGAGTATATATATTAAGTATATAGTATAAGCTAAATTAAATCTTGAGTATATAGACAGCAAGAAAGAAAAAAATTTATTGAGGCTGATTCACTCCAGGTGTTGTGCCTTAATATGACCATGATACCACTTTGCTGACGTATTATAACTATAATAAATTCTATTAAAGAATTCTAAACATGAATTTATAAGTTGTTGTCTATTAGGAAAATAATGATTAGTACTTCAATGGAACTTTAAATTTACAAAGCACCATCAAAAACTGTAAGGAAAATAGGGCTTGTATATTATAACCATTTAACAGCCAGTGGTACCTAACAGAGCCTGGTTCTTGGCACTTAGTACAAGCCTGGTAAATATGAAAATGCATGAATGCATGATTAAATGAGTCTCCTACAATTATGTAGCTAATAAGGGACCTGATTTTAACTTAAACTCAGATTGCCTCACTAAAAATTCCACAATTTTCAAATGACTAATGTATTATAAATTAAATGAGATATACTTTTCAAAAGATTATGCTTATAACTTCTGGACTAGGAAAGATTTAATTCTTAAGAAGAACACAGGAGACCTAAAATATAGGCAGAGGGGATATTAACTGTTGGGATAGGACTAAGGATGAGGGTTCCCACATATTAACAAAATTAAAGCATCCAATAATATGGGCAGAGCTTTGTTCTTTTTTTTTTTTTTTTAAAGGTGGGGGTGGGCAGCTCAGGGAGAAGGTTTCAGATGAAGCAAGGCAGTGCTCTCGATATGCCAGATTTTGTGTGTGGATATTCCTTTCTTCCAAGCACTGGCCTGTACCTCAGAGGTGAAATGCCTATAAACTAGCACTTCCCAGATTCCCTTTCCAGCTGACTTCTGATTCAGTTCTCCCAATAAGAGGTACTCTCATAAGAACTGAAGGGAATAAAGCAAGAAAAGCCACTTTTCCCAGGGGGCAGCTGGGGACAGGCCTGTGGACGTCAGCAGATGGCAGACATGGGTTTTGCTAGCTGCTTCTGCAGCGAGGGACTCTTGAGACCCCACTTTGGTGCTGCAGGCAGCCAAGATCAGCAGCAGCAGCTTCCAACAGCCTTCCGACCCTCTACTCCACCACACCTCTATGAATTTGGCACACCTCCAGTTCCCTATAGTTAATCCTTGCCACCCAAAATATCTGGAGTGATTTCCATTTTCCTACCCAAACTCCCATGCAACCGATGAAACAGGGCAAAGCTGCTGCAGCAAAAGGGAGAAAGGGGAGGAGACAGGACAGAAACAGATGTGCCAGGAGATTTCAAGCATTTGCAAAGGGCAGAGGCTGGGGAAACCGAGTCTATGGGCCAAAATAAGAATGGCAAATAAATCCATTTAATGAATATTTAGAGTGCCTACTATGTGCCAGGCATGGCATCAGAGGCTAGAAAAATAAAACCGAACAAAGCGGAATGTGGTCCTCCAGCATTCAGTCTGGTGGAGGCAATATAAGCGATTCAATGAATCCGGAACAAAGGGACAAATGCCAAAGAAGAGATAAGCATGAGGTGCTGTGAGAGCTCCTGAGGGGGTGTTTACATTTTACCAGCATGGGGGAGGGCAGGAGAGGCATGCAGGAAGGGTTTCCCAGAGGAGCTGATGCTCTAGCTGGGCTTTGAAGAACAAGAAGTTGGACAGCCTGGTGTGGGAGGGACTTCCCAGGTAACATGTCAGTTCCATAGTGTTTAGGATCCTCACTGCGGAAGCCAACTGGCAACAGTCCCCACAGAACACCACTTGAGTTGGTGACTGATAAGGGGAGCTGGTTCCAGAGCCACAGGAGATGGTGACAAATGTTCTCTTCTTTCTTCCAAGGAGCACTTCAGTAATGATGCCCAGAGGGCAACCAAAAGCAGCAAGATTAAAAGGAGAGACGTCTACATCCCTAATGGAACCACAGAGCCCTGCTGGTCTTTCTGCCCAGGTTACCCTTGACAACCACACCACTGAGTATCTCCAAACAGAGAACAAGGATATATGACTTACACCTTCCTCTCCATGATGCTCCAAAAATTACACAGAGACACAGGCTTCAGCATGTGCTTATAGAGTAAACTGGACCCAAGACACCCAGAGCTTCAGGAAACTAAAGAAATTAGGTTAGGCTTCTAAGGGTTGAGTTCTGGGAGCTGGGTAATTAAATGAGTCAATACTTACAAAAAAGTGCCAGCACGTCACAAGAATTCAACACAAAACTAATATAAGGCTATTATTAATACAATCTTAAAAGCTGAACATCTTCCCTGCATGTGTATTTTTATAATCAGTCATCTTATTAATACCTCATTCTACCCTTCAGCAGTTTGTTTGTGAATACATCACAACAAGTGATTATTCATGACATGTGTTTGATGAATCTGTTCATTACGGTTTGAAAAACTGCCATCACATGATCCCTTCAAGGATCTAGTTTCACCTCTCGGAATAGTTGAACATTTGGCCTTGTTACCCAAGGCTGACTGGTATGAGAAGTTGCTTAACTGGAATGAGGTACACAGGCTTTCCCTCCTTTTATATTGAAACAAAATACTTTTTACCATAACCAGGACTCAAAAGACAACAGTCACTGTATCTAAAAATGATACTAACAAATTTTGAAAATATATTTGACATTAGTGTCATTCTCACTAATTTGTGTCCTTTCCTTTCTCAGTTTTACTCTCATACTCATGATATATCAGAGCCTTAAGAATTCCCATTTGGTTATTTATTCCCTACTTGACTAAGATATAAGTAGAGTTTCGGGGTTTTAAAACAACAAGCTCTCCTAGTCTTTGCAGCCGCCTCTCCTAGGCTTAGTAATTACCAGCAAACTGTCTAAGTCTCTCCCTCGGCATCTCTTTCACTTAAGTGGCTGAGCTAATCTAAGTGAATATGGCTATTTTCCCTTCCATAAATTTCTTTTCTTTTTTTTTTTTTTGAGTCAGAGTCTCACTTTGCCACCTAGGTTGGAGTGCAGTGGCACAATCCCAGCCCACTGCAACCTCCAACTCCTGGGTTCCAAGGATTCTCCGGACTACAGGCATGCACCACCACGCCCAGCTAATTTTTTTGAATTTTTAGTAGAGACGGGGTTTCGCCATGTTGGCCAGGCTGGTCTCAAATTCCTGACCTTGAGTGATCTGCCCATCTTGGCCTCCCAAAGTGTTGGAATGACAGGCGCAAGCCACGATGCCTGGCCACTTCCATAACTTTCTATCAAATTCTTTTTATTGAAGTCCAGAAGAAAAAAATTAAGGAGCCACAGTTTGTCAACTGTCGATGTCACAGTGCAGCATAGGCAGGTGTGGGGAATGGGAAGCAGAGACCAGAAGGACACGGATGAGGAAGGAGTTCTGCAGGGCTGTGTCACGGCTTGAGGCTTGAGGTTCAAGGCAGTGTGACACAGATGGTCTTCTCAGGACTAAGCAGTGCATAGGCTGATTTGCAGAGCAGAGGCAGCAAGGAAAAATAAAAATAGACTGCAAGGCAGGGAAGCAATACATACAAAAGAGTGCCTGACCTTTCATAATCCACCATGCCAACAGTTGCTTTGGATTTTCCTAGTTATAAGTAATGCTGGGTGAGTGGGCCAGGCCTACAGCACCTTCATTAGCCACCCATTGCTCAGACAGCATTCTGGACAGAGAAGAAGTCACTTCATAAAGTCAACTGATGATGTTGCTGGGTCTTCAGGGATATGCACAGGCAAGAACATAAACGGGCCTTCAGTGTTCTCTAGCTGAGTGGTTCTCAACCTGCTCATTCAAGCTGCCAGTGATCCCTATCTGTGTTATAAAAACTAAATTCCTCTCCTACTGAATGTTACCAAAATAATATAGGGGTTTTAATAGATTTTTTTAAAATCCACCTTATTTCAAGAAATAAGAATCATATTGTTGTCTCAACATTTAAATTTTTAAGTTTCACACACTTCAAGGAAAATTAAAATTTACTACATTCAATAGAAACACTAAGAAAAGTAGTATCACATGCATATTGTACCCCAAACATTGTTCTTCTGGACACAAATCCACGCAAGAGAATAAAGAATGTAATTTCTTTATATTTACTGAGCTTCTCCCATGAGCCAAATGCTGTCAGGTACAGGGATGGACAGTCCCTGACCACAGGAGTTGATAGCTTAGGGGGTCAACTGATACATAAATAAAAAATTATGGCCAGGCTTTGTGGCTCAGGCCTGTAATCCCAGCACTTTGGGAGGCCAAGGCAGGCAGATCACAAGGTCAAGACATCGAGACCATCCTGGCCAACATGGTGAAACCCCGTCGCTGCTAAAAATACAAAAATTAGCTGGGCATGGTGGCGCATGCCTGTAGTCCCAGCTACCTGGGAGGCTGAGGTAGGAGAATTGCTTGAACCGGGGAAGTGGAGGTTGCAGTGAGCTGAGATCACACCACTGCACTCCAGCCAGGGTAACAGAGCAAGACTCTGACTCAAAAAAAAAAAAAAAAAAAAAAAAAAAAAAAAAATTAGAGTCAGCCCAGCATTCTAACAGTAGTAACTCTTCGAGAAAAAATGGGCCTCTACAGACCCGGGAGCCCACTGAAAACAACACATCCTCCAATTCTTCACTGTGACTGGAACATGCAGCGAAGCCCTCAGGTATAAAATCTTAAGCCAGAGAAGACCTGTGGCTGCAGGGCTGACAAGTAGTAGGAGTGTGTTGAAGAGTAAACAATCAACATCAAACTAAGAAATTTTCTTGTAGAACAGTGCCTTTCCAATTAATTAGTAGGGCTCACTTTATATCAAGAAACTACTCCAGTTTGAAACTCTCACAGTTTCAAATTAAGAACCCGAGGCCATATGTTTTTACTTTGTGTTGTGTTTTCTACTGGTCTTTTAACTGTTTAACTAGAGACTTCTAGCCTGCTTAGGATCTATTAGCACTTCAAAAATAATTTGTTCTTTTTCAGTCATTTACATTAGTCAACACAAAAAATATTGGCTAGGAGAGCTAAAACAGATTTGTTTTCACACCAGGGAATATATCAAATTATATTATACAAATCATGTCTGTAATTATTCTACAAGATTCCTTTAAGTAGGGCATGACTTTATGTTTCTAATAATCCCTATTCTCAAAATATCAAAGTTTAATTATACCCCATTTATCTCCAGGTAGAATTTTCCATAAGCTCATTACTCAGACCACACTCCTAAGAAGACTAAACAGGCAGAAAGATCAGCTGAAAGTATAACTGCTATCACAAACCCCTGTATTGTATTCTATAAGAAACAAGCCATGCAGTTGTGCGTGAAATATGGCCACAGATTTGAAGTGAGAACTCACCACCAGCAGATATACTTGACAGATGACCAGATAGGTAAAAGGTGTAGAACTACAGAAATCAGACAGAAGGACTCTGAAAGGACATTAGTATAGGCTCAATTTACTTAAGGACAAACAGTCCCCCATAGCCCAGATGTTGCTTCATTGTAAAAGTCACTGATGTTCATCATATTCATGATCTTAAAGTCACAGGTAATTAAACATGGGTGTAGAGCGCATCAACAGCAGAGCTTCTTAAATGGGCTTCTGCTAGCTAATGTATACCTCTGCCTAATGGTGCACAGTATTAGACACTGTACAGCAGTGTTTCTTAAACACCTTCTCACATGACCCACATTTAAAGATGTATCTTATATCTCAACCCAGTTATAGAAGTTGTGATGGTCAGTCTCCATGATGGCCCTGGACAATCGCCACCTCCCGCCCTTTACACTCTCGTAAAGTCCCTCTCGCACTGTACCAGGATCGCTAGATGTGACTAAAAGAAGAGAACAGAGTCATAGCAGAGTTGATTACTTTTGATCTGATACTCTTAATTTTGATCTGATACTGCATCTTCTGTCTTGGGGGCACACTCTTGTTCTCTTTCTGTCTTAGGTCATGTGTTCTGGTAGAAACCAGCAAAGACGTCATGAGTAGCACTAAGGAAAGGCCTATGTGGTGAGAGGCTGAGGCCTCCTGCCAACAGCCACAAGCATAGGCCTGGAAGATCAGCCCAGCGAGGCCTTTAGATGACTGCAGCCCTAGCTGACAGCTTGTCTTCCACCTGAATCAAACCACCCAGCTAAGCAGGTCACAGATACCTGATCCCTCTAAATAACAAATGCTTATTGTTTTAAACTACTAAGTATGGGGGTAATTTGATAACTAATGCAAGTATATAACTAAAAAGATTCCCCAAAAAAACTAATTACCTTTACTCTCTCTGACCCGTGAATACTGATATTTTCTATTCCATTTTTTGAGACAGAGTCTGACTCTGTTACGCAGCGGTATGATCTTGGCTCACTGCAACCTCTGCCTCCTAGGTTCACGTGATTCTCCTGCCTCAGCCTCCCGAGTAGCTGGGACTACAGGCATGCACCACCATGCCCATCTGTCTTTTGTACTTTTAGCAGAGATGAGGTTTCACCATGTTGGCCAGGCTGGTCTTGAACTCTTGACCTCAGGCAATCTGCCTGCCTCGGCCACCCAAAGTGCTGGGATTACAGGTGTGAGCCAGCATGCTCGGTCCTATTTCATTTTCAAATGTTGCCTGAAACCCACTAAAATGATTATGACCTACAATAGGTCATAATCTGAATGGTCCAACAGGCATTAAAAATATAACAAATATCTGGAATTCCTTATATATATACATATACATTTATACATACATAGAGAAAGAGAGGGAGAACGAGGGAGTACAGGATCTTTATTGCTAATAAACCATATCCATATCTATTGCTTCAGTTGATTCTTGCAATAACTGAGAGTAAAGAAAGGATTGGGCCGGGCGCGGTGGCTCAAGCCTGTAATCCCAGCACTTTGGGAGGCCAAGATGGGCGGATCACGAGGTCAGGAGATCGAGACCATCCTGGCAAACACGGTGAAACCCTGTCTCTACTAAAAAATACAAAAAAAAACTAGCCGGGCGAGGTGGCAGGTGCCTGTGGTCCCAGCTACTTGGGAGGCTGAGGCAGGAGAATGGCGTAAACCCGGGAGGCGGAGCTTGCAGTGAGCTGAGATCCGGCCACTGCACTCCAGCCTGGGCAGCAGAGCGAGACTCCGTCTCAAAAAAAAAAAAAAAAAAAGAAAGGATTAAAATCTCCACTTTCCCGATGAGTCAAAAATGTTGCTTGAAGTAGGCTATTTAATTTACCTAAAGTTAAAGAACTAAGACCAACAGAACTGAGCCCAGCCCTCAGGCCTTCTGATTCCTGGTGCCCTTTCCACTAAGCCACCTTTGCTATATTTCCCCAGAAGTAATCTAATATATAAATGTTGTAATATATTATAATTCATATAAAATCTTTATGAAAATATATATTAAGCATGTATTATATACTACAGATGTATACAATATTTTATACTATATATAAAGTTTATAATCTATTACATAGATATCCTCCTTGATTTTCACTGAGTTCCCAGGACCCCACGTTCTCTTGGTTTTCCTGGTAACTCACTGGCTGCTCCTTCTCAGGTTCCTTTGCTGATTCCAGCCTCTCACTGCTGGAGAGCCAGGGCTCATCAGTCCTTGGTCCTCTTCTTTCCTCTGTGTACTCATGCCACTGGCAGTCGTACCACCCAGTCTCTGGGTTTTAAGTACTACCTATGCTAAAGACTCCCAAATTGGGAGTTCCAGCTCAGGCCTCTTTCCTGCAGTCCAGAGCCACACATCTCCTTACTTTTTAAATAACTCTACTTGGATGTCAAAAAGCAATTTCAGGCCAAGCACAGTGGCTCATGCCTGTAATCCCAGCACTTTGGGAGGCCAAGGCAGGTGGATCACCTGAGGTCAGGAGTTTGAGACCAGCCTGGCCAACATGGTAAAACCCTGTCTCTACCAAAAATACAAAATTAGCCAGGCACGGTGGTGTGCGACTGTAATCCCAGCTACTCAGAAGGCTTAGGCAGGAGAATCATTTGAACCTGGGAGGCAGAGGTTGCAGTGAGCAGAGATCGCACCATTGCACTCCAGCCTGGGAAAAAAGAGCAAAACTCTCTATCTCAAAAAAAAAAAAAAGCAATTTCAAACTTCACACATCCCAAACTGAACTCCTGATCTCCCCGCTTGCATCTCCTCCTCTGGTAGCCTTCCCTATCTCAGTTGATGGCAACTCCATCCTACCAGGGGCTGAGGCTAAAAACCTTGCAGTCATACTTAACTCTGTAACCCTGACATCCAATCCATCAGTAGAGCCTATTAGCTCTACTTTGAGATATATCCAGAATCTGATGACTTCTCACCACTTCCACTTCAATAGCTTCCTAAAAGGCTCCCCTTGCTCCCAAAAAGCCATTCTCAACAGAGCAGCCAGAATGATCCTTTAAAGACCCAAGACACATCACTCCTCTACTTAATGCTACAATTGTTCCCCACTTCACTCAGAGGAGCAGCTCAAGTCTTTACTATGGACTACAAAACCACTGCACATGTAGGATACAGGCAAGGTGATGTTGCAGAAGCAGATTGAGATTGAGCCTTTAAGCCAAGAGTGAGCTCAATGAATCAACAGTATTCTAACCCCCCTCCCTTCAACCAAATTCTAATATTTATCTGCTTCAATAGAAGAACAAATGAACTGAGCATGGCTTGTGTTCATCAGACCACACCTGGAAGGTCACCCTCAATTTCAAGTGCCTACTTTAAAGATAGATTGACAAAGAGAGACATGTCTGATGATAACATCCAGGCTGAGGCAGGAATGTGAAAGAATACCGTTTGAGGGGGGATGCAAGGAACCGGGAAGTTTAAGATGGATAAGTAATGAACCAGAAAACAGGGTTTTCAGGTGGATTTCAGCTCAATTATGACTATAACCAAACGGGCCGCCTTGAGAAGTTTCCTGTCACTAGATCATTTTGGCAACCTCAGCACCCAGTCTCAAGGTTTTAAGTGCTACCTATATGCTCAAGACTCCCAAATCTGTATTTCTAGCTTTGACCTCTCTCTCATACTCCAGACGTGGGATGATTAATTTTATGTGTCAACTAGGCTAGGCTATGGTACCAGTTGTTTGGTCAAACACCAGTATAAATGCTGCAGGTAAGGTATTTTCAAAATGTGATGAACACTTAAATCAGTAGACCTCAAGTAAAGCACATTACCCTCCATAATGTGGGTGGGCCTTATTCAATCAGTTGAAGGCCTTAAGAGAAAAGACTGAGGGCCCCAAGGAGGCAGAAATTCTGTCTGCAGACCACCTTTGACTAAAAAGTAGAACATCAACTCTTCCCTGGCTCTTTAGTCTGCCAGCCTGCCCTGCAGAGTTTGAATTTGCCAATTATTTAAAATTAATAAATAAATATATATGTGTATATATATACATGCACATACATACATGTGAGTGCAATCTATTGATTCTGTTTCTCTGGAAAATCTTGACTGCCATAAGACCCATAGATTTCCCTGCTTTTTGACTGTCTCTGCTGGGATGACTAAAAGTTGCAAACTTAGCACTGTGAAGGGTGTTATAAAGGAAACCAAATATTCAGATGGTTGGCTGAACTAGAATCAAGGTACTCGATCCTTTCAACTGCTGATATTCTGTTAACTTTGAAGGCATTTGTAGAAAAAAGAGGGTGCACAGGCTAAAAAGGGAAAATGGAACTATTTAAGAATTGGAGCCCAGTAGCCCTCTAAGAAATGAGATCCCAAAAGGCTGATAAGATACTTGGCATCTGAACCCATCCATTGACAGGAAGAACACAAAAACTAACGCACAGAATAGAATTCAGAGATCATTTAGTCTAACTTGCTTTTGGTGCAGAGTTTTGCTATAACCTAGGCAGTTGCTACTGCAACGAAATCCCTTTATTAAAATTATATCTCTTATTTTGAGCTGAGAGTGGCCTGTATCTTTCATCCCAGTCTTGGTCATGGTTCTGCCATGTTAAACAATACAAAGTAAGTAAAAGTACACTCCAGTCATTTATATATCCCAAGACAGCTATTTAAACCCTCTCCTACCCATGCCTTCTTTCACAAAGCATGGGTATTTCTCAAATATTTGACCTATTTCTTAATCAAATAGGTTTCCAAACCCCTAACCATTACAACCACATTAGACATATTCTAGTTTGGTAATATCTCTCAAAGTGCCTTCACTCATCCATGCCTCCCTCCATCTAACCATCCATTCATGAAGCAGCATTTATGAGCACACAATATACAGGTAGGAGATATATAGGAATGATCAAGATATAATCCCTCTTTCATGGGGCTAGGGAGTAAAGAACTACGAGTAAACAGACCATTATTGTGCTGTGTCATAAATGGTAGGAGAGAAAGATGAACTGGAGCTACAGGAGCCTCTAAGATAGAGTGATATCTGGTAGGCTGTTGAGAGTAAAAGAGTCTTGACCTAAGCTGAACTTTGAAGGTTAAGGAAGAGTTAGTGGGAGGATGTAGAAGATAAATGAAGAGGATGCAGGTGGGTACGTGTGTGATGACATTCTAGGTGGAGAAAGTAGCTTATAGGAACTAAATACAGGGTCAGGTGCAGTGGCTCACACCTGTAATCCCAGCACTTTGGGAGGCCGAGGCAGCAGATCGCCTGAGGTCAGGAATTTAAGACCAGTCTGGCCAACATGGTAAAATCCTGTCTCTACTAAAAATACAAAAATTAGCCAGGTGTGGTGGTGTGTGTCTGTAGTCCCAGCTACTTGGGAGGCTGAGGCAGGAGAATCGCTTGAACCCAGGAGGCGGAGGTTGCAGTGAGCTGAGATCGGGCCGCTGCACTCCAGCCTGGATGACAGAGTGAGATTCCATCTCAAAACAAACAAACAAAAAAACTAAACACAGACAGAAAGAAATATGGTCCATTAGCTGAATGCCGGTAGGGAAGAGCTCTGCAAGTAGCTGGGTATGACTGAAGGAATAGGGGCAGAAGCAAACTGGGAGCAGAATATAAGTAATCACAATAAAAGCGAATCTTTATTAGGTGTTTAGTACGTATTAGAACTCATTCAATCCTCTCAACAACACTGTCAAGGTTGTACTATTATCCCAATTTTACAGAAGAAGAAGCTGAAAACCAAAGAAATAAATAACTTGCCCAAGGGTTCTCAGCTGGTAAGTAGATGAACAAGGTCCTAACCCAGGAAGTACAGTTTCACGGCTCAGAGCCGTAACCACTGCCTTCCCACCAGCTCTCTGAACTTGCTCCTCATAGGAGTTTGTGGTTTATCCTAAGGCACTAGGGAGCCACCAAACAGTGTTAGACAGAGCAATGACTGGATAGAGACTTACTTATCTTCTAGAAAAATTTCAGTCTGGCATTAGTGAGAACACAGAGGGAGAGGGCTCAAGAGTGAGGTGGGAGGCCAGTTCTGAGAGATGGTGATAGGCCTGCAAAGGTCAGCTTGAGAGGCCTGAATCAGGCTTGAACCCCATTGACTAGGGTCTCAGAGGACTTAGCAGCACATAAATCACTGCCCCTCCCCCATTTCTTCCCACTTTCAATCCAGGAGACACACACACACACACACACACACACACACACACACACACACACTCTCTCTCTCTCTCTCTCTCTCTCTCTCTCTTTCTCTATGTGTGTGTCTCACAAAAATGGTGTCTTCAGACAGTTTATGTGAGATGGCTGCATAATGGAGACACTTAAACACATATTGGCTGTTTCAACTTTTTCCATATGGATTTTTTTTCTTATGTTCCTTACAATGTGTTATTTTGTCTTCTGATGTAAAAGAGTGTTTTGCAAGTTCATAGTTGAAACATTTTCTACATCAAAAGTAAAATCTCTACTTTGGAATGTTTTCTTAGCAGAAAATTTTCACTTGGGTGAAAGTCTCTTTTCCTATTAGTGAGTTTACATTTGACAAAAATTAAGACATGACACCCAGGTTAAATCCCACAGGCCTCAATTTCAAGTTGTGGTGTGATGCCACCATCAGGTTAGCAAGTATGTCTTTCATTCTCTTTGTGAAAACATTCATTTTGATGAATAATCTCAATAATCTCATTTGCCTGAGGGCACATGGGGATTTCAAACCTGGGAAGTTTGCTAAGGTGTTTGATATGGCCAGAACATCAATATCACTTCTTGGGTGAACATGAAAATGTTTAGGTTTGATGTTTGAGCTTCAGCTTTCCTGTCCCTGTCCCCTAGAGAATTCTCCCAGGAACGAAGTCTAAGTCAGGGCATTTCAACTCCAAATGGGGAGAACCAAGGAAATCAGTAGAGATATCACTCCATTCATATCCATGTGTGGTCGTTATTTCTGGTGGAGAACATCTGCTGGTGGCAGAAATGTATGAGATGCTCAGATACCTTTCCTCTCTTTAGAATGTATTAAAGGCCAGAGTTATTCCCTGATTTAACAAGCCTCTTTCTCCCCGCTCTTCTATACCATTGCTTGGTCTCACTCCATGACTTGAAGGCCTTGGCAGCCTATGAGCCTGGAATCCAGACCACTTTACCAGATGTCAGAGAGCAAAGCTCAGATGCCAAACTTGGGTTAATCCAGAGGCCATGGTACTGGTTACCAGATCTAAAAACCATTGAAGAATTTTACAGTTACTTTTTTTTTTTTTTTTTTTTACGTAGAACAGTCATTGAGGACTATGCCTCCTACAGACAAGCCCACTCAACTGATCTGAAATAATCATAAATGATGTTATGGCCTTCACAAAGGACTGGGACTGCGGGCCGTGGGGGATGCATACCTGGAAGTGATATAAGGTGAGCATCTGCAGATTCTCCTGAGCTCCTCTTTCACTAAAGGCATGGATCCAAAGGTATGTGCTCTGCTTAAGAAGGTCATGGGCAGTTTTCCCGGATTCACAGATGGTCAGCATGTAGGAAGCCTAACCTACAACCTCAGCTTTTCTAGCTCCAATAAGAAATGCAAACAGAGAAGTTGATGGTTACCAGGACAACACCGAATGCCAGTTGCTACAGAATAGAAAGAGAACATGACCAAAAGAGGCCCTGGTCAAGGGGAACTGACAAGCTACTCAGAAGAGGCTGCAAAAATAATAATAATGTGGAGACAATTATGACCACAAGTCAAGGTGCACAAAGTAAGATCCTCAGATTAGCCTGCTTCTCTCTCAAGAAGGCTTTAATTGGTGTTTATTCAGCATTTATGTATCAAATTATGTAAGGCAATTATGGCATTAAGCTGACAGCCTCAGAATGACTTTTCTGTCACTCCTCCTAAAGAATCCCAGCTTAACTCTATCTCCAGTTAACTTTCTTCAACTCTCTTCCCACCAGCTTAATCTCCCCACTGCCTGATCCCCACTCCTAGCTCTTTAGGGACAGCAGAGAACTATTTACTAACACAATATTTTACAAATCAGCACATTTTAAAGAAATAACTTGCACTGCATTTAAATAAAGTTGTACCCTAAATGAATGATATCAAAATAATGACTTTGTATCAAAGAGCTAGAATCTTGACTGAACACATACAGGTAGAAAGAACATTACTTAAGACTTTTCAATAGAATTTGTCGTGAACCATTCAGCAAAGCATTGCTTCTGTTGTCCACTTTTTAGTATGGAAAGTTCCTTTTTCACTTAAGCCAAACCTGAGAATAGTTCCCTCCAGGTCCCCATTTTGGCTTCTTTGCTATGTCTGTGAATGTTTTACCTTATTTTTATTTTTGTGAGACAAGGTCTCACTCTGTTGTCCAGGCTAGAGTGCAGTGCCACAGTTGGCTCACTGCAACCTCTGCCTCAGGGGCTCAAATGATCCTCCCACCCTCAGCCTCCTGAGTAGCTAGGACTACAGGTGTGTACCACCAAGCTCTACTAATTTTTAAATTTTCTGTAGAGACAAGGTCTCACTATATTGCCCAGGCTGGTCTCAAACTTCTAGGATCAAGCAATCCTCCTACCTCGGCCTCCCAAAGTGCTAGGATTAGAGGCATTAGCCACTATGCCTGGCCATGTTTTACCTATTATTAAATTCATTCATTCATCGAATGAATAATCATTGAACAGCTACTAGGTGCTAGGCATTGTTTGGGCTGTTGATGTACATGAGTGAATAAAACGGGAAAACATCTTCACTCTCATGGAACTTCTGTTCCAACAGGGAAAGGGAGACAATCAACAATTCACCCCCATTATGTGTATAATAAATAACTAGAGCATATCATGTGTTAGTGGATGGTCAAGTGCTAGAGCAAAAGCAAAAGAAAAGTGGAGAGTGATGGGGTGAGTGGGGATGTCAGTTGAAGTTTTAAACAGAATGGTCCAGGTAAGCCTCCCCTTTGAAGGTGATATGTGAGTCAAGACTTGAAGGAGATGAGGGAATCTGTGATGCAGATATGTAGGGGAAAGAAGAGCCAGGTGACCTTTAGAGGTTTTCCTTCTCTGTTATAAATTGCTGTGCTGTGCATCAAATTCTCCAGTGTAGAGGGAAAAAAAAGATTGCTTCCTTCCACCCTTCTGGATCTTTGGTCTACAAATTAACATAAGACAGATTAACAGAGGAAAAATAATTTTAATTACATACAGATGCATGGGAATCCCACGAGGAAGCAGCCAGATGACTGAAACTAATGTATCATCTGAGCTACAGAGAAGAATAGGGGTTTGGGGCTTCTGAGGGGTGGTGAAAGCAAATTACGGAAGGTGAGAAGAGGAAATGGATGGTGAATAAAGGTTGCCTTGGTATGCAGATTAAAGTCCCTTAGAAGATAAAAGCTGTCTCTTGTAGCTTTCTTCCTGCTACAGATGCCTTTACTAATGAACATTAATGAGCATTTCCTTCATAAATGTACATTTCCTTTACAAAAGGGGAAATTTATACTTTATTTTAGGCAGCTGAGGGAAAGGTAAAAGAGCATTTCCTGTGTTGGCTGGTTCTCAGTTTCTTTCAGCTCAAAATAATATGCCAAAGTGACATATTTTGGAGCAACATCTTCTGAACCCCTTCACCAGCATCTCTGGATCATTCTTCCAAGCCATTCATTATCCATATCTCTCAGCGTCATACTAGAAACACATATTAAAACATGCACCTGCTTCCTGGCTGTCAAAACAAATTTGGAAGAGGATGGGACTCTAGCAACCATTGTGAACTTCCCTTCAGAATACTACTAACCCTTGTCTTTCAACTGGATACCTCTGAAGACCATTCTCTGTGAAGTCCAGGAGAGGCTCAAATAGATATTGTGGGGCTCTGTAGGAGACCATGCTTATGCTCTCCCATAGCTTAAAACAAACAAACAAACAAACAAAAAAACCTCTTAGTTACTTTTCATTATTTTTGAGTATTGACTTATTCTGGGAATGGCCTCCCTTATACTACATTCTCACGGTTCTGCAACCCCTTTGTCCTCACCTTTGCTCCTGAGCTCCTCACTCTGCCCACATATCTGCTGCTCTGCTGTCTGAGCTGACCCTAAGCTCTTTGCACAGCCACACAGATGCCTGGCCTGGCAGCTCCCATTTCTGCCCATCCTCTCCTACTGCCTACGCCTCTGCATCAAGATCTGGACTTCTTAGGAGTGAAATCTGAAAAAACCACATCACAGGTGTGAAGAACAGACAATGAAAACAATTTAAAATAATTATATGGTTCTAAGTTGAGAGTGACTGGGGACTTCATTATCCCTCCTTTTCACATTCTTCAGAGAGCAGAAGCAGCTTTCAAAGCCACAGTATAATCAGCAAATCAAGCTTTCCTTTAGGCTAGCAGCCGGTGCAGGATTTAATGACAGAGGGGAGAGGACACTTGCCTGCCTATTGCCCAGGCCAAAAAGAAGATAATCAAGAGGCTTGATCTTAGATGACAGTAACTCCTGAGATGAATGCTCTTGATTCTTGAGTTTTTAGAAGCCCCTGACTTTCTAAGTATACAAACTGCAGAAAAGGTACTATTGGATATGAACTGTCAATACTGGGGGACAGTCCCTTATTAATACGCCACCTTAGAAGTTAGCCTGATGTATAGGAAACACTATGCTTCCCCCACACTGAAGGTCTGGGTGTGGACTCTAACTGTCCACTCAAAAGAACGAGTGTTTGATCAGTCCTACCTGTGGCCAGCAGGTAAGTACACAGTGCTGCCGATGGTCAAAATACTTGAAAAGAGGACCCAGCATCTAGATAAAAGCTCTAATTATTAATAATGTGAATAGCACTTTCAGCAGCACAAGAACAATCCTTCAAAATGAATGAAGAAGAAATGAGAAGCTGATGTTAGTGGCTTCATTATGGGTAAGCATTCGCTTAACGTAGTCTTAGGAGGAATTCAAAAATATGCCCTTTACTAGGCTGTTACAGAAATTCATTTCCTTTTTTTGTGAGAATACTTTGTTTCTATGTCCTTATGTGAGAGCTAGCAAATGTATTAATTAACATCCTGATTACACTTCTATCAAAAGGGATCATTTAGGGGAGTGGTAAGAAGTTGTTAAAGAAGAAAACCCATGAAAAGTGCCTATTTTGTTAGACACAATAGCAGAATCATTACGGTGATGAGTAAGGGCAAATATGTGAGAATACTAATTCAAGCACATAGAATTCCTGACTCAATTTTCAGAATTAGAGAGTTTCAAAGTCGAAGACCATCTTAAAGATCCTAATCCTATTCCCTCTCTTAGCTTAAAGGAAATTGAGGCCCAATATTACAGCCTATCAGATGTCTTTTGGAAACACAAGACAACACAGGGCATACAGTCTGAGACTGACATGGTTTAGCTGTGTCTCCACCCAAATCTCAGTACTCCCATAATTCCTACATATTGTGGGAAGGACCCGGTGGGAGAACACTGAATCATGAGGGTGGTTTCTCCCATACTGTTCTTATGGTAGTGACTGAGTCTCACGAGATCTGAGTTTGATAAGGGAAAGCTGTTTTGCTTGGTTCTCATTCTCTCTCCGCCTGCTGCCATCCATGTAAGACGTGACTTTCTCCTCGCTGCCTTCAACCATGATTGCGAGGCCTCCCCAGCCATGTGGAACTGTACGTCCTTAAACCTCTTTTTCTTTATAATTTATACCCAGTCTCAGATATGTCTTTATCAGCAGTGTGAAAACTGACTAATATAGAGACCTCATGATCCAAACAGCCCCAGGACCTGAGGAGTTGCTGATGGGAGAGGTCCATGTGTCAGTTCTGCTGGGAGCACCCAAGGAAGAGATGAAATGGGTCCTGTTCTTAATCAACTGTGAAGAACAAGAAAGAAGGCTATAGCTCTGACCAGGGCTGACTAGTGAAGAAGTCTATGGCGGCTGACCCTGAGCCTACAGAGAGGAGGACTTGCCTCAGAGTGATCGGACCACAGCACTGTGTGCTGCATATCCTAGGAGGAGGAGTCGGCATGTTAAAAAGTCAGGTATACAGGTGTGTTGTTATTCTCACTCCCATCTAGGTCTTGAGCCCACTCCTGCCTGGGGGAAGAGGAGGCCTGAGCTCTTTGTTCTTTCTCTTTCCTCATTCATATTCTCATGTACTCTCTTCTCTCTCTTGTTCTTCTCGTAGCCACTCAACATGAGGCAAGACACTGAATTTCAAATTTGGGCTCAGTGAGGAGCAAAGAGACCCCATGAACCTCTAGCCCACACCTCATCTTACTCTGCACATAGCCAGCAATGACTCCAAATTTATGTATGGATACTTTAGGGATCACAGAGGGAAAAAACGTGATTGGCAGGGCAGAGTTTATTAATATAAGGTATCCTTCTCAAATCCCATTTGGGCATGTCCAAGGACACAGAAGCAGGTTGATGGGGCTCCCCTTGAGTAAGACTGAGACAATGTGAGCACCAAAAAATAAATACATAATTAAGTAATGAATTGTAAACTACTAAAAAACAGGAAGTGGTGCATCCATACAGATAATAAATATACAAATAAACTGGGGGAAGGAGCTCATGTTTTCAATAGAATACCCAGTGCCACTGGTAAGTACCAAAGTCAGGAAGTCATCATTTTGCAACCATCAGGGTAAAACTGGCTCAGGCAAAAATAACCCATAACACTAAGTCTAGGGGAACATTTTGACAAAGAGCAGAGTATTTGCATGGTCTTCAAGTGTCTTCCATAGATTGCTTATTAGCCGCAAGGCCAAAAAAAAAAAAGTAACTATGGTAACAGTAGATAAATCAGACAAAATTCATTCTTCAGGATGATGAAAATTAACATCTCTAATGGGCAGAGTGGGACATGGTGTCCCTCCAGATGACATACCCCGACAAGGATATAACACTTCTTATGTAGTTTTCCTGCCCAGAATGTGTATCAGTCTCATCATGAGGATTCTTCAAAATTATGAGTGTTCTATTAAATAAGGGAGAACTCTTAAATGTCATAAAAGACAAAAAAAAGGCTACGGACATTTTCCAGGTTAAAGAAGATCCTAGAACTCCAACTACATGTCAGTCAGGCATTTTTGCACTCTCTTCTCTGTGAGAAATCAGGCTTGGGGTTAAATAGCATTCCTTACATGAATAATCTGCAGGTGGAAAATCAGTTTTTAAAATTTCACAGGCCTCTTACATAACCTAGCCCATGTTGAGGCTTGCAGAAACAAACAAAACCAGCATTGTCCCTGAAGTTGAGCCTGTCAATCAGTCACAATCCCATTTTGCCTCTGGGCTCTGCCTCTTAGCTAGTATTTTTTTTTTTCCCCTGAATTGTGAATTCACAGCATTTTCACCACAGCTTTTGCTCTGTGGCAAAATGTATTTATCCTTATAAAAGATTTATAGTATAGAAATGGATTTATATTTATATTATTCTACCTTGGTTGATGGGTCTTTAATCTCCTTTCCAACTGAGCTTTCAAAAATGTAACCCATGAGGAGATAAACAGTCCATATAATAAATATAACTTCCTTAACTGAGCTGGGCACAACTGACTTTAATCTGAGTCCCTAGTTCATTCACAAATTAAAAATACATCAAATAAATTATATCACTTCTTCCACTTTGCATTTTAGGCTTTATTTATTTAGATGATGGCTATTAGACATAAATAGAAACTAATCTATTTTCACATCACCCTCTTTACCCCACAAATACACAGAACCTAAAGCTGGAAGGAACTGCTGGAACTAGATCAGACCTCTCCCCTGCCTTCCAATGACAAGATACCAGGGGCCCCACTTCAAAGATGAGGCAATCATAGCCAGGGGCTGACTTAAGGGCATGCATGCAGGCAATGACAGAGGCAAGGTTAGGATGCTGCAGGGCTCAGAGAAGTGTTCTCTCTGCTCTTCTAAACAAATGCAGAACATCATGAAATTACGCACTTTATGGTCTAGCTCTCTAGCTCATCTTGCCAATCACTAATATGATTTGACGCATTCCATTTAATTTCCCACTATTTGAATAGTCCCAACACTCTCCCCATAGCAACAGAAATAAAAGTTTGTGAATTTTGTGCCAAAATAATAGTAGAAAGAGTCACAGTGACAAAGGGCCACAGAAACAGAAGAGAGTGCTATTATTATGCATTAGTTACATTTACTGGTGGTAAATCTACAAGAAGTGCATTCATGTCAGACAGTGTGGATAAAAAAAAACTCTCCCCAAGGCCCCAATATCCCCAAGCACAAAAGAGGCTACGTTTATACAGCGTAGTATCTTTGGAAAATAATCTCTGGCTTTGAATCCAAGACGGAAGCTGAGATTTGCTTGAGTGCATGAGGAAATGAGAAGAGAGTGATGAAAAGCTACTGTCATGAACATATTACACCTTTTAAGCAGTGAGAAATTCATTTAATAAATTGATTGAAGCCTGGAATCTAATTAAATCTAAAAGAGGTATCAACCTGAAATGCTAATAAGCTCACGCTCAAACTGTACACACGGAAGCTCTGCTGTGCATGCCTTTAATAATGCATTACCTAAAGTATATTCTGTATTCATTATAGCAGTACAGCAACGTGACATGAATTATTTCCACTCTCTACTTCCGATGCAAATATCTTCATGCAGGCAATCTATTTAGCCACATTCCCCTTCCCAGTGAAGGTAAATGAGATGTGGCTTTCAATGGCTGGGATCATGGTTGTAAAAAGGAAAGCTGAAACTTAGCAAGGAAGCATATGTACCTTTTATCCAGACAAACAATGAAGGGAATATTCTTTTATCCAATTACTGGCACCCTGTGTTTAAAATAATCTGAAAGTGTAAGGCTAATAATGCAAGATGCCAAATTGCATTAGAGAAACTAAAGCTTCAATTAGTTCAATTTCAAGTGGCAGCACATTTTCAGATAGGCACCAGCAGCAGCAGGTACTGTAATCCCACAGTTTAACTCTCCTTGATATGCTCCAAAAAGGTGGCTGAGTTCTAAGAACTGTGCTCTATTTGTGATCTGGGAGTGATCTGGGGAATGGGAGGTGCAGAAGAGTTATTTTTAGTGGTGACCAGATGATGACATCTAGGCTTGTCTATAGATTACTGCCGGCACCCTTTTAACTGGTTTACTGCTGCCTCAACACAGTATAGTGCTGTAAAACTTCTTAGCTCAAAACCCTTCCACATCTCCCCATCTAACTCAGATATAAACCAAAGGATGCACTATCGCTTACAAAGTCCACTCCCCTACCCTCATCTCCTGCCACTCCTCACTCCATGACAGCCACACTGGCCTTCCTGCTATTCCTTGAGCACTTTGGGCATACCTCTGGCACTGGCTGCACCTTCCTCCTGGAACACTTCTCCAAATACCCACATGACTCCCGTAATCTCCTCCAAGTCTTCATCAGATATCACCTTCTCAGTGAGGCCTATGCTAATCATTCATTGACAGTCAATCCTTGTTATTCACAAATTGTGTATTTGCAAATTCACCTCACTAAAATGTATTTGTAACCTCAAAATCAATACTTGAGGCACTTTTGTGGCCATTCGCAGGCAAGTTCCATGCAGCAAAATATGTACATCACCCGATGAGGTCTGAAGTGCTGCTGAGGATCTCAGCTGGGTGAGGTCCAACAAGGCCCATGCCGCCTCCATGCTTTAGCTCTCATACTACGAGTATCCCTTCTGCCACCTATTTAGTGCCATGTTTTACACATTTTTGTGTTTTTGGCGATTTCATTGCTAAAAGCGACCCCCAAGCACAGTAATGAAGTGCTGTCTAGCGTTGCTAAGTACAGGAAGGCTGTGATGAGACTTACAGAGAAAACACAAGTGTTAGAAAAGCTTTATTCAAGCACAAGTTATGGTGCTGTTGGCCATGAGTTCAATGTGAATGAATCGACTACATATGGTAAAGAAGGCATCTTTAAGCAGAAACACTCAAAAAAAACAAAGTTATGTATTATCAGTTGATGAGAAGGTTGTGACCAGAGGCTAGCAGGAACCTAACTCTGTATTTCCCCTAGAAGCAATGGCTCAGTGGTCACTAATTCAGTGTTTGTAAAATGATATTGACTGTATACTGCAACCCTTCCCCCAGAACTCCAAGTCTCCCTCACCTTGCTCTATTTTTTTCATAGCATTTATCACTTCCTAACACACCATATCATTCGCTTATTTATTAGGTTTGTTAATTATCTGTCTCACCAGCTATGAGTAAGCTATGTGAGAGTACGTGCTTCTGCCTGTTTTGTTCACTACTATATCCCCAGCACATAGCACAGTTGCTGGCACATAATAGGCACTCAACAAATATTTGTTTGATCAGTAAATGGATAGATGGATGGAGTCACAGCCTCCCCTGAAGCAGAGATCTGACAAGTGCTTTCCTAGAGGATAAGTACCATATGAGTGTATCTAGGAAAACAAAGGAATAAGGTGGGAATTCTGTCCTGGAGGGGAGCTATCAGGGAGAGGTCAGAGAAACATTTTACCGTCAGCTGAGCCTAAAGGGAAGCAGAGGCTGGATGGGGAACAAAGAGTTTACCTGCAGGCTCTGAAGCTGAACCCAGGTAGACAGTTGCCAGGTTTCTAGAGGCAGACTGTAGATGGAAAGTTCAAGCCAGCAAGGGGTGCAGGATACAACAGGCTCCAAACAGAAATGGGGGGGTGCTAAGCACCATCATATTTGCGTTAATCCTTAATAACTAAAATCCCTGGTGTTGTGCCTCCTGGAATAAGCTCCATAGAGTTGCCCATGTAAGCAGCAGCTTCATTACATATCAATGGCTGCAGCTCCATGTCTTCTCTGGCAATTATTTATGCCTAGTGTTCCATTACTGGAACACGAAGCATGTGGGAGTTATTTATATCCTAGTGCTCAATGTCATTACCAAGGTCTGGTTGCAAATATTCAACAAATTGCAACCTCAGGCATAAATGGATTAATTGGTGGCTCAACTTTGACTCCTCAGCTCGCAGTCTGTCCATGGGATTTCAATACAGAGGTGAGGTCTCCCTCAATCCTGATTCACCTCCAGCACACTTTGGACTTTAGTGTCAGTGTCCCTGGAGGGTGACTACACCTCGTTCTACCCCAGATGAACTTCGGATAGCTATGTAATTCATATTGTGTCAGTTTACTCAAAAGACACACATATACACACACACCCCTTTAATGCCTGAATGTCCAGTAACAAACAGAATATGAACCTTAATTTATACAGAAAGATTAACTTCTCACCTTCATCCCAGCAGGTAGGCATCAGTAGCCCATTAATAGGTAGAGAAACTAAGGCTTAGATGAGTTGAGTGCCTTGACAAAGGTGACAGAACTAGTAAGGACAGGATGTGACCCCAAGTCTGCCGGACTCCAAAGCTCATGCTCTATTCTCTACACTACATCATTACATAACTCCCTTAAATGCTTTTTAAATGAATTAAAATATTGCTCTGCTTTTCCAGCAACTTTATATCAATAGTGATATACAATTACTCAAACAAAACAATTTATTTCACTTATTTTCAGGGAATTAGTGTAATTTCATTTAGTTTTCAAGGTGCCCACTGACCACAATATTTACATTTTAAAGACACGACAGTTTAAAGCTAATCACTGGTAAACTGTTACAGAAACCAACATCAAGGAAACTAGGACATGCTATTGGGAGATGACATGGTATTGTCTCAGGTCTGCCACTCTCCTCTCTGGGCAAATCGTTTAACCTCTCTAAGCTTTTATTTTTCTCATCAATAAAATGGAGATAACAAAAACAAGGCCTTCTCTGACTAATCTATTGAACCAACAAATGAGACAATAGATGTGGAAATGTTTGTTAACATTCAGGGCTATAGAGACTCAATGATGGTCATGGCTGTCTTGTGACACATTACTTGTCAGTATTAACTCCCTGAGGGCAGGGACTCCTCTCTTCAGCTCTGTATCATATTCATTTGTCAATGGTTGGCCCATAGGAGGTGCTCAATAAATACTCCTTGACCAAAGAGAATTTGGACTATCAGGTACAATTCATTCAGAGAGGCTCTACAACAAGTCTAAATAGTCTGTGAGCGAAGTATTGATGAGAATAATCTAGACCATTTGAGAATCAAATATGAAGTTACAGAATCATTTGGGGAAAGGTCATACGATAGGGGACACTCTGTTCCGTGAGATGCTGATAAAACTTGCCCAGGAACAGCTGACAAATTGTTTGCTACTCTTGCTGCTGGCACTTCCACCAGCCACTCAGTGGTCAGAGTACACAGCCAACAGATCACACTTTAAGCCCACAAAGGTCAGATGGCATGACACAGATCCCACCACTCTGCAAACCCTCTCCCAGATGCTTGTCTCTCATTATGGAGGGAAGGGGTCCAGAAAAATGCTTCCCAGCACCAGGAAAACATTTAAGGACACATTCCTCAGGGCCAACAGTTCCAGAGTATCCATCTAAGATTTGATAAACAGCACTTTTGAGGTGCATATATGACAAACTCACACAAGAACAGCCCCTGCATAGATTTCTTGAGGGCAGGTCCTACCCCTACTTGTCATAAGGAAAATTCCTTTCTACCTACATTATGCTGGAAAAGGGCCGAGGAGTCCCTTGTGGTCAAGGCTCCACTAGGAAGGTGCTTTCATAGAGTGTGAGAGAATCACTCTCCACCTCACCTAACATCCATCCCTCTCCTCTGAAGCACAGGCAAGATACCTAGAACCCTTAGGCTACTAAATATTTTCTCAGATTCCAGAGATTCAGCCTCTCACCCTCCTATTTCACCATTCCAAGAGCCAAGGACCACAGCCAAATTCCACACATAACTCTAATTGAAGTCTTTACTCAAACCAGGAAAGGGGCTGGTCCAGTTTCTTGGTTCCACCTATAGGACTCTCACAACCAACAACCTTGAGGAAGGGAGGCAACCAGGCTACATTTTAGTTGATCATGATTGAGTCAAAGGCAAATATTGGCAGATGATCTTGCTAAAAACTTTTGGAAAATTAAATCTGCTAATAGAAAATGAAGCACACAAAAAACGTAACACATAAAACCAGTCCCTTGAATTTCCCTCCGGATCAATCCTATTGGAGTGAGTGACGACACAATTCAGAAGGAAATACATCTGTCTCAAATATACCATATCCCAGTCTGCAGCAGGAACTCACTTGAGAAATCCCAGGGAACCTAAGATCTTAGCTCTCAGTTTTTTCATTAAAACCAGACTGCAAGAAGGGTACCTAATCCCAACTGCAACATAAATATAAGTAATCTTGGAAATATATTGCTATGACAATTACTGCTACCAAGTAAGTCAGCCACCGACTAGACAAGTATTATTTGCAGATTTACATTATGATGACAATGTGTCATAAGATCTGAGCTACTGCCCCCATCACCAAGCCTCTGCAAGTCCATTTCCCTTAGTCTGCTAATGACAACCCTGTTCCCCACTCCCAGGTGAAGAGCCTCGATTAAAATAATGCAGCAAGCAACCTCGCCTGACTACCTCCCAATCAGTCATTAATCACAACCTAGGCGCCACCTGTAGGATACCCATGATGTATATTTTAATTAACTTCTTAGCAAATCCTCTGTAGCCTGCAGCTAGCAACATTTCCCAGAAATGGAATGCCTACTTGAACTTGTCATCTCTATTTCAACAGTAAGGCCATGCCCCTGATGATGCTTTCCAGAAGTCTGGTGGGTCAGCTCTCCTATTTAAATAGTCTCACAGGAAACTAGATCCCTCCCTGCCATGGAGATCAGGTGGCCAATCCTCTGACATTCACAGAAGGATGTCTACAGGACTCGGCCAGAAATCAGGAAAGGCTGGGCATTCCCTCCTGAATGGCGGAGTCCCTCCCCTGTGGGCTTCTTACACACAAGAAGCAACTCTAGGGAAACAGTGGGAAGAGGGCATATATAGGAAAATGAATTGGAGGACAATGCATCCTATGATGACAAATGGGCCAACTCATTTTTCCCAAGTTTTTGTGGCTGTAGATCAGTTGCCTTTATATGGTTTGAGCACCTGTAAGTCGAGCTTCCCTGATTCCTTACCTCCTCCAAAGAGCTGCCCTCCAGCACCCTCCCTGCCTTAGAACTGGTCAACAAGTTTGTTGTCACCTGTCTCTTCAGTCCTTTTGTGGTCCCATCCCCTGGTAAAGTCAGTAAAAACTCCCATTTAAGTTCTTCAGGGTCCTGGTCCCTGTGACCCATGTGAATGTAAGATACTGAATATTCAAACATATTTACGGTTACTCATGGCCATCATCAAGGCAGTCTATGGAGCCATAGCACGTTAAGGAGAAGTCCTGAGGAGTCATCTAGCCCAGTGACTCTCAAATGTTAATATGCATACACTGTTCCTAGGAGATCTTGCTGAAAAGCAGATTGTGATTCCAATCTTGTAGTCATGATCCTGTATTTCTAACAAGCTCCCAGGAAAGATCGATGTGGCTGTTCCTCAGACCCTACTTAAGACACCAAGAATCTAATACAAGGCTCTTGCTAAATACCAAAACGCTGGCTTTGTCAAAGCAAAATATCAAATACAAAACAGTAATGTATAGCAGTCCCTGGCTTCCAGAAGTTCAGTGGTATTTTGCCTGATATAAGAAGGGTCTGGAGGCCAGGTGCGGTGGCTCAAGCCTGTAATCCCAGCACTTTGGGAGGCTGAGGCAGGCGGATCACGAGGTCAGGAGATCGAGATCATCCTGGCTAACACGGTGAAACCCCGTCTCCACTAAAAATACAAACACTTAGCCGGGCGTGGTGGTGGGCGCCTGTAGTCCCAGCTACTCAGCAGGCTGAGGCAGGAGAATGCCGAGAACCTGGGGGGCAGAGCTTGCAGTGCGCCGAGATCGCACCACTGCACTCCAGCCTGGGCGACAGAGTGAGACTCCGTCTCAAAAAAAAAAAAAAAGGGTCCGGAGAGTGTGCCCTATGGTACTAGAAAGCCAGCACCCAAGTCACGGAGGTTTGTGAGAGAGCTGCACAGGCTGGACTGAGGAATGAAGACTTGTTCTGCACTACTGCCAGTAAGGTGAGTGAGAGGAATTTGGAATAGAAGGTTGGAGCCAGGCTTATACACCATGCTAAAGAATAAAGCATTGTTTGCAAGCATGACAACCAGAGAATTTGTCTTAACTTTTACCCCTGCAGGTATTACAGTTTATGGCTCCTAGTAGAAGACAAAGTATTCATCTTGTTCATTAGGTAAGCAGTTGGGCAGTATCAGAGAATTTGATAGTATACCAAAAGAAAGTCTTTGAATGTCTGTACAGACAGGTGGATTAGAATAAAAATGGCAGTAGGTCTGCGTAGCAACACAAAACAGATGTTGTCTGTAGCTGTAATTGTCTGCAATCTCAGGACTCACAAAAAGGATAAGAAAACTTCTGCCTTTATTCTTGGTATAACAGAAAGAAGAAACCTATTCACCCACGGTGCTACAGAATATGCAAATTTTCACACGCTCCTCTACGAGCAAACACACTTATGGTTCAAAACCTTTCTTACTAAGAGGATTAGGATTTAAAAGCAGTTAGCATGTACTAGCTCTGTGATCTGGGACATATCAGTATCTCTGATTCTCATTGATGATAATATCTAAATCTTTACTTAACAATACAATTACACGAGAATAAATAAGCTAATTCTAACAGGGATTTTTTTTAACTAAAACAATGAAGTTCATTCTCAGCAATCTCTCATTCCTAGTGGTTGTCTGGCTGCTCACAAATTCAGAATCAAATCTAATGAGTCAAAACTTATTTTCCTCCATATTACAAAAAGAATACGCCATTCTCCCTACAAGGGCTGGGCAACAAGGCTTCTTTCCCTAAAGAAGAATATGTCATTAAGAGAGAATAGGAAGAGGAAACAAAAAACTAGTCCCCTGTGACACAGTGAATCATGGGAAGAAAAAGAAAGAGAAGGAAGAGGATGAAATTATTCAATCTTATGTTCTAGCTTCCCCTGCCCTCAGGTCACCCCATGGCATCCTGAAAGGGAAGTCTGTCATGTAGGTGGAGGTAAAAACCCAATGAGAGAGGCTTTGGCTTTACTTCCTGGTTCGGACTCTGATAGACGACTCTTGCAAGATGCTTTCCACAAAAACACAGGGTGATCATATCACAGTAAATGTAGTTAGGTAGAGTGAAGGAGAGAGCTTGGCTGGCACTGCTAAGTCTTCCTCAGCAATCCCTGTGCAAGAAGAGATCCAGAAGTTCTTGCATTAAAGGTAGAGGGATGAAGGCCAGAAAACCAGGATAAGGTGCACCATGATGGATGGCAAGGTAAGCCTACCACAAAGTACACAGCTTTGCCAGAGACTGGCCAGGACTCAAAAGGTTCTGCCTAGTTAATAAGAACTGGGGTGAGCTCGGCACAGTGGCTCACACCTGCAATCCCAACACTTTGGGAGGCTAAGGCAGGTGGATCACTTGCACTCAGGAGTTCGAGACCAGCATGGGCAACACAGCGAGACCTCGTCTCCAAAACTTAAAAAAAAAAAAAATAGCTACGTCTGGTGGCCCACACCTGTAGTCCCAATTACTTGGGGGGGGCTGAGGCAGGAAGATCATTTGAGCCTGGGAAGTTGAGGCTGCAGTAATCCCTGATTGAGCCAATGCACTCCAACCTTAGTGACAGAGTGAGACCCTGTCTCAAAAACAAACAAACAAAAAAAAACACCTGGGGTGAGGCCAAGTTAGGAAGAAAAGATGTCTGGACCCCAACCAGGCCAAGTTCACCACCTTTCCCTCCTCATCAGACTCACTCTTATCCACTAGACCAATAAAGAAACACAAACTCCTTCTTGGATTCTAATGCTGAGTTTTTCAATACACACAAAAATGGAAACATTTACATTTTAAAGAAACATAAAACCTAGAATGCATGCTGCTGGAGGATGGGCCCAGAAAGTCTCAGGTCAACATAGGAAATAGAGACTATGGCAAAAGGCAGCATTTTATGATGACCATAAATGGACTTAGGCTGGCAGGTTAACCACTGGAAATAAAAAATTAAGTGAAACCTATATTTCAAAAATTCAATTTGCCAAGCATGGTGGTGCACGTCTATAGTCCCAGCTACTCAGGAGGCTGAGGTGGGAAGACCACCTGAGCCCGGAAGGTAGAGAGGTAGAGGTTGCAGTGAGCCATGATGGCACCACTGCACTCTAGCCTGGGCGACAGAATGAGAACCTGTCTCAGAAAATAAATAATTACTCTTTATCTCTTCCTCAAAGGAGTGGGAATAGTGAAGGATCAGGCATTCTTTCACTTAGAATATATCAGTTTGTTAAGTGCCTACTATGTGCCGGTCCCCATGCTAGGAGGCAGGGATTCTATGAGGGTAGTCTCTCGAAAAGCTAAAGAAAAACTGAATCAGTGGCTTGTGGATCCCCAAATTAGGAATTTCTGCCCTACATAAAAGTAAATTTTAGATGGAGTGTAGGACATTCTCAGCTGATGACTAAAGGCAGAAATTATACAGGAAAAGAATGAAGCCTTGGGGCGGAGCAAGATGGCCGAATAGGAACAGCTCCAGTCTCCAACTCCCAGCGTGAGCGACACAGAAGACCGGTGATTTCTGCATTTTCAACTGAGGTACTGGGGTCATCTCACTAGGGAGTGCTGGACAATCAGTGCTGGTCAGCTGCTGCAGCCTGACCAGCGAGAGCTGAAGCAGGGCGAGGCATTGCCTCACCTGGGAAGCACAAGGGGGAACGGAATCCGTTTTCCTAGCCAGGGGAACTGACACACAACACCTGGAAAATCAGGTAACTCCCACCCCAATACTGCACTTTAAGCAAACGGGCACACCAGGAGAGAATATATCCCAA
>NW_016809040.1:67786-254373 GCF_001698545.2 Rhinopithecus bieti
GGGGAGGGGGGAGGGATTGCATTGGGGAGTTATACATGATATAAATGATGAATTGATGGGTGCTGACGAGTTGATGGGTGCAGCACACCAACATGGCACAAGTATACATATGTAACAAACCTGCACGTTATGCACATGTACCCTAGAACTTAAAGTATAATAAAAATAAATAAAGAAAGAAAGAAAAGAAAAAAAAAAAAAGAATGAAGCCTTAATTGCATATAAATGTGAAATTGGCATATCCAAATATTCTGTAAATATTTAAGAAAAACAGAAGGTTGCACTCAGTCCTCAGAACTGAGGTGGGGCAAAAAACAACACTACTTTGCTGAAGGTATGTCTGAGTTAGAAATAAGGTAGAGCTAGGAGACCTAGAAGACCAGCAGATGTAGGACAATTCTCCTTTTTCAATGGCAAGGGGGACCTGACCCAGCATGAAATGAGATAAAGGAACAGAAGAAGAGGACAGTCATCAAGGTGGCTGTGGGAGAGGAGATGCAGGAGGAGAGACTGGCAGGAGAAATTAAGTCAAATTAAGTCTTTGTGGGCACCAGGTAAAGCCTCCACTTCCTTCCTCTATCAGGGCAGCTGTTTCTGGATTGTTGTTTGTAATACAAGGATGTAAGATAGGAACAGAAGCCCCCAGTGGCCCCACACCATTCACTCAGTCAGTGACTCAGGTTAAACTGGTGATTCCTTTCTCCCCATCCCTCCCGGCTCGGTGCTGTAAACCAAAAACAAAACACTGAACCCCCCAACCGACTGAATGGACCTCTTCTCTTGGCTAAGGGGATTTAAAAGTAGACCTGAAAAATTAGTTCAGGCCATGATGGGAAGAAGGGGTTGAACATGCCTCATTATACTCTCTTCCCTTCAAAATTCAGGCACAACTGACCAGCATTAACATTAAAACACAGATCTTAAGACAAAACAGACTCTTTGTGGCAATAAGATACCAAATTCCAACCTGACTTTAGCATTGCATTACATGACAGATAGCAGGCCCTGAAAGAAATTAAAAGTATTTTACCCTAAAATATATCTCTTTGACATATTCTGAAATGACCCTGCAAAGCCGTCTCTTGCGGGGTAAATTTACATTCTGTAGAGAATCCCCTTTCCTTTCCAGGTCCTTTTCTGATCTTGAAGAGATTGGCTGAGAGTTGAGCACATTTTAAAGGTCTGAAGAGGAAATATTTGCCATCTATTGTCTCTAAGAGTAGCCACTTCATCTACATAATAAGAACCTTGGTCTCCACAACCCCTTCTCTTAACCCAGACATTCCTTGCTATCAATTCTAGGTCTTTAGATGGTAACTCTTTTCCCAATTGTTAATCAGAAAATCTTTAAATCCACCTGTGACCTGTAAGCCTCCACTTCAAGTTGTCCTGCCTTTCCAGACCAAACAAATGTATAACTCACATGCAATCATTGATGTGTTATGTCTCCTTGAGGTATAAAACCAAGCTATAACCTAACAAACACAGGTTCTCAGGACCTCTTGAGACTGTGTCTTGGGCCTTGATCATTCATATTTGGCTCAGAATAAACGTCTTTAAATATTTTACAGAGTTTGACTGTTTTCATCAACCGTGACACAGACTGAACCCCTCCCATCACTCCCTGAACCATTCCCTTTCTAGGGAGTCAGTATGTAAGCCATAGTCATTCTCAGGTACCTCTAAATTCCAGATCCTGTCCCACAAGCCCCACACTCCAAACCATGAAGGAGAAATCTGCTTCAGTTCCATTTCACTAGAGAGACAGTAAAAGGGAGTGATCAAGAGCACAGACTCAAGAGCCATGTGTTTGGATTCAAATCCCAGCTCCACCACTCACTCGCTGTGTGATCTAAGGAGAGTTACTCAACCTCTCTATGCCTCAATTTCATCATCTGTAGAGTGGCAAAAATAATAGTACCTACTTCACAGGGGTTTTGTAAAGATGAAATACATTGAATATATAAAAGAACTTAGAACTGTCCTTGCAGAAGTGGGAACAAGCTGTGTGGGAGGATTTTTTTTCTGAATAAATTATACTTGAGTGTGTGTGCATGCACAAACACAGGGATACACATTTTCAAAGCTGTAATAGCTCAAGTACCTTCTAATTGATTTTGAGATGTTATCTGATCTTATTACAGGAGCAGATAATTTTACTTTCCAAAGGTGGCGAATATTTTAGATGAATTAGACTTGTTCTTAATATTTGCCCATTTCCCTAGATTATCTGTAATTATACCGACTATTTCATAGGATACAAAATTTCAGTTAGAAGGAGTAAATTCAAGAGATCTGTCGTACAATATGGTGACTATAGTAAACAACAGTGCATTGAAAATTGCTGGAATTTTGTTTAAATCTGCAAAAAAAAACTCTTCTCACTAAATTATTTGATATTGGAAATAGTTACTTTTTCAGAAAAAAAAGTTATATTAACATATAATGGGCTTAATAATGTTATTTTAAATGAATTTAAAACATGTTTTAAAAATAACTGTCCTGGCAGAATGTAAGCATTATGCTCTTCGCACCGCTGCTACTGCTATTGCTGTTATTATGATTATTATTATTAGAGTTTGGGCTATTCTGAGGATGTGTTTTAGAAAGGCTTCACTCCCAGCCCCGCATCCAGTTCCTCATCTTCCTCTGTAAGGCATTAGGATATCTCCTTTCAGCACCTTCCTCAGAAAATCCTACCCCAAACATAAACAGTTGCCAAACTCCTCTCTCATAGCCAAGTCTGAATTAAATCCCTTTTCTCCCTTTATATTTGTAACTTTCTCCCTCATCTCATATCTAGGATGTGGCACAACATCTGATAAAATAATGACAGTAATAAATTAAGAAAGGCAAACATTCTTCTCTCTAGATTCCTTATAAGGCAAAGTCATTCTCAAAGAAATTGCGGCAGATGCGATATGTTGGCATGTCATGTATTAATACTTAATGAGAAAAACAGGGAGATGACAGTGGAGTATCAACAGCAGTCATGGTATGGTACACCTACAGCCACATGTCACCACATGCTGCAGAGAGAAGCCGCCCAGCTGCCAGACCTAAATACTTGGAAATCTTGCTCTTAAGACCTGGTGATCAAAATTTCAGAAGAGTGACCAGTGTCCATTCAGCATAGATTTCCACTGAATGCTGGGCACCGAGGAGGGTGCTAGGATTACAACATTAAACAAGAATAAGACATGATCACTGCCTTCAAAGGGCTTATGGGCTGGTGGGTTGCAACCAAGTACAGTGTGACTATTACCGTGAAAGGTACAGGGGTTCCAGCTCCATTAGGAATTGGATACCCTTTATAGTATCTCCATCTTACAGAGAAGGAAATGAAGGCACAGAGAGGTCATCGGCTAATAAGCAGTGGAGCCAGGATTCAAACCCAGGCAGTTCAGGCTCTAGATCTGTGGCCTCAAACACTATGTTCTGGTGACTGGTGATCAACATCTTTCATCTGAAAATGTCTGGTGCTTCTTACATTAGATTACTTCTTACTCTAACAGTCATCTAAGAGCTTGTCAGTCAAGGCACCCCCAAAAAAATCTTCCACATGGGGAGAAAATGGAGAAGAGGACACAGTATCTGTGAAGCAAAAATAAATCCGTGAAGCAAAATAAATTCAGGAAGCAAAATATAATGATGGTTTGTAAAATTTGCTTTAACTTGATAGCCCTTTCCACTTTGATCTATGGAAGTCTATGTTTGAAGGAAAAGGTAAGGGGATTTTAAAATACGAATGCTACAGGAAAGAAAATATGTTTTGAGTTTGTTGAGATGGAACTATGAGAGAGGGGTTGACTAAGGTAAGTACCCAAAATATGAGGTAATATAAATGTCTAGTGGCTGGAAACTGCTTGCAAAGTTATATGAATGAATAGGAGCTCTGTGAGGGGTGGAGGAGAGGTCATACTGGGGCAGATTCAGGGGACTCACATGCATCTAATTTGAAATCCATGTCTTCCACCTTTTGTCACTCACCTCTTCTACCTTCCATCTACTTCAACACTTAGCACCTTATCAGGTATTTCTTTTCTGAGAAATTAAAAAACAAGCAAATGGTGGGGCTGGGCACAGTGTCTCATGCCTGTAATCCCAGCACTTCGGGAGACCAAGGTGAGAAGACTGCTTAAGGCCAGGAGCTCAAGACCAGTCTAGCCAAAACAGTAGAGACCTTTCCTCTACAAAAAAAATTAAAAAATTAGGCAAGTGTGGGGGAAAGGGGAGGGAGCACATTAGGACAAATACCTAATGCATGTGGAGCTTAAAACCTAGATGATGGGTTGATAGGTGCAGCAAACCACCATGTCACGTGTATACCTATGTAACAAACCTGCACATTCAGCACATGTGTCCCAGAATTAAAAAAAAAAAAAAAAATTAGCCAGGTATGGTGGTGCGTGCCTGTGGTCACAGCTACTTGGGAAGCTGAGGCAGGAAGATCACCTGAGCCCAGGAGGTAGAGCCTGCTATGAGCTATAATCACACAACTGCATTCCAGCCTGGGTGACAGAGTGAGACACTGTCTCATAAATAAACCACAAACGAACAAATGGTATAAATTTTACTCTATTTGTAATGATTATTAATCATTATTTATATAATTATGTAATGATTAGTTAATCACTTATATTTTGGTGTCTGCAGCTTGCCTGCAGTGTATCCAGTGCTTTAGTACATGATCTTACCTAACCCTTACAACAATCCAGTGAGATGAGTACTATGATCAGCCCCATTGTAATGCCTCAAGAAACTGAGGAATAAGCAGATTTGTGGGGGTGGTTGTACTTTAGCACAGGGATCCTGGTCGTCATCTCCCTTCAATGTGGCTAGGGCTAACAGACAAGTAGAGGGGAACACAGGCATTGTCTAGTGACAAGATGCTGTTCCTAGTCTTTTCATCTGACACCTCAGTCTTCCTCTCACATAAGCAAGCAGACAAAAATGACAAGAGCAAGGCCCCTCCTCTGAAGGTCTAGCCCGTACTGCTTCCACTGTAGTCTCTGTCTCTGAATCATCACATCTCCGGTGCAGAGCTGAAATTGAGCCTTCCATCAGCCAGTCCCATCACTGCTCACTGCCTCCCTACCCCAGTCCATTAGCAGGTGGACCTCTTGGTCACCTCTGGCTTTGTTTGATTTTCAAGCAAAAAAAAAAGTACTAAGAAACTACCCCTTCCTGAGGACCTACTATACACCAGGCTCACTCAATCCTCATAGCACCCCATGAGGCAAAGTAGTACTATTCTCCTATTAAAAGATTGACCCAGAGAATTTAAATTATTTGTCCAAAGTCACATAACTAGTAGGTAGTCAGCTCTTAGTCAATAGATCGCCGCCCAAAAAAGCAATCTTTTATTAACAGCACCTATTTGACCTTTTCTTATTTATGCTCACCCTATTCCAGCTTTCTACCCAACAATGTCGGTAGACATGATAAAATATTTCACCAACTCCATGCCCGCCATCCTGCCCTGCAACTGGTGGTTAAGCATGATTCAAAGGCAGTACTAATGCAAAGCCAGCAGTTTGTAGAGCTGATTTATCATCTAACATGCTGGACCAACTCTCTACCTAGGGACCTAAATTCTTCTATTGACCTAACAGCCCACGCAACCTACCACACTAAAAGAAGGTGCTCAGATTCCTCCTCATCCCCAGCCTAAAGATACTCCTATATATTAAGGTCTAGCAGCCACCAACAGCACCCAGATCCCCCTGGGATAAGCAATGATGCATGAGTTTGCCTCTGAACACCTGAAAGCATCATAATTCAAGAAATGCAGAGGACAAGCTGTGCAGGACTCCTGAAATAATTGAAACTGACCCATAACTCACCAGCCACCATGGGAAATTCTATCGCTTTGCTTCCATAGCTAGAAATCAAATCACAAAAATAGGATCAGATCTCTTATTTGGAGCCTTAGACGTGCAACGTCATCTTTTTTTTTTTCTTTTTTTTTTTGAGACGGAGTCTTGCTCTGTCTCCGGGGCTGGAGTGCAGTGGCCGGATCTCAGCTCACTGCAAGCTCCGCCTCCCGGGTTTACGCCATTCTCCTGCCTCAGCCTCCCGAGTAGCTGGGACTACAGGCACCCGCCACCTCGCCTGGCTAGTTTTTTGTATTTTTTAGTAGAGACGGGGTTTCACCGGGTTAGCCAGGATGGTCTCGATCTCCTGACCTCGTGATCCGCCCGTCTCGGCCTCCCAAAGTGCCGGGATTACAGGCTTGAGCCACCGCGCCCGGCCGTGCAACGTCATCTTTAATGACTCCTGGCAAAAAATGCTCATTACAGATCTCAGCCAATCTAAATTAAAACGTGAAATCCAAAAGTTAAGCAGAAAATTATCATTTTCTCAGGTCCATAAGACCATGGAAAAATCATGCAAGTGGGAATACAGGTACTCCTTGGAGTCTTGTTATATCTGTAAATAATCTGAGCAGAAATTATATGAAAGAGAAGGTTTACGAGGAAAGAAAAACAAACCCATCAGGTCCTAACTTTCAGGTTTGGGCCTTCTTGGTGAATTGCAATTTTTCACAGTCAATTTGAACTAGCATGGCAAGGAAGATTCTCTCTCTGGTAATGGCCAATTTTGTCTTTTCTATGATGTAGAGCTCATATTCCTCTGATATGGCAGGCTGCTGACTTCAAGTCTCTCAATGCTAAGTAGGCTGAAAGATGATGCAATCAGTCAGCACGGTGTTCAGGAGGTTATGGCTCCACTAAAATGGAGGCAGGGCTAAATATTCCTCTATCAGCAGTTCTAAATCTCAGTCAGCGTAGATCTCTGAGAAGTTCAGGTAACCATTAAATCATCTCTGGAGATTCTTCCCTCCACTTCCCATCCACCGTACCCTTTACGTCACCTTGTGAATAGCTGACATGACCCAGCAGAATAATTTGCATCACCAGCGTTCACATCTGCTCATGATTAAATTCTTCTCAAACCTAAATCCAGGAAGAGAGCCATTCCCTGTCTGCAGCAATACTTCAACAGATGACCCAGAAAAAGTAAGGTTAGCTGTTAACAGAAATTACAAATTCAAAACCTAGTTTCCTTTAACAAGCATTCTTAAAGAGAAAAGTTAGAGAATGAGACCAAGACCAGTGTCAGGGTTATGCTACCAGATACTGAACATGAAACATGGTCAACCTCCTCCTACTAGTCAAGGAGCATCTGCAAATCACACAAAAGAGACACTAATTGTTATTCTTTTTGTTTTTTCAATTAAAAAACTACTTCTGAGTCTTACATTGTACACTGAATCTCAGAAAAAGTTTATCTCCATACCTAAATTTAGCTACTTAGTATGAAATGGCCATTCTGCACAAAGACCTGTGTGTTTCTAAGTATAATTAGCAGCCTGGAAAATCCTTCAAGAAACCTAAAAATGTGGAGAGGAAAACCTACACCTATGCATGCTAAAGAAGCTAGGATGAAAGTCTAGGTCACTCCCAGGAAAGGCCTTCTTTGTTATTTTGTCACATGCCCTCAGAAACACCTCTTTTTAGAACCACATCACTCCAAGGGGTCACCCCAGAGCTTCCTCCTCAGAATAACTTTTCATTACTACTCTATTGTCCACATTTGTCTTAAAACTTTAACTGAGTGAGGCGAGAGAGTGTCTCAGCAGCCTGGGGTCTCAACTATATGAGTCTAGTTCTAATCAAGACAGTGACAAAGGTCTTGACAGACATGTTCTCTCCATGTCTGTGGTTGACATAGAACTGAAGGTCTTCCTTGGACAAAAAAAAATATTAAAATAAAGGACAAGAAGACAACCATTTTGAGTATGAAATAGTCAACTGCCAAAACTGCCTCTGGTGACACAATAGGTTGGTATTTATGGACATGGACCCAGAAACCAGCATGCATGCCAGGGAGTTATGATTTTATCATGCAAGCCAATACAGGAGAAGCCTTTCAGGGGAATGTGCTTCCCAAGAAATGCAACAGTACAAGCATTCACACTGAGTAGGCACAGGGACTGTGCAAGGTTCACACCAGACACTTGTGACATGTTCCCAAACCATGCTGGGTCCCAACCCATTGACTCAGTAAGTGACTTTGATGAGTAAATCAAAAGTTAACAGAGCCTTCCAACCAGCGTCACCTTTTCAACGAAATCCATTCCTTGGCCTTCTAGTTAGAGAGTACCTCTTTGCCAACATTCCCCAATCTTGCCATGAAAACAGGGCAACCTGTGATATTTGATGAAGTAAGGACAAATCAAAGTAACTACTTGACATTCCTTGCAATCACCATAGGAAATTTCTTACTCCAAGAAGCAAGCTGGACCAAAAATAAAATGTATTTAGAGAGGCTCTGATAAATTCAGCATCTGTAACAAGTTACTATGAAAAATCAAGATGTTGAGTGCTACCCACCTCCTTTTGAACAGCAACATTAGATATGGCAGTATTTATTGAGCTCTTCCCCTACCTGTGTCTTGGGTTTTTTTGCCTACAGAGATGAAATTTAAGAATGAATAAGCCTGTAATCCCAGCTACTGGGGGGCTGAGGTGGAAGGATCTAGCCCAGAGTTTGAGACTAGCCTGGGAAACATAGCAAGAACTTGTCTCAAAAATTAAAAAATAAAAAGGAATGAGCCACATGAATCAGCCACCGACTCCCATGGTTGTGCCAGTGCTGACTCTGAGGTTCTTCCATTAGGTTTCCCATTGCAAATGCAATCCTGTCACTTATTACACTCTGGAAGTGATAAGAGGAACACAGCAACAAGTCCATCACGTTGAAAACAACAATCCGAAATGGCAGAAGGACTAAGGAAAAAAAGACTCCACACCAACCATAAGACTATGGGTCAAAATCTAGAAAAGAAAATTTCAGAAAAAAAGTGTCTGTCTATCATGTTCACTGAGCATAAGAATAACACAAGTGTTAAAGCTAACATTAGTAAACATCTATATTATACCACCTGCTCTACATGCATTAGGTTATTTAATCTTCAAAACAACTCCTTGAGACAGAGATTATCTTTACTACTGTTTAAGAGATAAGAAAAATGAAACTTAGAGACATTTATAAATAGTATGCTGCAACACTGGCCGAATCTATTATCCTGAGTCTATTTTTCTTAACAGTCTCACGTATACTGATGTCATTTTCAAGACAAAGAGAAAGCAATTAAAAAATCAAGATACAGTAGCCTTTCCCAAGTTAGTAAGAAACCACTTCAAACATAACCCTTTGTGCACCAGTACACAGACTCAGAAAGAAACTTTCTTATCTCACCCATCGACATAGACTAATCATAATTGTGAGAGACCCAGAAAGCATGGATTAGTCATCCTGTTAGTAAGATGAAGAAACAGATGCCAAATGCAGCTTGAGTGAGAGACAGGGAGAGGACAGTAGCCCGAACCCTTTGAGGCCTGTCCAGCCGTGCTCCTCCCACTGGACACGCCTGACCAACTTTAGCAAACCCAGCGTCTGACCTCCACATCCCGGTGAAACTGAACATGGTGCTCACGCAGCGAGGGAGGGCGGGCGGAGTGAGTCCATCCAGGCGCATGAGCAGAGCCGGCACGCCAAAGAGCACCAAGTACTTCACGTAGAAAAAGAGCACCTGGGCTAACGCCAGTCCTCCTAAAAGGCAAACAGGCCAGTCAGACACACGGATGAGAGTCACAGTAGCTTCCTGGAGGAGACCAGTACCCCAGGAGCTATGCCAACTGCCTCGCTTCTCCACCCACCCCTTCCTCCCTTCCACTCGCACATTTTACAAAAGTATCCCACGTTGGTTTTCTTCAATGAAATTTTTTGTTTAACAAAAAATGAAATTTCATTATTGTGACAGGCAAGAGGACCTCTTAGCAGTCATGCTTTTACAGATACTAGGAAAGAGAATGCCCAAAATGTGTACATTGCATTAAAAAAATATTACAAAGGGGAAAATCCTTCCAAAATCTTTCAAAACCTACATGATAATGGGTACAAAAAAAAAAGAATAAGATCTAGTATTTGACTGAATAACAGGGTAACTTTGGTAAATAATTAATTACACATTTTAAAATAACTAGAAAAATATAATTGGGTTATTTGTAACACAAAGGATAAATGCTTGAGGTAATGGATACCCTATTTACCCTGATGTGATTATTATACACTGAATGCCTGTATCGATTATTATGCATCATATGCCTGTTTGCTGTATCCCCCATACCTCATACATATATACACCTACAATGCACACCCAAAATTTAAAAGTTAAAGAAAACCGACGTGAGTCTATACCCTTTAGCATAACTAGAATCGAAAGGTCAGATCAGCAAGTGTTGATGAAGATCTGGAGAAACTCGAACCACCAGGCACAGCTGCTGGGAGTGTAGAGCGAGGGAGCTGCTTTGGAAAACAGTCTGGTGGTTCCCCAAATGATTAAGCAGAGTTACACATGACCCAGCAACTCCACTCCTTGTTATATGCCCAAGAGAAATGAAATGTTCACACAAAACATATGTTCACACAAAAACTTATACTCCAATGTACAGAGCAGCATTATTCACAACAGCCAAAAGAGGAGACCACCTAAACATCCATCAGCAGATGAATGGATAAACACAATGTGGTCTGTCTACACAACAGAATAACTTTGCACCATAAAAAGGAATGAAGTACTGATAAATGCCACAATGTGGATGAACCCTGAAAACATGAAGCTAAGTGAAACAAGCCAGTCACAAAAGACCACATATTGTATTATTCCATTCATATGAAGACCCAGAATAGGGAAATCTATAGAGACAAAGTAGGTTAGTGGTTTCTTGGGGAGAGGGGGCAGCAATTAATAAAAGGTGGGGTTTCTTTTCAAGACGATGAAAATATTCTAAAACTGGTGGTGGTGATAGGTGAATCATATCTGTGAATATAGTAAAAGTCATTGAACTGTACAATTTAAAGGGGTGGATTTTATGGTATGTGAGGTATCTTCCAATAAAGCTCTTTGGAAAAAAAAAAAAGGAAAACTCACATGAAGGCCTGAGGTCTAGCGGAGTAAGGAGGCAGTGGGTCTGCCAGAGCAGTGCCCGCAAGAAGGCCACAGGCCAAGCCCAGAAGGAGCCCCCAGGGAAGATGATAAATGGTCACATGCTCTCTCACCTCAAGATTGCCCTCCCCACTGTGCAGAAAATTACTGCAGGACATGTCGGTGTGGCAGACCAGGTTATCTTCTGGGATATTCTGAAGGAAATAACCAAGCTTCAGAGAGGTACTAGCAGAAAATACCACTGTCTGTCCTCTTTGATGCCACACTAGGATCTTTGAAAGAATGTCACTATTATCGAGTGTGTGGCTATAAATGGTAACCCTGGTGCCAGAAGAAAAACATAAGCCACTTTCTGAATATATAGTTTGGGTGATGGCAGGTGGTGGTTCAAATGTGAAAGTCATACATCCTACAAGGAGAAACCCCTGGGGACCGCTGTGTCTCATTCCCATTCAGAAGTGATCAAACAGGTTCTTCAGACTTTTGAAAATCAGACTACAGTCATACCTACTGAAGGGCTAGGGATAAACTTTCAGCATTCTTAGATGTGCCTGATAAGAGTCAGGAAAAAAATCTGATATATGTGTGTGAATATATATGTACACATACAAGTGAATATAGGTATACACCACACGTTCAGCAAGAAGTGAGACATATGTCCTAGCAATACTATCATAAAATACTTGAAGGGCATGTGATCACTCTGGGTGACAAATCAGTCTCACTGGCTGAGATGGCAATGAGGGAGGCTCACAACTCATGCAAAATGAACCACTAGGCTCTAGCCAGAAAAATTCCACAACTAGAGATGGCAGGACACATATGTAAGAATGACTGATTAAAGGGTACAATGCTTCCAGAGCTGAAAATGATCCACCTGAAGAACTGAAGGCATCAATGGACCTATGGAAGACCATGCATCGTTAAGGCCGTGCCAAGCTCTTACGTACATGAAGCATCACAGACTTCTCCTCCCTGCTAACAGGATGCCAGATTAGGAAAAATGGGTTGCTTCATGTCTCAAGTATTGCTTTATTTTTTACACTATTTTTGTACATTTGTCAGATTCAAGGCATATAAATTAAAATCTATGGCTGAGTCTACATTTTTATGACTCGCTGTTTGTACAAAATATTCACTATTTGTTAGTATTTTCACACAGAACTGGGCTAAGGAAAAGATTGATTTTGCATAGATGTTTAATAAACTCTACTGCTAAATATAATTAAAGATTTAGGTTGATTTGGGTTTTCTTAAAGCACTAGGTGAATGGAAAGCATGTATACATATGTAACAAACCTGCACGTTGTGCACATGTACCCTAGAACTTTAAAAAAAAAAAAAGATACAGAGAAAAGTTAATCAGATAACCAACAAAATGATTAATTAAATACATTTTTATAATATTAAAAAAAAAGAAGTCACACAAGTGCTCTATTTTCCTGTCACTGAGTATTTCTTATGACTTAAGATATGAAAGGCTTAAATAGATTTTTTCCTTGAAATTTTAATATCTGGTTTACAAGCTTATATAATAAAAGACACATAATGATTTTTAAAACAATATTAAATTTAAAGATTAAATTACAAATAATAATTTGCGTGTTAATTTTCTTTAAAAATTGGGTTTGCACCGTGGATTTCACTACTCTGCTGTCTTGCTGTTGATTTTCATTATCCCTTTGAAAAATGCATGGCTTGGCTAGGCACGGTGGCTCATGCCTGTAGTCCCAGCACTTTGGGAGGCTGAGGCAGGTGGATCACGAGGTCAGGAAATCGAGACCATCCTGGCCAATATGGTGAAGTCACGTCTCTACTAAGCAAACACAAAAAATTCACTGGGCATGGTGATGCATGCTTGTACTCCCAGCTACTCGGTTCAAGTGATTCCAGGTTGAGGCAGTGGAATCGCTTGAAGCTGGGAGGCGGAGACTGCAGTGAGCCAAGATCGCGCCACTGCACTCCAGCCTGGTGACAGGGTGAGACTCTGTCCCAAAAAAGAAAAAGAAAAAGAAAAAAGGAAAATGCATGGCTCATTCTTCTTTCCCCTTGACCTAAAAATTAGTCTCTTTCCCTTGTAAGATTTGGTCTAAGTTTCAGGGTTGACCCTAAATATTTTGCTGCATTCTCTTGGGCATACAAGAGGCAGGAAGGCAACATAAGACTATAAATGACTCTACTCTGATTGCAAATTATTTGATATAAATTGAATTAGCTTTCGTTATGCTCAAAAAAATTACATTTTACTATTTTTCAATACTTTAACAAATATTTCTGGGTTGTATGTGTAAGATTTTCTCAGTTAGCAAGAGTTATGACTTTATCTAACCCAACTTCTTCCCCTACAAAGAAAAGCCATATATGAGTTCATGTATTACACACTCCTTTGACATTCATTCAACAAGCATGTGCAGAGGGTATGACTAATGGAATCACCAGTTAAGTCCTATGAGAAATAGACTAGAGGTCAAATCGGTGGGACCTAGCCTCAGGGGACTCACAGTTTCACTGCAGTCTCATTTACCCTTCTCTTTTGCCACACGGTATTTTCTTCTGCCTCTGTGCCCTACCCCTCCTCCTTCTTTTCTTGGCAAAATACTATGTATCCTTCAGATCCCAGCTCAAATATGGTCTCATCTCATTCATTTAACATACAGTTATTGAACATCAGCTCCTTGCCAGGCACTGAGCAATATGGTAGTGAATAAAAAGGCATGATAACAGCCCTTATGGAGTGTTACGGTCTGTTAAAAGAGAAAAGAATGTAAATTAGGAGTGAGATTAATACTCACACCCCAAGGACAGGCAACAACGTAAACACAGAGGATCAGACACCATTCATTGCATATTTAACAAACATTCATTGTGTACATATGTGTCAAGCATGGTTCTAGGTGCTTGGAATGCATCAGTGGATACTCCTGCTTTCATGGGGCTTATACCCGAGCAAGAGTCAACAAAAAAATAGACATAAAAATAAACTTTATATGAACTTAGGAAGTAGGACAGAATGACTTCCTGACAAGGGCTGCAACTGTATCTTTCATCCCTTATGGTCTTCTGCAATGTGACCTTGCCACTCCCCCATCAAGAGTAAATCTGGGCAGGTCCTAGGACCAACAGATACAGAAGAAGTGATGCTGTTCTAATTCCAAGCGTGGTCTGCCACTGGCCGGGCACCTTCCACTTCCTGCCCCTTGGAATGCTCAATCTTTGAACACTACCTCTTAGAACCAAGTTGTCATATAAAGAAGCCCAAGCCACACAGAGTGACCACATGAAGATGTTCTGGGGAACAGCATCAGCCGAGCTCCCAGCTGACAGCAGCCTGAATGGCCAGCCATGTGAGAAAACCTCTTGGACATCCTGCCCAGTTACACCTTTGAAAGATGGCAACCCTGGCTGATGTCTGACTGCAACTATAGGATAGACCCCAAGCAAGAACTACCCAGCCAAGTACAGTCAACCAACAGAACAGGGAGACAGAGGCAATCATTGTTTTAAGCTGGTAAGTTTGGAGATGGTTTGTTATTCAGCAACAGCCAACTGAGACAGAGGACAATAAATGTAATGGAAAAAGCAAAACTGTGGAATAGGGTGAGGGAGCTCTGAAGTGCTGAGGTGGCAGATGCTGCCCTTTTTAAAAGGAGAGTGGAGTGATCTTCATCAAAATGAGGACATTTTTGCAAAAACTTGAAGGGGGTGAGGAGGTCAGCTATGCAGCCACTCTGCTTCCTCTTGGGCTGTCATCATACTCCCTTCTTACGATCTGTCTTTATCCTATCAGACCACAGTTGTACACATGTGTGTATAGCTTAAGATCGTAGGTTCCTTAAGATCAGGAATGGTGTCGTATACCTCTTGCATTCCCGGCACCTAATATTTGCCATATGGTTGATGTTTGATAAGCATTTCCTTAAGAAGTAACTGAATGAAAAATTCCCCTTATACTAAAGGAAGACAAACTGTATCACAGTATTTCCGGGAAGTGTATACAGTCAGCTCTGAGGATTCTTAAATCTCTACTGAAGTTCAGACCTGCCACCAAATCAATGAGTCTTCTGTAGGTTTGGGACCTTGGATACTGTATTCCCAGTATCAAGAACATTGGTGAAAAGGAGAGAAAGAAGTCCCAGCACTATGTTAGCTACTGCTTTGAAGTTACTAAATGTGTAGTTAATTCTGCCTAACAGCAGGCCACCCCTAACTGGGCATCTTGAAACTCAACTCGTCCAAAACAGAATTTAGCTTTCTCCCCTTGAAAACTATAAATGGCACAGATTTTCAAGACAAAAGGAGATGAATGTCAAATTCTATAAGAGTTCTAGGAGGGCTGAGAAAATATCCCAACTAGCTCTCCTGGAATTTAGTTCTTCCTAGATTGATATACATACCTACCCAGCCCTTCTTTGTGTTTAATCTTGACTTGTCATAATTTTAACTAAAAATGAAGAAGCTAGTGATTGGATCCCATCTGGCTGATCACCCTCCTCTCGGCTCTAGTCCACAAATGAGTGGCTAAAAATCTCGCGCTGAAAGGTGGAGGGAATGGGAAGGAGAAGCCAAGGCCAGGCCCAACCTATTTTTCCTGCCCTGACATTCCTGTCCTCATTGAACCACTCATTTTATTCAATTCTCTCCTTCACTTTCTCTTTCCTCACACTCTTTTCTCTGCCTAGAGGTTCCCTTCCTCCATTTTGTCTGTCAAAATTCTACCTAAGTTTAAGGGTAGAGTTACCCTTAAACTGCCATTACCCATCTAAGTGCCATTATTTCTTAAAGTTTTTCTAACTGCCCTAGCTAAAATAGTCACACAGTACTTTCCCAGTACATAATGTGGTTCAGCTTTCTGTAAAGTCTAGTTATCGATAAGATCTGAAGGGCAAAGATCACAGCTATCTTCTTTAATTCCATCTCCTTAGCACCAACCAGTGCCTGGCACATAACACAAAATAAGCAATGAGTATTTGCTGAATGAATGAATGAATGGGATGAAAGAATGAATGCACTTTCATGTCCATTATCCCACTGTTAATTTTTACCACCCTATCCCACAAGTATTGCCCCCATGTATCATATTAGAATGCAAAGATTGATAAGGATTAAGTGATCTTCGCAAGCCTCAGAGTCAATCCACAGTTGGGACTTTAACCCAGGTCTCTTGGCTCCAAAATCAATGGCATCTTCTCCAAATGCCAAGCTTCCAAAAGTACCTTCTCTACATATAAATTTTTAGATTTTTTAAAAATGTTTTACTCACATGATTTCAATTCTAGTATTCTTTTATTTGTACCACATATGAGGAAGTGCAACTAACATTTCTCTACTCATTATCTTACAGGTCTTTTTGTACTTGCTGATATTGTCTACCAGATTACAGGATATCCAAAGGCCATCCCCACATGGCTGAACATCAGGACCTCCAAGCAGCAGGCACACAATACAGAGTAGCGCGTCCAATGAACCTTGTTAATGATCAGAAGATCTTCCCGGGGGTAAACACAAGGGTCTGAGTTGTATGAGATCACCTTGTGAATTGTTAATTCCCCCACAGACCTGGAGAACAACTCAGCAACTGCCTCATGAAAATTCATGAGCAACAGAAAGAGTCCAGTTGCATCTTGCGCCAGCGTTTGCCAGGATTGGAGAGAGGTGCCCCTCGGCTCTGTGGGCTGGCTGCAGAGCTGCCATCTTTGCATGTTTGACCCCTGCCTTCCGAGCCTCATCGTGTGTGTCAGGTACTGGCTCCCACTTCCCTCAGCTTCAGGAAGCTGCCTTTACTAGCTTGTGCCCCCCGACTCCACGCTCTCATCTCCAGCCTGTCCTGGGCTCCTGCATCAGTCCATGGCCTGACCTCTCATCTGGACATTTTCTGCTCCAAGTCCCTCTAATAACTTTTACTTTGTACACATCAAACCTACTCTAGATTTTGCTTAACTTTGTGATTAAAGCTTTGTAGCTTCACCCCATCTCTACTAAAAAACACAAAAAAACTAGCAGGGCGAGGTGGCGGGCGCCTGTAGTCCCAGCTACTCGGGAGGCTGAGGCAGGAGAATAGCGTAAACCCGGGAGGCGGAGCTTGCAGTGAGCCGAGATCCGGCCACTGCACTCCAGACTGGGTGACAGAGCAAGACTCTGTCTCAAAATAAATAAATAAATAAATAATAATTTTAAAAAAAGCTTTGTAGCTTCAAGAACCTTACATTTTTTTAAATAAGTTTTTTCTCATGTGAGGTTATAAGAACCTCTCATATATAAGATCTGGGGTAAGTACTGGAAATATAAAGATGAATCAAGAAGAGTACAGACCAGGAACCTCAACATAAGGTAGAAGTGCCACAACAGACACTTGGAGATTTTCTCTCCCAGCCAGGGGTGAAGGAAGAAGAGAAGCTAATGTCCTGAAGTGGTCAACACCAGTGCTCAGAGTCATCATGATGGCTCTGTAGACACACTGAACAAAAGGTAGCTATTGCCCCACAGGAGTTCTATAATGTGCTTGGTCAGGAAGAGATGGATCAGCACCCAGAAAACCAAAGTCAGTAAATGTGACTGGTGGGGAAAGGGAGCGAGGTCATGGGCAGAACTGAGGGAAAGGGAGCGAGGTCATGGGCAGAACTGAGGAACGGCTGCCACATACTCCAGGGCAGCAAGTGCTAGAGCCCAGAAGGAAGAGCAGTGTGTAGGGGAGAGGCACCAGGGACACCTCATGTGAAGCTTGGCCAGCCAGAGGGGCCAAAGAAGCAAAAGGAATTCAGTCATCTCTAGCATTGATTTCTGGAAATGAATGACTATAGCAACTGGTGTCATTTCAATTCAACCTAAACCTCTAGAGCTAGAAGCAGCCCCAGGAGGGAGAAGCTAGTGTCCCTACTTCTGAGCTCAATAGTGTCACTGGCCTGCTGAAGGAGAAACAGTCAGAAACCAGTAGCTCAGACTCATCCACTAAGAGATCCTGAGCTGAATCTCTGACTAAGGGGGACACCTGTAATCTACCTGACTGTGCACGGTCTATATCACCAAATCCCCTACTCATAGTACAGCAATAATATGCTCTAAACAATTGGTTGTGCATGTTGATGGCAAGGCCATGCACACCCAGTAGTGGACCCTCTGGTGCTCAAAAAGGGGGTGGTCCCAGGACCCCGGCTGCATCCGGCTGGTGAGTAGTCCACAGAAGAGGCTTCAGGGCTGCTTCTAGGAAATGCAAAGACTGAGTGTTCAGAGTAAGAAAGACCAAACCAGGGAGGGAGGGGAGACAGAAAGGGGAAAAAAGGCAACAAGTCAGAGGCTGGAGGAACATTAATCGCATCCGTAAAACTAGAAACAAACAAAGCAGATGTTGGCAAAATGAAGCAAGAACAGACTAGAGTGGGTTGGAGAGGGGTTTGGGGCTATAAACTTCTGGCTGCATAATTCCTTTCTGCGTGAAGGCACAAAACACTACAAAGAGGCCAGGCTGTTCCCCTTGGGTGCATCAACAGACCTGGAGGACAGCAGCCAAACAGAAGGGGACAATGCCAAAACCTGGTGCTCTCCTGATGAGAGCTATGGCAGAGCTTTGCACTCTCCTCTCCCCACAAATTGCTAGAGTGGGATCTACACACCCTTCACACGTGGCTTCTCAGACAGTTCCACCTCGTCTCTCACAGGTCTTATTATTTACCAATATCCACGTAAAACAATAGTCACACAAACAGTAAAAGCATAAACAGATGCAGAAGAATAAAAATACCAAATTCAGGATAGTGGCTGCCGTTTAGGGGCAGGGTGGGAAACACAATCAGGAGGGAACCCAATCAGGCTTCAACTATGTTGTAATACTTTATTTCTTAAACTAAGGGTGGAGAAACAAGTGTTTGCTCCATTCTGTCTGTGGTAAGAACTACTATTACTCCTCATTTTATAGATGGGAACCTGGACACAGAAAGGTTACAACATTTGCCTAAGATCACACACTAACAAGTGGCAGGGTCGTAACTTGAATCGGGTCAGCTGTCTCCAAGTCACCACGTTTACTAGATTCACACACAACTCTGAGGCCAGACGTGGAACAGAGCCTGTGTGAAGCTGACCAGGGAGTTGTTAAAGGGAGCCGACAGAGGTTATTTCAAGCAGGAAAAAAAAAAAAAAAAAAAAAAAAAAAAAAATCAAAAAAACACAGGGAACGAGCTCTAAAGGTCCTCAGAAAATCCATCCTCAAGCAGCACAATGTATGCAAAGGTATTTGAGATCAAATGAGGGGGTGGTGCATTGTGGTGAGCAACTCCAGGTGAATAGATTTGCTCTTTGAGTTGTTCCAAGCTAATACCAGCTCAAAGAAGCACAGGCACAATAAGAGATACCTTTTTCTGCTATAAAGGGCAGGTGATGTGAAAGACAGGGACAAGAAGACAGGCACTTAGTGTGCCAAGGACCATCAAGCTCAGGAAGCCTTTCAGCCGCTCCCAGAGGTGATCTCTGTCAAGGTCAAGAGTCAGTCCCAAAAAGGGCTTCCACAGCTGCATCCAAATTGTCTCCTAGCCTCCCATCATTCTCCCTTGCTTTGTCCTTAAATGAGAGGAGCCAGTGATCTGTAGAAAGGGCTCTATATTGGTCAAACCATGAACTAACACTCTCCCAGGTAACTGTTTCCTCTTTTTCTTTAACACCAAACTGATCCTCTCAAGGTCACAATGAGTGGTTACTAACTTGGAAACCCAAGAGACAGTTTACTTCTCAGAGTGACTATTCTTTGAACATGTTAGGCATGGAAAAACCTAGTTTTGGAAAATTTCTTCTTAATGGGTTCAAATCACCAAAATGCCCCTTTAAAGAAAAGATGTGTTGCTGGAGGAGACAATTTACCTAGGTAGAATATTAAATCCTATTTGCCCATCTTGTTCCTCAGGATACCACCTACTGACATCATCTTGTACTTGATTGAAGAAATGCAGGGAAGATTCCACACAGCAGAAGCAAAGTAATACTCGACACACACAGCCAGGCAAGACTTAATGAAATAATGTGGGACAAGAAGGGAGCTTTACACAGGGCAAAATGTCCTGACAGTTCTGAAAAGCACATTTTCAGGCAGAGTCCATGATGTGGTTTGGCTGTGTCCCCACCCAAATCTCCACTTGAATTGTGTCTCCTGTAATTCCCATGCATAGTGGGAGGTACCCAGGAGCGGGGAGGTAATTGAATCATGGGAGCTGGTCTTTACTGTGCTATTCTCGTGATAGTGAGTAAGTCTCACGAGATCTGATGGGTCTATCAGCGGTTTCCGCTTTTGCTTCTTCCTCATTTCTCTCTTGTCACCACCATGTAAGAAGTACCTTTTGCCTCCCGTGGTGATTCTGAGGCCTCCCCAGCCATGTGAAACTGTAAATCCAATTAAACCTCTTTTTGTTCCCAGTTTCAGGTATGTCTTTATCAGCTGCATGAAAACAAACTAATACAGTCAATCACTCACTTTGCCTAAAAGAAGTGCTCTGTAAAATCTATGTGCAGAAATGAATTGAAAATTACCCACTAATTAAAGGATTCTATTGCAAATCCTTCAAAAAAGTAAAGAATCTCTTTAGAAAGCAAATAATTGCCCCCCCCCACAAAGTATCCAACAAATTCAGATTTCCATACGTCAACTTGGCTTAAAAGAAAGATACAGCTATTTTCTGCATCTAAGAAGTTATCTGTACACCAAGTTACCTGAGCACAACAATGAGTTAGGTAAGAATGAACAAAGATCACGGTATTCTCAGGGGACTATGGGGGAAGGCGATAAAGGGGGAAAGGGAAGGCAAGGAATAGTTGGTATTTTAAATAACTGTGCTGCAACTTGCTACATTTCAGTATATATTTATAACAGCACATCAAGCAGGCATCTCTTCCATTCTGCAAGCACGCACCATGAAATTATCTTCACACTACATAGAATATCTGTAATTGAACAGTCAAGTTCCAGAGTAGTAAATCCCAGAGTAGCTTCAGGTTCACACTGCATTAATTTTAAATAACCTCAGGATTCTAATCCAAGGAGAAAATTTATAAAATTTTTTCTCCTGTATCTTAACAAATCTTAGAATGTTTAATTCCTCAAAAGAGTGGAAAAAGAAAGGAATCTTATGCTAACTGATATATATTTGTCTCCCCAGCTTTCAAAACAAATATCAGATGTCAAATGTCTTATCCCTTTCCTCTCACTGTTATGTTGTAGAATGAGAAAAAGCAAATGGATAACTTTGCTGGCATTTCATCACCATTTAGATAGGTGCACAGGCATTATATCAACAACAGTTAGTACTTAAACACTGAGCTAAAAAACTGATTACTTACACTTAGACAGGTTTTTAATCTCCAATCAGTGAACAGTTAAGTGTTTAAAAAGGACCCTAATGTACATTTCACAAAGCTTTATTATAAACTTTGCCATGTAAGAACAACTCACTTTCAATTATTTTCACTTTTCTACCTCCTCGCTCACTCTCAAATCCCTTGCTAAAGCTCTCTTTTCTCCCATAAACTCATATACCTGGATTTACCATGGATTTACCATTGAGAAGCACCATTCAATAATGAATTGAAGAAATGTTACCTTTTTGAGCTCTTTTAAAGAAAAACCTCAAGTCACTGTCTTTGTTCCCGTTAATCCTAGGCTCTGCCTAGTTAGGGTAAAGCTCCAGTCTACCATATTCTGTTTTCTTAGAAGATTCTGAAGTTCAAAAGAATATGAGAGTTCTTATCTTTTAGAGATACTACTGAAATATTTATAGATAATAAGATGTCTGGGATTTGCTTCAAAACAATACGGGAGAGAGTACAGATAAAAAAGAATATTGGCCAGGAGCTGATAATTGTTGAACCTGGGTGATGAATACATTAGGGTTAATTCTACATTTACACCTTTCATTTTCCAGAATACAATATTCTAAAAGGGGAGGCATTGAGAGCCCCCACCTGAACCCTGAATATGCAACTTCCTCCTCACCACGAACTGAATGCATGTGCAGGGGGCAATGAGCCAAATGGGCTTATCTCAGCACAATCCCACCTCCTTGCTCGGCCTTTGTACACAGAAAGCATGAAAAATAGAAAAATGGAGAGGCCAATGATGGGAGGGAGAAGGGGGAGAATGTCAAGGATCAGAATAATGAATTAGCTTATCAGGCCTTAGATCGCTGGGAACTGGCAGCCTATGAAGAAGAATGTCTTTCTACAACAAGATGCCCCATGGTGATCTTTAGCAATTACAACAGCACTTCTGAAATGTATCTGGTCCTAAACACCTTCCGGGATAATAATCACAGAGAATCCTAGCCTCTCCTTGAAAGATTCTGTTTAGTATCTGAGCCAGAGACCTGAAATCTATATATAAAACAAGTACTAGAAAATTATGCCCAGTCAAGTTTGAGAGACCTAAGTTAGAAGATCCACACTCTACTTTGTTTTCCCATTTTTTAAAAGATGTTTTGGGAGGCTGAGCCAGGAGGATCACTGGAGACCAAGTGTTGGAGACCAGCCTGGGCAACATAGCAAAACTGTGTCTCTGTAAAAAATTTAAAATTAGCCAGGCATGGTAATGCCTGCCCATAGTCATAGCTACCTGGGAGGCTGATGTGGGAGGATCACCAGAGCCCAAGAGTTCAAGGCTATGTTGAGCTATTGTCGCACCACTGCACCCCAGCCTAGGTAACAGGGTGAGACCCTGTCTCTAAATAAATAAATATAAATATAAAAAGATATTTCAAAGTGTAAATAGCAGCTTTCTTGGAAAAATAGAGATTACTTTTCTGTTGTTTTAATTTTCCAAATACTAATTTTGTTAATATTTTCTGATTTTCAGGTATAGAAAAGAAAAAACGTCACCTTTCTCGCTCAGTTTGTTCTGTGGCAGAATTTCAAAGGTAATGTTCCAAATTCATTCTGACATTCATCACTGAGTTATCCGAAAAGAGAACATGCAGGGAATTTCAAAGAGAAATCTTATGCCACAGAAGTGACCTTTCATTTTATTACCTAAAGACTGCTATCGTTTTGATAAGCATAACTTAACTGTAAAGAAACAATGCTCTGCTAGCCTGAGAGTGAAAATCAGCGATCACCCAGACCCAATCTAATACTCCCTACTAGAGAAACCAAGCTCCAAGCTTCTCTGCAGAGTTCTGCTAAAATACTTCTACAAATAGCGTTTTTTTTTTTTTTTTTTTTTTTTGAGATGGAGTCTCGCTCTGTCGCCCAGGCTGGAGTGCAGTGGCGCAATCTCCGCTCACTGCAAGCTCAGCCTCCTGGGTTCCCGCCATTCTTCTGCCTCAGCCTCCTGAGTAGCTGGGACTACAGGCGCCCGCCACCACGCCCAGACAATTTTTTGTATTCTTAGTAGAGATGCGGTTTCACCGTGGTTAGCCAGGATCGGTCTCGCATCCCCTGACCTCGTGATCCGCCCACACTTTAACAAAACCCTATTTTAACAAACACTTTAACACCAAAACTATTCCAGTCCGTATAGTAGAAGAGAAAAAAAAGTTACTGCCAGTTATCAAAGCTCCCTCAAAAGATAAATCTTCAGCTAATTTTCAAATTTGCTAGCATTCCAGGGGAAAGCTGTTTGTACATTTTATCTATATATTTATTTAATATGTAGATTCATTATAAAATGTGCCCTCTGCTATTGTCACAGTCCTTGGAGTTTGTAAAAAGAAAAATTTACAATGTACCAATTATAAAAGATATGGCCAGGTACGGCAGTTCACACCACTGCGCTACAGCCTGGACAACAGGGCAAGACTCCATCTCAAAAAAAAATTTTTTTTAAAGATACAAAATAATTTTTTAATTCTTCGGAATAGGAAAGTTGCACTCAGAACATCTTCCCTTTCACATAAGAAATGTTTGAAAAGCAGGATATATCCACGGCTCCAGTGATCTATACAGATCTTTCATATATTTTCCCTAGTCGGCACCCTTCCCAATAGCTTTAATGGCCAGATTCTTACTGTTTCCTGCCCCCCACCCGAGACGCAGTCTTGCTCTGTCACCCAGGCTGAGTGCAGTGGCGCGATCTTGGCTCACTGCAACCTCTGCCTCCCGGGTTGAAGCAATTCTCCTCCCTCGGCCTCCCAAGAAGCTGGGATTGCAGGTGCCTGCCATCAAGCCCTGCTAGTTTTTGTATTTTTAGTAGAGATGGGGTTTCACCATGTTGGCCAGGCTGGCTTTGAACTCCTGACCTCGTGATCCACCCACCTTAGCCTCCCGAAGTACAGGGATAACAGGAGCCACCACGCCCAGCCTATATTCTCACTACTGAAACCCAAATACGTATCGCTAACATTGATATTTCCTCTGAATCCCAGACCTATGGATGCATACTCCCGCTGGAAATCTCCACTTCCTCTCTGTACCTGTGGCCCCACACAGTACCTGGCACCCAACATTTAGAGAGCGAATTCATGAGTAGAAATTTCTTTATGAAGACTTAATGAAACTTTGATGAACTGATGTGAATTAAATGACCATCACTTTTTCAGTGATCACAATTACATTTGAGGAAGGTTAGCACTTAAATAACTCCTCATAATCATCTAGCCTCCCTTAATATGCCCTGTGTCACAAAATTGGTGACAGTTTAAGACTGGAATTCTCAGCTTCTCTCTCCCAATGAAAAGTAATTCATTACAGTCATGAAGGAACAGAATAAGGCTCCCTCTAAACCTGAGGGCTCAGGGGAAGCAGTTCAGAAGTGAGATGTTTTAGAGGTATTAACTAGATAAAGAAAACCTGAAGCAATGGCATAGACAAAGCATGAAGAAATGAACCATCCCAGTGCAGCTGGGGTGGGAAAAGCGTAGACAGGAATGGTGATGCGACTTCAGCAACGGGAAAGGCACTATCAGAAAGGGTCACACTCGTCAGCTACAAAGCACAACTTTATAGTGGGAGACCTGGGAAATCAAATAAGAAAATTATATGATTTGTTTTGTGTTTTAGAAAGATCAGTCAGTTTAGAAAAAGAAGTAGAGGATAAGCTTTGTTCCTAAGGGGAGAAAAGGCAGAAAAAGGAGCTAGACAGAGAAGATAGAACAGCGTGGCCAGAGGCCAGAGTCTGAGTTTCAGATATGGCAGAGGGATCCAGGAGGTCCGACCACCAATTTTAAGCTGCTTGTGGAACTGTCTCCCAAACCTTTATTAAAGTCCTCTAACACGTGCTGCATCCAAAGAGATTTCTGTTGGTGGTTGTGTGTGTCATGCATGGTGTATGTGTACAAATTAAGAAAAATAGCCAAATGCCACGTGATAGCCAGGGTGATGTTCAGTGGGGACAGCAATATGATCCCCAAACAGAACCAATTTCATGGAAGCACGAGGTGAGGGACAGAAGCGGCATAGGAGTAAATGTCTCAGGACAGCACTGGGCCATGCTCCATCTAGGGAATAAAGAGTCAGGTCCACCTTATCTAGAAATTAAGAAGCTGGGAGACCCTCACTGCTGAAACCCAGTGACAGTCCAACCTACGGCCTATATATAAAAACATGTTCTACATAAAATCTGAAAACTAGAGTAAGTTGAGAATTTTTTTTTTAATTTCACAGGAGAATTTAATGAAAAACAGTTTAAAGTAAAAGATTCAGGGAAATCATGAAAGCTGGGATGAGAATGGCTACTTCGGTAGACTCTCTCTCTCTCTCTGGTCTAGAAACAATACCCATCCTGCTCCAACCTCAATACTTTGCAAATTACCCTAGATAGGCTGAATATTAGGCTAATTTGGTCTAATTTGAATTGCTTAAATGACTAGCTATCTTTTACTGCCACCTCCTGGCCCTTTCTAGTATGTCTACCCTAAAATATTATACTAATACTGATAAATCCTCCTATGCATACACAAAATATCAATTACATTCAAGAATCTCTTAATTGCTGGGTACAGTGGCTCACACCTGTAATCCCAACACTTTGGGAGACTGAGGTGGGCGGATCACCTGAGGTCAGGAGTTCAAGACCAGCCTGGCCAACATGGTGAAACCCTGTCTCTACTAAAAATACAAAAATTAGCCGGGCATGGTGGCAAGCGCCTGTAGTCCCAGCTACTCGTGCAGCTGATCCAGGAGAATCGCCTGAACCAGGAAGGCAGAGGCTGCAGTGAGCACTGAGATCGAGCTACTGCATTACAGGCTGGGCGACTGAGCAAGACTCCATCTCAAAAACAAAAAAGAACCTCTAACCAAATAAACTGTCAAATTAAACTCTGACCACATTGCAGATGGAAAGTTATGCTACCAAGTGGGAGTCCCTGATCGAGGCAGCTGGTCACCCAGCCACATCCCCTTCAAGGTGGCTGTACACTGACAGTCACCTCAGCCAGCGTCTGGGTCCTCCGTTTTGTGGGTCAGGAGCCTGATTTGTCAGCACCCTGAGACAGATCTGTGTGTAGGGGTAGACACACATTAACCCAGCTCATGGAGACAGATCTATATTACCAGAATGTGGGGCCTCGTATCTTCTCTAGGTCAGCCACATAAGAAGTCAAATTATGCACTCAGAGAGTGCTTGGTGAGAAAGAAATCACGGCCAGGGCACTGGCCCTGGTTCAAGAACGTGAACCTTCAGTGACTTCAAGCTGTGAAAGATGGAGATACCTGTCTCCTCCGCAGGGATATTCTGCCACCTGACATGACAAAGCAAATTGCTGAACCAGGGCATCCTTCCCCAGCAAATGCTTGACTGGGAATTGTCAGGATTTGCCTTCTGGATGTTTCCTCGTCTAGTTCTGACTAAACCAGCTCCCTTTCTAATCGGCAAAATCTTTCCAATGGTATGATTAAAGCCTCCAATTAAATGATCCTCAATCAAGTGCCCACCAAAATACATGTTTCTAACCCATCATGCACTGATATAAAAGTCTTCTCTCTGTAGTGGGCTGCATTTTCTCTTTTTCCAAGCTTTGGAAGCACCCTACAGTAATCTCCTGTAATTACTTCTAATAAACAGGTAGAGACAATGTCCATTTGTTGAAAAGCTTACAGACAGCTTGCACATCTACTGTCACAGCTATTCCTCTCAACCACCATAGGAGGTTCTCTGCATAAGTACTATGATTCTTATTTTACAGATAAGGACGCTGAGATTCAGAGATGACAAGTGGTTTTTCCAGTGTCACAGAATTAGTGGATATGGGGTTAAGACTAAAGCTCAGATCTTCAGACCCCAAATGCGTCTACCAAGCATACTTGCTTTTAACAAACTACAAAGGGGTTTACCTGACCAACTGCACTACTCATATACTCAACAAATATTTATGGAGTGTCAAGTATTAGCTATCTACTGTTTTAGGCAGTGGGGACACCATGATGAACAAGTTCACTAAGGTTCCTACGTCCATGGAACATAGACTCAGGGATGGAAGGCAGACAAACGAGGAAAATTTCAGATGGCAATGAGCCCTACACAGAGAAAAAAAATCCGGTGATGTAGAACGCTGGTTGTCTATTTCTGTTTGGGTCACCAAGGACAGCTTCTTTAGGGCAATGACATTTAAGCAGAGATGGGAATGACAAGAAGTCATATGATGACGAAAGGCAAAAGCATTCTAACATGAAGGAACGGCTCATAAAAGCACCCTGCGGTGGCACCATGCTTGCTCTGTCTGAAGATGAGCAGGAAGCCCAGAGTGCTGGAGCACAGAGGCCGGGGCAAGGGTGGGAGGAGATGAGTCACGGAGGCAGGTGCCGGACCACATGATGTTTTGTTAAGGAGGATCAGACTGGCTTTATTCTAAGCTCAATGACAAGCCAGCACACAACTGCAGAAATATTCTGCTTTTTAACAAGGTCACACCATTGTAGAATAAGTTTTACACCCAACAATCCCAAAGTCCCGATCGTCCCATTATTCCCAGAATCCACTGACTGGTGTCTTGATTAATATGGTATTTTTTCCATAAACAGGAAGGACATATTTGAAAGACTTCAAACACTATAATCTTGCAAGAAGAAAAGTTTTTCCTATCTAAAAAATCATATATATACGCAGTAGGTTCATAGCCTCAATATTCAGGCAATCTGACCTCCAAGAAGCCCTGTAAGGCTCCCGTGAGGCCCCAGTTGTCTTCTGGGAAAAGGCTAGGGGAGAGGGCCAGAGTTCCATTCCTTGCCCACCTGACAAGAGAATCTCCCACAGGTTCCGTCCTTTGCGCTCTTCCCACAGTTGGCTGCTTAGATGGCACCTGACTGCAGCTTGCTCCATACTCAAAGATAGAGCCTGTAACTGTCCAAGAGCAAAGGAATGTTAATGAGCACCCTATGAGGATAGCAGGGGAGGAGAATCCAGAAAATAGAGAAAGGTAGGGCAGGTGGCAAGAGATGTCTAGCCTTCTAAATAGAAATCAATTGCATTAACAAAAAATCAGTCCACCACCAACCACCTCTCTCAAACACTGCTGATGTCAAGAAAGAAAAATGACACTACCCTTCTAAAGTCTGGTTTGGCAATGAGTTGCAAAAGCCTTTGACCTAGGAAATTACCCTGAGGAAATCATCCCAGGTGAATTTAAAAAGGTTAATGTAAATATGTTCACTAAAGCATTATTTAAAATGAGGCAAAATTTTAAACACTAATCAACAACAGAGAATTGGTTAACTAAATTACAGTAAAGCCATAGAAAGGAATACCTGAAAACTAGTAAAAATATATATATATATACTCTAAAAGAATGAAATCTAAAAGATTATTTCACCATACAGAGGAAAAGTTCATACTATAGTAAACTTTCAAAGTAGGTTGTAAGCTCTAAAGCCAAGGCGACCTTTTAAAAGGAAAAAAAAAAAAGTAGCCTGTAAAGAACACAGGGCTTGCAAATCCTTGTAGATTATCTGGACAAAATGCAAAAGGCAAATAGTAAAGGCAGAGAGGGCTAGGAAGATATACTAGCATAATTCTATTTTATATTCTTTGCACCATTGTGCTCACTAGTCAACATGTGACCACTGTTTAAAACTTGTTTGTGTGTTGGCTGGGCACAGTAGCTCAGGCCTGTAATTCCAGCACTTTGGGAGGCCGAGGCCGGCAGATCACACAGTCAGGAGTTCAAGACCAGCCTGACCAACATGGTGAAATCCTGTCTCTACTAAAAATACAAAAATTAGCTGGGTGTGGTGGTACATGCCTGTAATCCCAGCTACTCAGGAGGCTGAGGCAGGAGAATCGCTTGAACCCAGGAGGTGGAGGTTGCAGTAAGCCGAAATTGCACCACTGTACTCCAACCTGGGCGACAGAGTTAGACTCTGTCTCAGGAGAAAGAAAAAAAAAAAACAACACCTCGTTTGTGTGTTATATATTGGCTGGGCATGGTGGTTCACATCTGTAATCCATCCCAATACTTTGGGAGGCTGAGGTGGAAGGATTGCTCGAGTCCAGGAGTTTGAGGCCAGCCTGAGCAAAATAGTGAGACCCAGTCTCTATTTAAAAATGTGTGTGTGTGTGTACATATATACACATACACGTATGTTTACATGTGTATATCTGTTTTTATATATACATTTAGTGCATGTTGAAATGTTTAGCAGATTATTTGTTGCTCTTAATTACAAATTTGAGAAGATGTTGATGAACAAATACTTTTTCCAACTGCCAATCATTTCCACTTTCATGGTGAGGAAAATATATTGCTATTATTACTATACTATTAAAAAGAACAGTTTGAACTAAGATATCTTTGGTGAGCCATGGGGCTATCTTTGTCAAAACCTAAAGACCAGCTTGACTTTCACTGACATTAAAACGCAAATCATTTGAAAAAGTGTCATATTTGTAGAATAACCACCAAAAAACTCACTTAGGTAACAACTTGACAGCCAGAAGGTGTAGAGAAAGATTGATCGGAAAAGTGAGCAAGGTCTCTTTTGGCAAAGACACTTGACATTCAGACCAGTACCTCTATAAAAACAATTACTGAGCTTTCTGTCCCTCTGGGCCCAGCAGGCTTCAGATTTCCTATGTAACCCACAAGAGGTCTTATTTGCAACTCGATTCTCAAGCCATTCAACAAGCTGCTGCTGTCTAAAATCAACATGGGCATTTGTGAAACTTGACCACAGTCCCTCTCCCGTTTCTCATTCCTTACCCTCCATCCACATCACACAGTCCCCGCAGGTTCCCCTGCACTTTGAATAGGCTCTGTCCACTAGACGAGCACACTCTAGTGGCAGTGACATTAGTGGCAGCACACAGTGGCTAGTGCAAGTTACCCTAGGAGGTGGTGGCATCCTTACAGACTGTGACATATTGTGGGGTTTAGTCCTGGCTGCATAGCCCTGGATTCAGTCCTCTGAGTTCAGAGCCCTGTGATTGTATGAGCTACTCATTTTCCTTTTAATGCATTTTATTTTCTGCATAAATCATTCAAAGTTGGTTTCTCCTACTTCCAAAGAAGAAATCGGTAGTTTCAAGAAACTGATACTCAGTACCTGTTGGCATCAGACACTCAGGAAAACCTGGGGAACCTAGATTTGGTTGTCTTGATGCTTTGGAGCTGAAGGCAGTGAAAATCCAGCTACTAATCAACAGTGAGACTCTGGAAGCTCCAGGTACACAGTATTGAAATTGTTCATCAAATTATTGTCTGGAGTCACCTGGAAAGAAGCAACCATTGAAGCCAACACTGGGTGACCGAGTAGACAATTCCACAAAACACCATTGTGGTGAATACTAGGATGCACTGCCCAGATTTCCTTAAGCAAGGAAGGACTCACTGTCCCAGCTGATGGGAGGTGACCAGCAGAAACCCCCAGCTGGGGATTACCTCCACTGGAGATTGCCTCCACTCAGGAAAGCTACCTCGCCCAAGCCTTTCTGGGGCAGGCTACATCCAAGGACTGATTGCCATGGGGGTAGAAAGGCTTAGCCTCCCCACTCTGCTTGGGACCACTCCAAAGAATTACCCCACCTGCAGAACTCCCGACAGAATCGACTGGAGCTTCCATGAAGACTCCATCACAGTTGGCTCCTCCCTATTCCAGGTCCTCCTTCCACCCCTTTCCTCCCACAAGAATTAATCTCAAGAGAACACCCTAATAAGCACCTGCAAACCAGCCTCCCTGGGGAACACAGTTTACAACTACTAAGGGCATGATGTCTTTAATTCCAAGAAATATGGTGTAGGCTGGTTGCTTTCAACTGCCAAGGAGAGCTTAAAGAATGAGAGTAAGAGGAGAATGACAGGCTCAAATTCCTAAATTCTCAGCTCAGGGCATGGACTGAAACCCAGGGACCTTCTCGGCCTCTGCTAAAAACCGTCTCTTATTTCTTGTAGTCAGCAGGCTCAATAAACAAAAAAACCAAAAAGTTTTATCCTTATCTTTATTAAATTACATTGCCAGCTGAATCCTCACTCTTGCAAGGTATCTATAGACTGGGCTACCAATCTACAAAGAGTGAAACTCCTAAAACTAAAACGGATATTTAAGGTGATTCAGAAAAGCCCAAGTCCCCAAACCTCAGGGAGCATCACTTCCCAGCAGTGACAGCCCATTTTTCCCTGTGTAAGGCTTTCAGGTGAGGCTGATCTGGCCTTACCTGAAGACCCTTTTAGTGAAGTCTCATGAAGGAATTACTTTGCAAGAAAAGCAGATTTTCTTCATCTCTCCTGCTCACCATGCCTCACTGTCTAGAAATGAGCCCCAGCATGCCCCAAGGGGCCTATTACAAGGTTTTCACTCCAAAAGAACCACAAAACTCTGACCTATATATGTGCAAATGGATTCTGAGGAATCTAGATGGAGGGAAGAAGACTAACTAGATGGGGTGGAGTGATCAATATGAGTACACTTACCAGCAAGTCAGGATTCCACATGCCAGCTGCAGCAGCTGGGAGTGGAGCTGACTGTATGACTTTGGAAACCCAGACACCACAGCTGCCCATATGTGTGGGGCTGAGATGCCACAAATTCTTTGGAAAGTCATAGAGGAAGTAATAGAATGATTTCAGGAGATAAGAATGTCAGAGCGGATTTATCATGTGTGACCTGCTAGCCCACTCCCTAATTATGTCTCCAAGAGAGCTCAGAAGACACTCCCTTCACTGAGAATTTGATAAATAAATACACTAGTGAGGGGAGCACAAGCATCTCAGAAATGTGTTGCCAAGGCCATTCTCTGTGGGCTGAGAATGCTGTTAGGAGACAACGGGATTCTTCATTTCAATGCGGACACCAAACCCCTTAAGTAATAGACTAAATAATGCCACTTAACCCCAGGGTGACGTGTGCATGATGACCACAGTAAGCCACATGGCCTTCCTGGTGGTCAGATGCTCTGATTCACTGGGATTTTTGGAGAAGGGCAACTGATCATGAGGTCCATAGACCTTAAACAGACAAATATTCAAGTTGAACCTCTCTGTGTCTCCATTTCCTCACTGTAATATAGCAATAAGATTCTACCTGCTCAGAGGGCTGCCATGAGAATTACACAGGCTAATATAAAGCTTTTAAAGCAGTGTTTGGCACAGATTAAGTGCTCAATATATGTTAGCTATCATTTCCACTACTGTTATTTTTATTGTCATTATATAACTGGCAAATAATCTAGTCTTAGTGAACAAGGCTTAACTTAAGCCACCATGATCATTTATCCAATTTGCAGACCTGAGTCAGTTCACAGATCTAAAGATTCTAAACTAGAGAGCCAAATAACCATAAGAAAAATTATTAATAGAGCATGCCAATAGGACCTACAAAATTAGGAGTGGCAGGTATACCAGATGCCTTAGTAAGTATGAGCATATCAGAAATAAACATATATATATATATATATGTATATCACTTCAGAGCAGTTTCTGGAAGTTCAAGACACAAGTAAAGAGCAAGTTGGTCTACCTTATGCCACTCATCCATAAGAAAGAGGCACAGCTTTGGCAGACCTCTTCGGAATTTGGAGGTGATATATACATAACTGTGCATGCCATTCTAACTCATTCACCAGGTGAGCTATCCCTGACCACAGAACACCAGAGAACCATGTTACCTGAGTGATCCATTATCAACTGGAGTTATCTGATTCACCTAGCCACAATATCAGGAAGCATTCCATTATCAATGGATACATACACGTGTGTGTACACACATACACACACACAAGGAGAATCTTCAAGTCACAAATAAGTTGCAGGAAAAGAGAACTCTTCCTCCCAATATGCTATCCTTCTCTCATCCCACACCTAAGGCCCCAAGAGGAGTTGGTAGAGGAGGGGAAACTGAGCTGTGTTCACTGATGGCTCCCCATGATATGCTGGAATCTGCTGGAAATGAACAGCTGCAACCTTACACGTGAGGTGGCCCCAAAGGACAGCAAACAAGGAAAAAGCCTCACACTGGGTGGAATTTCAAGTGGTACATACCATTGGTCAATTTGTCTGTAAGAATCTAAAACTGATTCATGGGAGTGTCCAATAGTTTCCTGGCATAGTTAGGATTGTGGAAGGAATTCAATTGGATAAACGTTAATAAGGAGGCATTTAATTTAGTGAAGAGGCATATCAATGAACATCTCAAAATGAGCCCAGTGGAGATATTTGTGACCCATGTAAATACTCAACAAAAGGGCCTGGTAGTCTAAATAATAAGGTGTCATGGCCCCTGCACATCAGCCAGCTTCTTTCCACAGCCATTCCAATGGACTCATGACCAAAGTAGCCGCAATGGCAGTAATGAAAGCTTTGCATAGGATCAACAATGTGGACAGCCTCTCACCAAGATTAACCTGGCTATTAGCACAGCTGGGTCCCTAATTTGCCAGTTTTCTATGACCTTCCATATTCTGGTATCAGGCTGATTACACTAGACCTCTTCTGTTTTGGAGGGGCCAGAGAGTTGTTCCTTGTGAATCTGCTTTCCAAATTCACCAGTGTGTCTGCCAGTTTCACCATCCATGGGCGTAATGACTGTCTTAGTCACTGTCATGTTATCAGACTTAACATCACTTTTGTCTAATGACCTCACTTTGTAGCAAATGAAGTCAGACCTTGGGCTATGGGATTCACTAGTCTTATCCCATCATTCGAAAGCAGTTAGCCTTACAGAATAGTCTATCAAAGGTTCCCATACACATCATCATGTGACATTGAGATTCTATCCCACAGGATATAGAATGTGCTCTGAGCCAGCAAACTCCATATGGTGCTCTTACCCATCACCTAAATATGTAAAGTCAGTATTCAAAGAGGGGAAGAAGGAGTGGCACCTCTCACTATTGCACCTCTTAACCTACTCCTAAGAAATCCTCTTCCCATCCATGCAACTCTGTGATGTGCTTGGTTAGAGGTCTTACCACACAGCAAAGAAGTGCTTCCACCAGGGAACAAAACAATGATTCTATCAAATCAAAACCTACTATCACCCAGCCATTTGGGGTTCCTCCTGGAACTAGGAGAACAAGTGAAAGAGGAGTTATAGTACAAGCTGGGAGGCTTAACCTTTACTCTCAAAGGGAAGTTGAGTTACTCCTACACAATGGAGGCAGGAGGAGTATAAAGGAAACTTAGGGGATTTTGTGGGGTATCACCTAGTATTGCCATGTCTACTGGTTAGTTAATGGAAGACAACAGCAGGACTTGCAATGGCTTAGACCTGTGAAGAATCAAAATTTGGATCACATCAGAGTTAAGAAACCCAACAGCAGAAGTACTAACTGAAGGCAAAAAAGAACACAGAATGAAGGGGAAAGTCACAAACCCCCTGATCAGGCACAGAAATTGCTCTATTCCCATCAAAATGCCAATGACATTCTTCACAGAAATAGAAAAAACAAACCTAAAATTCATATGGAACTGCAGAAGACCCCAAATAGTCAAAGCAACCCTGAGCAAAAAGAATGAAGCTGAAGGCATCACACTATCTGACTTCAAAATATACTGCAAAGCTATAGAAACCAAATCAAGTATGGTAATGGCATTTTAAAAAAGACGTACAGATAATGCAATAGAATAGAGAACCCAGATATAAATCCATGCATACACAGTGAACTCATTTTCAGCAAAGGTGCCAAGAACATAAAATAGGCAAAGGGCACTCTCTTCAATAAATGGTGCTGGGAAAACTGGATAACCACATGCAGAAGAACCAAATTAGACCTCTCTCACCATATACAAAAATTAATTCAAACCACACTAAAGACTTACATCCAAGACCTGAAACTATGAAACAGCTAGAAGAAAACATTGGGAAAATACTCCAGGACACTGGTCTGGGCAAAGATTCTAGGCGAGGCCTCAAAACCACAGGCAACAAAAGGAAAAAATAGACAAATGGATTACATCAAGCTAAAAAGTTTCTGCACAGCAAAAGAAATAATCAACAAAGTGAAGAGACATCCCATAGAATGGGAGAAAATACTTACAGATTATCTATCTGACAAAAGATTAATAACCAGAATATACAAGAAACTCAAACAACTCGACACCAAAAAAAAAAAAAAGAATCCAATTTAAAAATGGGCAAAAGACCTAAAAGACATTTCTCAAAAAATGACATATAAATGGTGAACAAACATATGAAAAAGTGCACAACATAACTAATCATTAGAGAAATGCAAATCAAAGCCACAATGAGATACTGTCTCACCCCAGTTAGGATGGCTTTTATCAAAAAACAAAAAACAAAAAACAAAAAACAGATGCTGCTGAAGATGTGAAGAAAGGGGAAACCTCATACGCTGTTGGCGGAAATGTAAATTACTACAGCCTCTATGAAAAACAATATAAAAACTTCCCCAAAAAACAAACATAGAACCACCACATGATCCAGCAACTCCACTCCTGGGTATACACCCCACAGAAAGGAAATCGACATGTCAAAGCAGTATCTGTACTCCCCATGTTTATTGCAGCATTATTCACAATAACCAAAATATGAAATCAACCTAAATGTCCATTAATGAATGAATGGAGTTAAAAAATTGAAATATATACGCAGTGGAATATTATTCAGCCATAAAAAAGAAATTCTGTCATTTGTAGAACATGAATGGAACTGGAGGTCATATGTTAAGTGAAATAAGCAAAGCACAAAAAGATAAACATTGCATGTTTTCACTCACATGTCAGAGATATAAAAGTGAATCTCGTTAAGACAGAGTAGATTGGTGGTTTACCAGAGGCTGGAAAGGGTAAGCAGAAGGGGAGGATGAAGAGAGGTTGATTAATGGGTACACATATACACTTAGAAGAGAGAAGACCTGCTGTTCAATAGATCAATAGGGTAACTATAGTTAACATTAATTGATTGTACATTTCAAAACAGCGAGAAAATAATTCAAAAGTTCCAGCATTTAAAAAGAGATCCCAATTACTCTGGTTATATGAATGTATCAAATTATCACATGTACCCCCAAAATATGTACATTATATATCAATTTTAAAAGTTAAAAGTTTTCTTAATGAAAACATAAAATTCACTCTAAACCATTACCTGTACTTTCTTATTTGCTGTATAATGCATTTACATGTAAATTTTAACTAATATTTCTATCTCTTTCCCCTTCTATTTAATATGAAGTGTGTCAATGGTAGCTAACTCTACAATTGAGCCCACAATTGTAGGATATTAACATTATGACCGAATTCCAGGAGATGTGAACATTCCCTTGAGCCGACTGAGAGCCTGGACTTGAATAGTTACTTAGGGAAAGAGGTGTGTATGTTTTCAGCTCTATAAGAGATAGTGTGTGTCTTCCTCGAGGTGTTCAGTCTGTGGTACACCACTTGAGAACTATATCTAATAACATTTCCTTGCTTAAACTTAAACCTTGTTTGAACTCGGCAGACATGGATAGGAGCTGCTCAGTATCCTCTTCCTGAATATTCCTGCATATTAAAAGAATTCAGCCTCCCACTGGCCTTCAGAAAGCTATAATCACTATCACATTTCCCACTAGTTTCTGATTGCTTTTAGTTGTTGAAAGCAGAAACACTGAAAGTTTCCCCCAAACTACTTCTATTTTCTCATATCTGATTATTCTTCAACCCTGGTCTATATTCCCAAAAAATGAACAGTGGCAACCATGACCATAGTCAACCACGACTCATTTGCCAAAACTGAAACAGACTATCTTCAGTCCCCTTACTTGGGCTCTCTTCAACTTCTGATAAATTGTGCACCTCCTTCTTTTTTAAACCTTCGCAAGACACTTGTTTCCTTCCTCATTAATTAATATTCCTTCTGATTCATTGATGGCCCTCTTTTTCTTTCCATCTGTCAAATATTAGTGTTCTCTCAAGTTCTATCCTTCCAGTAAGATACGTCTAATGCAGGTGCTGGGCCAGCCGCAGCGGGGGCAGAAGTAACCCCATGTAGACCGGTACAACGCTGGTGTGGAAAACATCCACAGCCCAATGCCCTGCCCAGGCAGTGCTCAGGGAGCAGATCTTCCTGGAGCCTGGCCTCCACCTGAGAGGCTGATTACAGCAGCTCTAACCCTCACTAGAAACTGAAGGAGAAGGTTAAAATTAATAATCATCATCAACATCACCCTGAAGAGAGAGAAAAATAAATGGGAAGAAAATTTTACCTTGATATCTCCAGGAGAGGATTAAGGGAAATGAAAGAAAAACAAATGTCGCCCTGTTGCCATGGTGCTCCCAATGTCCTCTCAATCACAGTGAGTAGCAACGGAGCCCTGACAGACAAGCAGCCACCACTGTTTTTTTCCATCCCTGCCAGGAGAGGATTGAACACCTTCCATGGAGTACGTGAATCTCTCTCCTTTGATTAACCACATCAATCCCATGAGAAACAACCTCTATTTATATTCTCTATTTCTGTTAACTTTGCAGCGATCCCTTTTTGGAATAATAACGTAAGATGTATGATTTCCCTTTGCTGCCTTATGCAAAATCTTGCATCAATCACTCATCTGGATATCTGGCTGCTCACACTAACACCAATCTGATGTCATTTGCCAGGCAGAGTCCCTGTGAAATTTTACTTCACCTGAACCTGCATGTGAAGTACTCATTAAGCACCTGTGTTGTGAGTGCTGCAGGAGAAAGACCCCAGAGGCAGTGGTATAGGCACGTCTCTAAAGCAGCTCTCACTCAGCTTGGGGTGTTCAGAGGGGGTCATTCCTGGACAGGGTAGAATGTTACCCAGTCCTGAGATCCTTAGAGATGAAGGATATGTTGTATGTCTTCTTCCATGTAAGACAAAGAGGCATCTTTTACTCTGTCTGTGCTGCTGCCTCACACTTAACTACAACTTTTGGATGGAAAAAAGGGCCATCGTGGAAGGAGAGCCCTACCATTGAGAGGTTAAAAGTGATAGAATAAAAAAATTACTGTATCTCTGTATTAGTTCAGAAGGAAATCAGAGGCTGCAACCAGGGCCCAAAGCCCACATGCCTTCTGCACACCTTATAACCCCCTTATGCTTATTTTATCTTTCTGAACATCCCAAGAAGGATTAGCCCCACAACCTTGAAGCTGAAGATGCCCACATGCTGGAAAGAAAGGGAGTGTTTGCCATGCTATACTCCACACCATGGCAGCCTGGAGAGATGGAGACCCTGAGGAGTGGCCTGGAGATGGCATGTCCACCAGAAGGAAAAAAGATGCAGTCAGGACCCACTGGGCTGTGTGACAGCAAGGCCATCTGAGACTATGTGGCAGGGAAACAGAACATACTAGGCACCATCATTTAACACAACCAAAGCAGCATATTAGCTTCTGCCTCTATTTTTTCACCTTTGATTTATTTTGTAACTCTGGTCTTTAGTCCCCCAAAATGAACAGTGTCAACCATGACCTCCCATTTGCCAAAATGAAAGACTCTCTTAAATCCCCTCTTAGTCTCTTTTCAACCTCTGATAAATTGAGCTTTCTTCTTGCAACCTTCACAAAACCATTGGCTTCCTCCTTTGTTTATTAAAATTCCTTCTCATTAGTTCTTGACTCCTCTTTTTCAGCCACCTCTTAAATTTTAGCATTCCCTAAAGTTCAATACTTGGCCCTCCTTTATTCTCATTCTACACTTTTTTCAAGGAAGTTCTTTCACTCTTGTGGCCTCAGTTATCACATGTGTGCAACAGTTCCCACGTACCTGTCTCCGCTGCCAATCCCACTCCTGAGCTCCAGTTGCATCTAACTATATAGTTGTCCTCTGGATCCCTGGGGAATTGGTTCCCAGAACCCCTACAGATACCAAAATCCATGGATGTTCACTTTTCAGTGACACTTCTGAGAATGAAAGGAACTATTATAATGATGTCAGGACAACAGATATAAAATAGGACTACAAAATGGGATATTTGGTCACTCTACAAATCATAAGCCTCAAATTAATTATTTTAAGAGTGGAATAAAACAATTATAAAATTTAAATCTTCTATTTTCTTGGCTGCCTATTATACTACTTTTCAAATTTTCCGAGTTGAAACACTACACTGCAACTTTGTATTCAGAAGTAGTTGCCCTAATACAAAGTACTGGCTGCCTCCCAAACAACTCTCTTCCCCCAGTCCTTGCCATTGGAAAGGGAATTTCATTCCAGTGTCCAACCTCTTCCCCATAGTTACCTGAAAGAAATTCCTGATTACAACTAATCATGGGATGATTACAATATGGGCATATGACCCAGATGATGCAGTTACGGCTACAAGGTACATAAAGGGGGAAGCTGCTGGAGATGCTTCTTGGGAGATTTCTTCCTTCTTAAAAAGAGGTATAGGGGAATTTCCATTTCTGGCAATATAACAGACTGTCCCATCTTGAAAATCATGCCAATGGAGAACACCTAAGAAATGCTAACTGAAATATGTAAAAGCATCATCTTTTTAAAATATATGCTGGAGCTATTTGGAAAAGTCCTTGGAGACCAAACATATACATATAAAGCAAGAGTCGAAAAATGGGCGAGTAGTGGTGCTTGTCTTTACCTTGGTAGAACCTGCCAGGCTGCAAGGATCTAGGCTTTGTTTTCCACAAGCCACATGTGGGGACAGGTGGCAGTCCTGGGAGCCCATACACATAGGAGGTCAGGGTGAGAGCCCACATAAATCCAGATTTCCAAAGCCCAAAATTCCCATTACTGGTGTGTCCCCTCAAAACCCCAAGCCAGAAATGTAAGTGGCACCACGTTGGTAATAACTCCAAGCACCTGGCAGAAATAAACCTAAATACTCTCTGGATGAATGTATTCCAAACACAGACACCAAAGAATTCCCAAGGACAATGCAGCAATTAACATGGGCTCACAATCAAACATGCCAAAATATGGGTGAGAACGGACAGAAGTTAAATGGATAATTAGACTAACAAAGATTGCAGATGTAGAATTACCAGCTATAGAATATAAGATAAACATATTTATCATGTTTGAAAATATAAGTAAACTTGAAAGAATATGCAAGGAAAAGAAACTATAAGACCTCACAGATACGAAAAGGCATCAAAAAGAACTTATAAAACTAAAAAATAGGACTGATAAAAAGACATATTCAAATTTAGAAGAATTTAACCAAATATCAAATCAGTAATATGAACACACATTAAAAAGCATTATTTCAACTGGCTTTTGAACACAGAGCACTCAGTATCTACCTCGACTCTAAGAGAAAAAAGAACTGAAATGATTCTTAAATGTCATTCAGTGATTTTTAGTCAAAATGTTGAGTATTATAATTTTGAAACTACTCATAGTGTCACCACAAATAATATGCTCATGTAGTTAGAAACTATGATCTTCATTAATAAAGAGAAAAGGCACAAGTATAAAATCAAAGTTGCTAAGAAAACACATAGTAATGTTAAATCTGAATTTAAAATCTCAGTATGAACTCACATTTTACAAAACTCATGTTTTTGTAAAAACATATTCCCCAGTCTACTCACTGGAAATTTTCAGGCCTCCAAACAATAGCACCCCTATAGTAATGGACAGACTCAGATCTCAGCTCCCAAATATAATTCCCCAACTAAAAGGAACCAAGGCTCCTTTGAAGATTTGGCTGATTCCAATACAGGGCTAAGGAAAACATAAGGTGAGCATGGGGGTATCTTTTAGTTCCAGAAACTAAGGAAACACTCAGAGTCAAATAAAGCCTCGTCGAGAGAACACAGAAGCCAGCCTGACCAAATTTGGGACACTTTTAGCATCCAAAAGGAAAATTACTACATCGAATTGTAAAATAGAAAATTATTTGACACTACTATTGAAGGAGAATATTTCACTGAACTCCTTATTCTATAAAATGAAGTTTAAAGAGGAACGATTACACATTTGCCCTGGCTTTTTACGAGAAACTGTAGTCAGCTCCAGTTTATGATGGAAACGTCTTCTTTACGGAAGAATGCCAGCTATCAAACGCAGGTATAATGATAGATTTGGAAAATCAGCATTTCAAACTCCTACTCAAAAAACTGATTCAGGCAAGTTTCATCAAAAAATGTTAAAACTATTCACTAACACTATTTTCCAGGTTATTGGGGAACAAGATACTCAGATAGCACTGAATTAACATCCCACATGTTGCTTGCTAATTCCAAAGGGATAAATGTACCTTCAGAAGGGAGAGATGGGGCGCCACCACCATATGCAAGTGATTTAACTTAGCGATGCAAACAGAGGGGGCCACCTGACATTATACGCATCCCACAGATGCAACACGAAACACAGGACATTCTATATAAAGTTATTTTTGCAAAAAAATTGTTTTATTAAATCAAGACTCTAGAGGATCTAGATCTAAGTTTCAATTTACAGAAACAGACAGGATAGAAGAACAAATTTAAGAATAACACAATTTAAAAAAATCAAATCCAGTGTGTGGGACATTCTGAAAGACAATAGGTCTGGACTCCTCAAAAAGTCTTATCATTTTAAAACATGGTTGAACTATTCTAGATTTAAGTAGACTAATAGACATGAAACCAAATGATGCATTTGGCTGATTCTGGGTTGACAAAAATAACTTTAAAATATATTTGGAGACAACTAGGAAAATGTGAAGATAGACTAGATATTAGGTATTAGAAAAGTACTATTTTCAAGTGTGATTGTAGTTAGGTAGGAGAATGTTACTTGGGGGCAAAAATTAACAATTGTTGGATCTACACAATGGATCCATTGTGTTTGTTACATAATTCCTTCAAACATTCTAGATATTTAAAATTTCTCATAAGAATTGGGGAAAGTTTAAGTATGCCATATCACCTATGACTTCATAGGTGATATGATAGGTATTGCAGCTAAAAATAATTAACCACTTTAATTTATGAAGGTTTTTCTTTTGGCGGGGGGCACGGAGTGGAGGACAGAGTCTCACTCTGTTGCCCAGGCTGCTGGAGTGCAGTGGTGTGATCATAGCTCACTGCAGCCTTGACCTCCTGGGCTCAAGTGATTCTTCCATCTCAGCCTGAGTAGCTGGCACTACTGGTGCGCACTACCACCCTAGCTAATTTTTTTATTTTCTGTAGAGATGGGGTTTTGCCATCTTGCCCTGGCTGGTCTCAAACTCCTGGACTCAAGTCAAACACCTGTCTTAGCCTCCCAAAGAGCTGGGATTATAGGCATGAGCCACCACACCTGACCCATGAAGCTCTGACTTAACTTTTAGTTTATAAGAAACAGAAGGGATAAAGGAATATGCTATAATGACATTATGAGAAGCCAGATAGATATTTAGGACCTGAACTCAGCACTAGATCAAATGGACCTGATAGATATCTGCAGAATTTTCCACCCAAAAACAACAGAATATACATTCTTCTCATCACTACATGGCACATACTCTAAAATTGATCACATAATCAGAAAACACTCCTCAGCAAATGCAAAATAACTGAAATCATAACAGTTTCTTGGATGACAGCACTATCAAATTACAAATCAAGGCTAAGAAATTCACTCAAAATCATATAATTACATGGAAATTGAATGACCTGCTCCTGAATGACTTTTGGGCAAATGATGAAATTAAGGCAAAAATGAGCAAGTTCTTTCAAACTAACCAGAATAAAAATACAACATACCAGAGTCTCTGGGACACAGCTAAGGCAACGTTAAGAGGGAAAGTTATAGCACTAAATGACTACAACAAAAAGTTAGAAAGATCTCAAGTTAATAATCTAACATCAAAACTAAAAGAACTAAAGAACCAAGAACAAACCAATCCCAAAGCTAGAAGAAGACAATAAATAACCAAAATCAGAGCTGCACTGAAGGGATTAGAGACTTGAAAGATCAGTGAATCCAGGAACTGGTTTTTTTAAAAAAATTAATAAATAGACCACTAGCTAGACTAATAAAGAAAAGAGAGAAGATTCAAATGAACATAATAAGAAACAAGGGGGATATTACCACTGACCCCACAGAAGTACAAACAACCATCAGAGAATATTATGAATATGTCAAACTAGAAAATCTAGAAGAAAGTTATCATTTCCAGGACAAGTATACCCTCCCAAGACAGAACCAGGAAAAGAACTGAATTCCTGAACAGACCAATAAGAAGCTCTGAAATTGAGGCAGTAATAAATAGTTTACCAACCAAAAAAAGCCCAGGACCAGATGGCTCCACAGCTGAATGCTACCAGATGTACAAAAAAGAGCTGGTACCATTCCTACTGCAACTATTCCAAAAAATTGAGGAGGAGAGATTCCTACCTAACTCATTCTATGAGGCCAGCATCATCCTGATACCAAAACCTGGCAGAGATACAAAAAAAGAAAACTTTAGGCCAATGTCCTTGCAAACATCAATGCAAAAATCCTCAACAAAACACTGGCAAACCGAATCCACCACTGCACTAAAAGGCTTATCCACCACCATCAAGTAGGCTTTATCCCTGGGACGCAAGATTGACTCAACATATGCAAATCAATAAATGTAATTTATTACAAAAACAGAACTAAAGAAAAAAAACACATGATTATCTCGATAGATGCAGAAAAAGCTTTCAATAAAATACAACATCCATTCATGGTTAAACACTCTCAATAAACTAGGTATTAATGGAAGTAAAACTACCCCTTTTGTAGATGACATGATCCATGTTGAGAAAACGCCATCATCTCAGCCCAAAAGCTTCATAAGCTGATAACTTCAGCAGAGCCGCAGGATACAGAATCAATGTGCAAAAATCACTAGCATACCTATACACCAACAACAGTCAAGCTGAGAGCCAAATCAGCAACAAACTACCATTTACAACTGCCACAAAAATAATAAAACACCTAGCAATGCAGCTAACTAGTGAAGTGAAAGATAGCTACAAGGATAACTACAACCCACTGCTCAAAGAAACCAGAGATGATACAAAACAAATGGGAAAACATTCCATGTTCATGGATGGGAAGAATCAATATTGTGAAAATGGCCATACTGCTCAAAGCAATTTACAGATTCAATGCTATTCTTATTAAACTACCATTGACATTCTTCACAGAGCTAGAAAAAACTATTTTAAAATTCATATGGAACCAAAGAAGAGCCCATATATCCAAGGCAATCCTAAGCAAACAGAACAAAGCTGGAGACATCATGCTACTTGACTTCAAACTACACTAAAGGACTATAGTAACCAAAACAGCATGATACTGATACAAAAACCAACACATAGACTGATGAAACAGAACAGAGAATCCAGAAATAAGGCCACACATATACAACTATATGAACTTCAACAAACCTGGCGAAAACAAGCAATGGGGAAATAATTCCCTATTCAATAAATGGTGCTGGGATAACTGGCTAGCCATATGCAGAAGACTAAAACTGGACCCCTTCCTTATAGCACATACAAAAATTAACCCAAGATAGATTAAAGACATAAATGTAAAACCCAAAACTATAAAAACCCTGGAAGACAATCTAGGCAATACCATTTGGGACACAGGCATGGGCAAAGACTTCATGACGAAGATGCCAAAAGAAATTGCAACAAAAGCAAAATTGATAAATGGGATCTAATTAAAGAGCTTCTGCACAGCAAAACAAACTATCAACAGAGTAAACAGACAGCCTACAAAATGGGAGAAAATTTTTGCAAACTAGGCATCTGACAAAGGTCTAATATCTAGCATCTCGAAGAACTTAAGCAAATTTACAAGAAAAAAATAAACAATTTCATTAATAGGCAAAGGACATAAACAGACTTTTCAAAAGAAGACGTACATGTGGCCAACAACCAGGCGTAAAAAAAAAAAACCTCAACATCACTGATCATTAAAGAAATGCAAATCAAAACCACGATGAGATCCCATCTCATACCAGTCAGAATGGCTGTTATTGAAAAGTCCAAAAATAACAGGTGCTGGCCAGATTGTGGAGAAACAGGAACACTTACACACTGTTGGTAAGAGCGTGAATTAGTTCAACCATTATAGAATACAGTGTGGCAATTCCTGAAAGACCTAAAGACAGAAATACCATTTGACCCAGCAATCCCATTACTGGGTATATACTGAGAGGAATATAAATAGTGTTATTATAAAGACACACTCATGTGTATGTTCACTGCAACACTATCCACAATAGCAAAAACATGGAATCAATCTAAATGCCCATCAACAATGCCCAGCCTGGATAAAGAAAATGTGGTACATATACACCATGGAATACTATGCAGCCATAAAATAGAACAATATAATGTCCTTTGCAGGGACATGGTTGGAGCTGGAGGCATAGAAGGGAACAACACGCACTGGGGCCTATCACGGGGTGGAGGGTGGGAGGAGGGAGAAGATCAGGAAAAATAACTAATGGGTACTCAGCTTAATAGCGGGGTGATGAAATAATCTGTACAAAAAAAAATAAACCATGGCACAAATTTCCTATGTAATAAACCTGCACACGTACCCCTGAACTTAAAGAGTTAAAAAAAAGAAAGAAAGAAAGAAAGACCTAAAAACTCTACCAAAAAAACTATTTGAATTGATAAACAAATTCAGTAAAGTTGCACGGTACAGTTAGACAAAAATCAGTATCATTTCTATACACAAACAGTGAACTAAAGAAATCAAGAAGGCAATTCCACTTCCAATAGCTACAAAAAAGTAAAATAACTAGGAGTAAATTTAACTAAGGCAGTGAAAACCTTCACAAGGAAAACTGCAAAACACTGATGAAAGAAATACAAACATTGAAGAGGATACAAACAAATGGAAAAACATCCCATGCTCATGGATTGAAAGAATATTGTTAAAATGACAATACTACTCAAAGCAATTTATAGATTTAATACAATTCCTATCAAAATACCAGTAACATTCTTCACAAAAATAGAAAAAAGAAAAAAAAAACCCTAAAATTTGTGTGGAACCACAAAAGATCCTGAGTAGCCAAAGCAATTCTGAGCAAAAAGAACAAAGCTGGAGTCAGAACACTGCCAGACCTCAAAATATACTACAAAACTGTAGTAACCAAAACAGCATGGTACTTGCATAGAAACAGGCACATAGATCAATATAAAAGAATAGAGAACCCAGAAATTAATCCACAATCTAAGCCAACTGATTTTGACAAAGCTCCCAAAACACTCATTAAGGAAAGGACAGTCTGTTCAACAAATGGTACTGAGAAAACTGGATACCCAAATGCAGAAGAATTGAACCAGACCCCCACCTCTCACCCTCAAAATGGATCAAAGCCCTACATGTAATACCTGAAGCAATAAAAAGACTAGAAGAAAGCACTGGGAGAATCTGTCAGGACATTGGTCAGGGAAAGATTTTATAAATAAGACTTCTAAAGCACAGGCAACAAAAGCAAAAATAAACAAATGGAATGTATCAAACTAAAAAGCTTTGCAAAGCAAAGGAAACAAAAGAGTGAAATGATAACTTACAGAATAGGAGAAAATATTTGTAAACTACTTATCCAACAGGTGATTAATATCCAGACATCTCAACAGCAAACAAAACAATCTGATTTAAAAATGGGCTAATGATCTGAACAGATATTTTCTCAAAAGAAATGGTCAACAAATACGTGAAAAGTTCGATATAACTAATCATCAGGGAAATGCAAATCAGAACCACAATGAGATATCATCTCACCCCAGAGTTAGGATGACTACTATGAAAATGCCAAAAAATAACAAATGGTGATGAAGATGCAGAGAAAAGCGAATTCTTACACATTGTTGGTGGGAATGCAAACTAGTATAGCCACTATGGGGAACAATATGGAAGTCCTTCAAAAAACTACAAATGGAACTACCATATGATCCAGCAATCCCACTACTGTGAATTTATCCAACAAAAAGAAGATCATTATATTCAAGAGACATCTGTACCCCATGTTTACCGTAGCACTATTCACAACAGCCAAGATATGTAATCAACCTAGGTGTCTAACAACAGATAAATGGATAAAGAAAATGTGGTATTTAAAGCTGGGCGCAGTGGCTTGTGCCTGTAATCCCAGCACTTTGGGAGGCAGACAGACCACTTTAGGTCAGGAGTTCGAGACCAGCCTGGCTAATGTGGTGAAACCCCATCTCTACCAAAAATATAAAAATTAACCAGGTGTAGTGGCAGGCACCTTCCAGCTACTCAGGAGGCTGAGGCAAGAGAATCACTTGAAACCAAGAGGCGGAGGTTGCAGTAAGCCGAGGTCACACCACTGCACTCCAGCCTGGGCGACAGAGCGAGACTCTGTCTCAAAAAAAAAAAAAGAAACAGAAAATGTGGTATTTTTACACCATGGAATACCATGCCACCATAAAAAAGAATGAAATTTTGTCATTTGAGGTAACAAAGATGGAACTGGGGGACATTCTGTTAAGTGAAATAAGCTAGAAACAAAAAGTTCACACCACATGTTCTCACTCATAGGTGGAAGCTAATAAATGTTCATACAGAAGTGAAAAAACCAAAGAGAAAATACTAGAAGCTGGAAAGGGAAGGATAGGGAGAGATTTGTTAAAAGATACAAAATTACAGTAGGTAGAAGGAATAAGTTCTAGTGTTCTATAGCACTGTAGGATGACTAGAGTTAATTATATATTACACAGTTTCAAATAGCTAGAAGGAAAATACTGAATGTTCCCAACACAAAGAAATGATAAACATCTGTGATGATGGATATGCTAATTACCCTGATCTGATCACCATACATTGTATGTATCAAAACATCACCATGTACCCCATGAGTATGTACAGTTATTATTTGTCAATTTAAAAAAAAATTATTTTGGATGGTTTATATTTTATCAGTCTATGATGCAAATGTCCATAATAACCAAAGATTTTTTTAACTTTAAAAGTTTTAGAAGAAAATGGAGAATTACCTATTTTATTTATATTTTGAAAAAATTAGTTTTGAAAGACCCAAAAAAGTAAAATGATAAATAAAATGTCTAAATGCAACTGCATTAAAATGAAGCCCGTTCATCAAAAGACAACATAGAAACATTAGAAGTCAAACCACAAACCAAAAGATGTCAATATTTGCAACTACACATATGACTTTTTTCAAATAATATAGAATAAATTTTATGAATCCATAAGAAAAAGACAGAAATCCCATTAGAAAAATGGGTAAAAGTTATCAACAGTTATTCATTAGAAATGATATACCAGGCCAGACACAGGGACTCATAGATGTAAGCTCAGGAATTTGGGAGGCTGAGGTGAGTGGATCACTTGAGGTCAGGAGTTCAAGACCAGCCTGGCCAACATGGTGAAACCCTGTCTCTACTAAAAATACAAAAATTAGCTGCGTATGGTGGTGCACGCCTGTAATCTCAGCTACTTAGAAGGCTGAGGCATAAGAATTGCTTCAACTCAGGAGGTGGAAGTTGCAGTGAGTTGAGATCACCCATACTCCAGCCTGGGTGACAGAGTGGGACTGTCTCAAAAATAAATAAGAAATGATATAAGAAAGTCCTTTAAGCCTATGAAAAGATGCTCAAATTTATTAGTAACCAAGGAAAGGCAAATTAAAACCATGAGATAAAATTCACAACCACCAGATTTTCAAAATTAAAAGATATGTGAATTAATTTCTGGGTTCTCTATTTTTTTTATATTGATCTACATGCCTGTTTTTATGCCAGTACCATGATGTTTTGGTTACTACAGCTTTGTAGTATATTTTGAGGTGTGGCAGTGTTCTGACTCCAGCTTTGTTTTTTTTGCTCAGAATTGCTTTGGCTATTCCGGTTCTTTTCTGGTTCCACACAAATTTTAGGGGTTTTGTTTTGTTTTGTTTTGTTTTGTTTTGTTTTGTTTCTGTGAAGAATGTCACTGATAGGGATTGCATTAAATCTATAAATTGCTTTGAGTAGTATCAAGTGTTGGTGAGAATTTCAAGCAATGGAAACTCTCATACACTGCCAAGAAGAGCATAAATTGGTTTAGCCAATTTAAAAAATAATTTATGCTATAAATCTGAACATATATACTACCCACGATACTTATTTCTAGATATAGATATATTTGAGCAATGTTTGACAAACTCTGGATAGTGACTCATCCAATTCAGGGATTTCCAACGAATAGTTTAAAATAGAATAATATGGAACAGAAAATATCAGCCAATATACATTGCAGGTGGTTCAAGGTAAAGTATGGCTTTGTGAGAGTTTACACACACACACAGACATGCATACACTCATGCACACACCTGTAATACAAAATGTATTTCTTACTGTGGGTAATGTGCCAAAGAGTTTGAAAGTTATAGCCCTACAGGGAAAGCCTTACACGTGAGCTCCAAGAGACACAGAAATGGCATTATATGGAACAGCAAAACCCTGTAAAAAAAAAAAACTCAAATGTCCTTCTATATGTAGAATGGACAAATAACTTCTTGTATATGGATACACTGGAATGCTATATAGCAGTGAAAATAAGTGGTACCTAGTTACATGAGTGTTAACATGAATATTTCTCAAAAACATGTTAAATAAGAAAATCAAGTCATAGAACATACATACCAAGTATGAATCTATTCATATGAAGAGGTGTTAACATATGCAATTTTAAGGTTTTAACTGTGGTAAAAGTACAATGAAAAAGAAGAAAAGGATAAATACAATATTCAGGTTACCTTTTCAGAGAGGGTGACAGAGGCTGACGGGATTAGGAGTACAAACTAAGGGCTTCTAAGATTCTGGTTAGTTTAAGCTGAATGGTAGACATACAAAAGGTGTGTTGGTGACATCAGAGTCACATAATTTACTACCCCTAGTGCTGAACTTAGGTATCATTGTTATATGGAATAACTTTTCCTTATTGTTTAAGCGCCATTTTGAATTGTGTCTTCCATTACTTGTAGTTTAAAAACCCTCACGCTGAAACAGTCCCTTAGTTTGTATCCCGTACAACTGGGATCTGACTTAGTATAAGCTATCATTTAATCATATTCTGTTTGTCTAATTGTATCATTAAAACCTTACAATATTAAGCAACCCCAAACTATAAAAAATTTTGTTTTGAAGAAAGAGACTATCATTAAAACAGCTTAGCATTTTTTCCATTTAAAGGTTTCTTCCTTGGAAACATACTGATTAAGTACGTGTGATAGCAAGAACAATCCAGATTTGTTTAGGAAGATCTATGAAATGTTAAACAGATAAGGAGGGAGTCGGGCTTGTACTCTTGCCCTCAGCAGGAAACAGCTTGATCTGCCTGAGGATCACACAGTTATTGGAGCTACAGGCTGGAGGTCAGCACACAGGCAGAAGTCAGTCACTGCGGGAGTCCTCAAAAGGAGAGAGAACAAGGAAGTGAAGAGATTTTATTCAGAAAAGGGTGTGGGCTCTGCTGTTTTGGCCAGAGGAATAAAGAAGAGTGGTTTCTCCACAGACAAATCCTATACTGGAGACTAGCCCTGCTGAGGAAATAAGACTTCCATGCCACCTCCCTGGCAGACACACAGGAAAGGGTAGATAAGAAAAGGGGATCTACAGAGGGAAATACACACACACCCTTTATTCTATCCCCCAGACATTTTACAAGGTATACCCTCAATGTGCGGCACTTCCTGATATCCTCCTATTATTCCACAAAGCTAAGTCTCCCTGTTTTACAGATGAGGGTGCTGGAGCTCAGAGGTTAAGTAAACTGCCAAGATTACCCATCAGTCATTGGTGAAACTGAAACTCAAACCTACAACTGTGTGATCCTCAAACTCATTCTTTTTTGAGACAGAGTCATGCTTTGTCACCCAGGCTGGAGTGTGGTGGCATGATCTTGGCTTACTGCAAACTCCGCCTCCCAGATTCAAGTGATTCTCCTGCCTCAGTTTCTCGAGTAGTTAGGATTACAGGTGTCTCTCACTACACCTGGCTAATTTTTGTAGTTTTAGTAGAGACATGATTTCACCATCTTGGCCAGGCTGGTCTCAAACTCCTGACTTCAAGTGATCTGCCCGCTTCAGCCTCCCAAAGTGCTTGGATTACAGGCATAAGCCACCACAACCAGCCTCATATTCTTTTATACCCTATGCACAAAGGACAAGGAAGACTGTGGAACAACTCAATCTTGGAGCATTCCCTCTTAGAATGAACTCAAAGCTGCCCCCAGCAACTCCTGCTTTCTACTGATAAATGCAATGCTGGCCATCTGTGAAGATGTGGACCCAGCTAAGCTCAGTAGGATCCCATTACAGAGGAGAATGCCACCATTCTTGGTTCCCAGATTATAAGCACAGCCCTCAATTTCGTCAATCACGTCAACCACATCAACCACTTCTCATGTGCATAATCTTGGCCACAAGAGGAGTAGGTTAAAAAATAATAATAAAGAGGGTTTGCTCTAGGCAGCTGCACCCCTCCTCACCCCCACTCCAGCTCCACTCTGATGCTAACTGACTATTGGGGCTCATCCCACTGTTAGTGATTCCCACAATTACCTAACGTCCAACCAGAGACAGCCTCCAGGAGGGGGATGCTGTTGTAGATGGCGTGCACGTACATCAGGTGAGCCATCAGCTCGGCCAGCCACCACCAGCAAAGAAGGCGGCCCAGCCCCAGGGCCAGGACACACAGGTTGGCCTTCAGGGATTCATGCTCCTGCTGCTGCATCTAAAGTGGAAACAAAAGAGGTCATTAGATGGTGATTGATTTCTAAAACAGTCCCCTCGATAAGATTTTTCATAAACTTCCCACAAACATTATTGCTATGCTGGCTGACAGAGGGTTGGTTTGGCTTGTCTTGGGAACACTCAACATTCTTGGGTGGAAGAATCATATCTGAGCTTGAACACTGTCTCAAAATCAGAATGGGGGATGGGGGTCAACAAGCTAGCCTAGTGCCAAGAACCAAAGCCACGTTCTGCACTGATCCCTCCACTCCAGCATCAGCCCTGGGAAAACCCAAGTGGAAGGGCAGCACACAGTGTATTTCCCCCACTGGGAATTGGGAGTTTCTTTAGGCTACAGCGCCACCCTGCCTGAATTCTTCCATCACCTACTCATGTTTGAAGCTGGTAAAAGCAGGGACCAGTCAAAAAGAGACACAGGACTGGTAGAAGAGACAGAGAAAAAGACAGGGGCTGAGAGCAAGGGAAAAGGATGTGTGGGAGTGTCATTTCACCCTAAGTTGTTTTCTAAACATGGCAGACAATATGTGGAACAAGTCTCTTGCCTAGTAGGCAGCAGAGCATAATAGTTAAGAATACAGACTTTAGAAAACATAAAATAAGGTGGGTCACGGTGGCTCACACCTGTAATCCCAGGATTTTGGGAGGCCCGGGTGGGCAGATCACCTGAGGTCAGGAGTTCGAGACCAGCCTGGCCAATATGGTGAAACCCCATCTCTACTAAAAATACAAAAATTAGTCAGGTGTGGTGTGGCACATGCCTGTAATCCCAGCTACTCAGGAGGCTGAGGCAGGAGAATTGCTTAAACCCGGGACACAGAGGTTGCAGTGAGCTAAGATCACACCACTGCACTCTAGCCTGGGTGACAGAGCGAGACTCCGTCTAAAAAACAAAACAAAGAAAAAGTAAAATAAATCACTTTGGGTAGTTTTGTCATCAGAACAATATTGAGTCTTTCACTCCATAAACTTGGGCTGTTTTTCCATTTATTAGGTCTTCTTTAAATTTCTTTCAGCAATGTGTGTAGTGTCCAGTGCACAAGTCTTATACCTCTTTGATTAAAGTTGTTCCTAAATATTTTGTTCTTTTTGATGTTATTGGAAAAGGAATTTTCTTCTTTAAAAAATGGACTTTAGAGTCAGAGGATCAAGATCAAATTCTACCACAAACTACGCAGCCGTGTGATCCCGAGCAAGTGACTTAACCTTTCAGAGTCTGGGTTTCCTCAAACATAAAGTAAAAAAACATTGTTATGACGATTAAATATGATGAAGTATGTGAAGTACTAAGTACAGTGACCGGCATACAAGAAGCCCTGGATATCTTGTATTATAGGTAGTATCTATCATTAACCACTTCCATGTGTGTCTTCCCATCTTTCCCACGTGATGTCCCAGACAACCAGCTACAGGGCAGCATTAGGAGACAGCTCAGAGCCAAACACCAAAGGCAAGAGAGGGATGTTTTGATTATTCACAGATACAGATAGAAGCTACTGAGGGCATACTCAATACATGTGGACAACACAGACGAAAAATGTTAAAGCCTGGTTCTGTGGTCTCACCTCACTGCCTGTTGTTTAGAGATGCACAATAACTTAAAACACATAGACTCTAGAATTCATAAACATGCTGGAAAATGTGAAGTGAATTCAATTTCATTCAGCCTTATACCACTAAACAAATATAAATACAGAAAAACTAGAGAGAGCAGTAAGTTTTCTGGATCTCACAATGACAGGATTTTATTAGACTGAAAGCTCCCTTGAAATGCAGAGGACAGACTAATGCTAAATGTGGAAGCTGCATCTGCACACATTAGCCGGTGGAGGAAATGAGCTTGCTTTAGCATTTGACTGTCAGGGCTCATGACACAAAGGCCCATTCCATGAGGTAGCTCCTTAGCTTCTCTCTCCTCTACCGTCAGGGTGCAGTGGGTCCCACTGCAGCCAGGAGAGTGGCAGGCACTGCCCCTAGCGGGGAAGAGAGAGCTACACAGCAGGGGATTTATTTTTATTCCATTTTCTAACACTTCCAGTGTTAGAAACTTCCAGTCTCTCAAACTGTCCTCCCGCAACAAGAAGCCAGGCTAAGAAATTTTGGTCGGCTCATTGGCATTACAATCTTCTGCACAAACAGCTTTCTCCCTTTTGCCATCTGCTTGGTTAACTATGCCCAGGAAAGCTTGTTGGCTTAACTTTTAAAATGTAAATTAGGCTGGGTATGGTGGTGGCTCACATCTATAATCCCAGTACTTTGGGAGGCGGAGGCAGGCGGATCACCTGAGGTCAGGAGTTCGAGACCAGCCTGGCTGACATGGTGAAACTCCGTCTCTATTAAAAATACAAAAATTAGCTGAATGTGGTGGCACACACCTGTAATCCCAGCTATCCAAGAGGCTGAGGCAGGAGAAACGTTTTAACTCCGGAGGCAGAGATTGCAATGAGCCTAGACTATACCACTGCACTCTACCCTGGGTGTCAGAGAGAGACTCTGTCTCAAAAAAAAAACAGAAAAAAATTGGAAAAAAAAAAAGGATTTTTTTTTTGTCTCAAAAAAAAAAAAAAAAAAAGGAAAAAATTGGCAAAACTAACAGGAATTTCCCTTTTGCCTTTTGTTTACCTCAGTTCACTTCAGGAAGATATTTTATGCAGCCATACCAATCTGCATTGTTAAGAAACAACAGTAACTGCTTTGGAGAATTCATCTGGTTAGTATTGACAGGAAGCAGAACTTGAGTTCTCCAAGAAGGAAGACTGGGTATCCTTGGGTATTTGCAGACTTGTATTGATCAGACCTAACTGCAATTAAAGATGCACTAGTGACCCCAGGCAGACCCCTTTCTGGGCATAAACTGAGGATGGTTTTCACTTGAATCCTTACCCCAAGCATGCATGCTCTGAGAGACCCTACAAAGTCTATGGCAGCAGATCTGTTACAAGCCAGTTAATCACTAAATCCTCAGTGTGGAAACATCTACCTGCCAGATCATTCACGTTTGTGTTAATAAACAAGAAGTTAAAAGGAAATAACCCAAATGTCCAACACTAGGGTGTTGGTTAAGTGCATGTATGTACCTCAATATTATATCATCATGAAAACTATTTTTATTCAATGTGCATAAAATAATCCAAGGCAGGAAAGATATACACCAAATGTCAACAGTGGTAATCTTTGGATGATGAGAGTTTAGTTATTTTTTGACAATTAAATTTTTTTTTTTAAGACACAGTTTCACTCTGTCACCCAGGCTGGAGTGCAGTGGCACAATCTCAGCTCACCCCAACCTCTGCCTCCCAGGTTCAGGCAATTCTTGTGCCTTAGCCTCCCAAGTAGCTGGGATTACAGGCACGTACCATCACCACACCTGTCTATTTTTTGTATTTGCAGTAGAGACAGGGTTTCTCCACATTGGCCAGGCTGGTCTCAAACTCCTGACCTCCAGTGATCCACCCACCTTGGCCTCCCACAGTGCTGGAATTACAGGTGTGAACTACCGCACCCAGCCAAATTGGTTCCTTTTTAAATCAGAGAAAAAGTAACGTGACCTTACAATATTGTGAATATTTGGACCCTCTCTGTTAGTGAGGCAAATGTACTCAAGACCCCTCTATTTCTTCATCCTGCTTCTCCAAATGCCTGGCATCGGAACTTCTGCCAGGAAGCCCAGCATCCTCTATGAGTGAGTATTCTTCTCCATGTTTTATGCTAGACTAATTTTTATTTCTCCTCTCCTTCTCCCTTCACTCTTAGGTTTTTTTGTTTTGTTTTGGTTTGGTTTTTTTTTTGTAGCTATGTACGGAGTTTTCTTTGTTAATTCTCAACCCTTTTCCAGCTCTCCAAAGCAAATTCATTTTGACCTAATAACCACTAGCAAAAGAAGAAATGATTACAAATACACTGCTATGGTCTGCATGCTTGTGCCCCCCTAAAATTCATATGTTGAAATCCTAACCCCCAAGGAGATGGTATTAGGATGTGGGGCCTTTGAGAAGTGATTAGCTCATGAGAGTAAAGCTTTCATGATTAGGATTAGTGCTCTCATCAAGGAAACCTCAGAGAGTTAGCTAGTTCCTTCTACCATGTGAAGACAGTGAGAAGGTGTCAATCTATGAACAAGGAAGCAGGCCCTCACCAGACACGGAATCTGCCAGCTCATTGATCATGGAATTCCCAGCCTCTAGAACTGTAAGCAATACATTTATGTTGTTTATAAGCCAACCAGTTTATAGTATTTTGTTACAGCAGCCCAAATGGACTACGGCCGAAAATCAGTACCAAGAGTGGGAGTGCTGCTGTAACAAATACCCAAAAATATGCAATTAGTTTGGAAGGGGTAATGGATAGAGGCTGGAAGAGTTTGGAGGTGCATGCTTTAAGAAGTCTGCATTGCTGTAAATGGATCTTCAATGGAAATTTTGGCAAGGGCTCAGAAGGAAAGGAGAAGAGCTGTAGAGAAAGCCTCAATATTCTTAGAGAAGAGCTAAGCAGTAGCGAACAGAATGTTGGTAGAAACATGCACAGTAAAGGCCATCTGATGATTTCTTAGACAAGAGAAATATGGTATTGAAAACTGAATGAAAAGCAATCCTGTTATGAGCCAGCAAAGAAGTTGGCTGAATTGTGTTCATATCCTAGTGTTTTCTGGAAGGCAGAATTTGTGAGTAATGAAATTGGATATTTAGCTAAAGCCATTTCTAAGCAAAGTGTTGAAGGTGCAGCTTGGCTCCTCTTGACTGTTTATAGTAAAACAGTAGAGGAGAAAAGTGATTTAAAGACAAAATTGTTAATCGAAAGGGAAGCAGAACTTAAAGATCTGGAAAACTCTCAGCTTTTCCATACTATAAAGAATGAGAAAGCCTCTTCAGGAGAGAACATTGAGAATATGGCCAAACAACCACCTGATAAGGTTAGTCAGCTGTTTAAACAGAAGCCAGGACCTCCTGTCCAAGACAATGGAAGAGTGATTCCAAAGGGAATTCAGTCATGAAAACTATTTTTGTTCAATGTGCATAAAATAATGAAAGGCTGGAAAGATCTACACCAAATGTCAACAATGGTAATCTTTGGATGGTGAGATTGTAGTTATGTTTTACAATTAAAATTGGTTCTTTTCAGTCAGAGAAAAAGTAATGTAACATTATAACATTGTGAATATTTTGACCTTCTGTGTTGCCACCATCATCACAGGCCAGAGTGCAAAGGCCTGGGGGACAGAGCAATTGCAGATGCAAAGGAGGGGATGTCACTGCCCAGTCCTGCCTCACACTGTGGGCTGTTCCCCACTCCCCATCACCACACTCCTTGGCTGCCCCAAGGGTGGCTTCTGTGGGCCCCAGTGCAGTATAGTTGGCACTGCAACCAGCGAAGCTGTAAGGGGGTGTGGCTGCCTCCACCTAGATTTCTAACAATGCCTAGAGAGCAATGGGGCCCAGACAAATAACTGCACACAGGCAGGGTCCAGCAGAGCCATGCAGGTGGCACTGCTCTCATGACCCCAGACCAGTAGAGCCACCAGCTCAAGATTCTGGCCTGGACGATCGGCAGGAGGCGCAAAGTCCCCATGAAGGCAGAGCCACAACCCCCCTCCCTGCCACCATGTGTCCAGAAGGCACCCCAGTGTGTCTGGAAGGTGAAACCTCCACCCTAGTGGGCCTGGAGGGCAGAGTAATGAGCCAAAAATGATGATTCCTGAGCCTTAAGGTTTTGGACTTCCTCGGGAACTTTTACTCCTTTCTTCTTTCTGATTTCTACCTTTTGGAATTGGAGTGTCCATCCTATGCCTGTCTCACCATTGCATTTGGGTGCACAGAGCTTGATTTCGCAAGCCCACAGCTGAAGGGGAATTTGCGTAAGGATGAATCATACCTTGAGTATTACACACATCTGACTTAGATGATATTTAAAGGAGACTTTGGATTTCAGACACTTGAGCTGGTGCTGGAACAAGTTAATATTATTGGGGCTATTAGGATGGAATGAGTATATTTTGCATGTAAGGAGGACATTAATTTTCAGGGGGCAGGAGCAGAATGTTTTAAGTTAAATGTTTACATCCCTCCAAAAATTCCTATGTTGAAATCTTAACACCCAAGGTAATGGTACTAGGAGATGGGGTCTTTAGGAAGTAATTAGGTCATGACAGCATTCTTCATGGTTGGGAATAGTGCCCTTACAAAAGAGATGCTGAAGAGTTAGACCCCTTCTACCACAAAAGCACACAGTGACAGACACCAGCCTATGAACCAGGAAGCAGGCCCTTACCAGACATCAAATCTGCCAGTGTCCAGCCTCTAGAACTGTGAGAAATAAATGTTTGATGCTTAGAAGCCATCCAGTTTATGATATTTTGTTATAGCAGTCTGAATGGACTAAGACACATACCATATATTAGTCTGTAGAGGCTAGAGGAGTTCACACCAAGGTTAAGACATGTAGAGGCAGCAAAATCACTCTAGATCAACGGACAGGTCTTTCCTGGCACCCAGACTCTTTTCTTTATGACACAGGCTGTCACTCTATTGCCTAAGCTGGAATACAATGATGTGACCCTACCTCATGGTAGCCTTGATCTCCTGGGCTCAAGTGATCCTCCTGCCTCAGCCTCCCCAGTAGCTGGGACTACAGGCATGGACCACCATGCCTGGCTGATTTTTTATTTTTTTGTAGAGCTGAGTTTTACCATGTTGCCCAGGCTGGTCTCAAATTCCTGGCCTCAAGTGATCCTCCTACCTCAGCCTCCCAAAGCACTGGGATTACAGTTATAAATCACTGTGCCCAACCTGCCCAAACTCTTGGAGAGAAGCAAGTCTTCTAGCTGAACGCGATAATGGCCTCAAAAGCAGTGTTGACAGCAGATAATCTTCACACAGCCATATTTCTACAGTTTCTAAATAAGCAACTGTGCATATGGCCCACAGGCTGTTCAGCATAACCTACCCCAAGCTCAGGTCCCCTGAAGGCCAGGACTGCACCTCGGGCTTCCAACCAGTGTTGGGTATGGAGCCCCATCCCAGGGAGTGGAGAGACAGCAGCTGGACTGGAAGGGAGCCAACAGGTCAGAACCAACAGCCCCCATGACAATCAAGAAAATACCACTAACACCCAATCACCTCTCAGTTCCAGGCAATCACGTTTCAAGATCAATTCAAAGGCTTCCTTTCCCTCCTCAAACTACGTAGTTTCTAAAATGACACAAATATCTTAATTAAGAAAAATCATGAGGTACATTTTGTTAGGTGTTGGCTTCCTAATAATGACGTCCCTAGTTTCCACAAGCTAAAACTTCCCTACCAGGTTTAATAAGGCATAATTACATGTCACTACAGGACCAAAAGGGCTAGACTTTTCTCTGCAACACTCACTTTCTGGTGCTAACTGCCTCCTTGCTCTGAGCAACAGAAATGTTTATTAATTGCACAAATAAGCCAGGCATGGTGGCTCATGCCTGTAATCGCAGCACTTTGGGAGGCCAAGGTAGGCGGATCACTTGAGGTCAGGAGTTCAAGACCAGCCTGGCCAAAATGGTCAAACCCTGTCTCTACTAAAAATACAAAAATTAGCCATGTGTGGTGGCATGTGCCTGCAATCCCAGCTACTCAGGAGGCTGAGGCAGGAGAATCGCTTGAACCTGGGAGGTGGAGGTTGCAGTGAGCCGAGATTGAGTCACTATACTCTAGCCTGGGTGACACAGTGAGACTCCATGTTTAAAAAAAAAAAAAAAAAAAAAAAAAAAAATTGTACAAATAAACATAGCAAAAGAAAAACAATCCAACTTTCATTCTATTTGCTTTCACCTGAAAAAAATAAAAAAAGGTTTTTCATCATTCTTTAGAGTCATATCATTATTACAGTCCATTTACATGTTCAATCTAATTGACTGTCTTTTGTTTAAAAAATCCAGCTGGGCGTGGTGGCTCATGCCTGTAATCCCAGCACTTTGGGAGGCCAAGGAGGGTGAATCACAAGGTCAGAAGATCGAGACCATCCTGGCTAACACAGTGAAACCTCGTCTTTACTAAAAAATACAAAAAAATTAGCTGGGCCTGGTGGCAGGCACCTGTAGTCCCAGCTACTCGAGAGGCTGAGGCAGGAGAATGGCATGAACCCAGAAGTTGGAGGTTGCAGTGAGCTGAGGTTGTGGCACTGCACTCCATCCTGGTCCACACAGCGAGACTCCGTCTCAAAAAAAAAAAAAAAAAAAAGTCCAAAATTTGTCCCTTTTCAACCCAGCAGGAAGAACAGACAGTCCATATATAGCCCATCTAATGTGCAGGGCGACTCTCTTGCCTGCATGCAAAGTATTTCATTTGAGACATTTCAAACCTAGGGGCCTGCCAACCTTAAGACCACTGGAAACTGCTACCATGGAAATTGTGAAGTTCAAGCATCACTAAAAAATACACATTAACTCATCTGCAAGGTGCATTTCAAAATGCATTATATTTTAAAACCTCATTTCATGCAAATTGCATAAAAAGGCATAGGGACGCCTTTCTCCCTCTTCCAAATATATTCTGATGATTAAAGATGACAGTTCTCAAAGCTGAAAGGTTCTTTTTCTTCACACACGAATAACACATATGTTGGTGAGCACAAAACAAAAGCCCTCCTCAGAGCCAGATATTCAGCGGACCACCTGGGCCACTAACTTATTGGCTTCTCTTTGCTTGGGTATAGGAGGCCTTGTGGCAGTTGTTTTATTCCTTTATACTGGCCACAGACCATACCCCTACTCCTAACAAATCATTCCCTAATCAGACCCACATTACTCCCGACCCCCTAGCCATCCAGACCAAGGCCAGTGATGTCCAGTGAGCTCTCCTGGAACAGCAAGTGGGGCCCGCAGGTGTTGCTGCCACCAACACTGGTACTTGGTCCAGCCAGCTTGAGCCTCCAGACCTGCATGTCCACCAGCTGACACTCCATCCCCCTCTAACTCCTCTCACACACCAAGTCAGCGCAACAAGGTTCATGTCTTGATTCCCTTCACCCTATCTGCATTGTAATAGCCTCTCTTTGTCTCTATTTCCCTGTCCATAAAGTGGTCATGACAGTATCTCTCTCATAGGTTGTGAGGATTAAACAAGCTAGAATGGCCATGCACAATGGTATGTGCCTGTAACCCCAGCACTTTGGGAGGCCGAAGCAAGAGGATCACTTGAGGCCAGGAGTTTGAGACCAGCCTGGGCAACATAGCAAGATCTCATCTCTAGAAAAGTATTTTTTAAAAATTAGCCAAATGTGGTGATGCATACCTATAGTCCCAGCTACTCAGGAGGCTGAGGTGGGAGGATCACTTGAGCTCGGGAGGCCAAAGCTACAGTGAGCTATGATTGCACCATTGCACTCCAACGTGGGTGTCAGAGTGAGACCATCTCAAAAATTTGAAGTTAGAATTGTATAAAGCCTGGCTCAGACTAAATGATCAGCTAGTATATTTTATTACAATTAGCATGATTCCAAGTGCCAAATACATGATTCCAGGAGCCCATGCCAAATACTAAACAAAGCTTCTGGGACATTGACTGCCTTGCACAGCTCTTGCCAGTCCCAGCAACTCTGGGACTGCCCGCATCCCTGTTCCCGCAGCAACTGCCTGAGTCTCTCTTCAAATAGATGGAACCAGCACACTGGCCTCTTCTGAGCCCAAGCATGGCCATGGCCCAGTGTCCCCTGCTGCTGTGCCTGCCTATCAGACTGGATACCCAGGGTCTCACTTCTGACCTAAACTACCCTACCGCATGCTTTCTGGCCAATAATCACAATAATAAAAGTAAGAGACCGAGCATGGTGGCTCACATCTGTAACCCCAGCGCTTTAGGAGGCCGAGACAGGCGGATCACCTGAAGTCGGGAGTTTGAGACCAGCCTGGCCAACATGATGAAACCGTCTCTACTAAAAATACAAAAATGAGCTGGGTGTGTTGGTGCACACTTATAATTCCAGCTACTTGGGAGGCTGAGGCACGAGAATCACTTGATACTAGGAGCTGGAGGTTGCGGAAAGCTGAAGTTGTGCCACTGCACTCCAGCCTGGGTAACGGAGCCAGACTCTGTCTCAAATAATAATAATAATAATAAGAGTAAGAATTAACACTTTATAGTATTAACCTGTCAAACCACATTACCTATACACAATTATTTAATTCTCACAGCAATCCTGAGGGAGGCACTATTATTCTTCCCATTTCACTGATGAGAAGACTGAGGCATAAATAAGGTAAATAACTCAGCAAGCACTCTCAAGCCAAAGCAGAGCAGGGTTTCGAACCCTGGAGGGTGGGCTCCAGGACCTTTGCTCTTAACCTCCATGCCAAATTCCCTATTTGACCACTGGCTTCTCTAAGATGGGAGAGCACAGTGCCCGGCAAGGAAGAGTCCCTGGCCTACCACACTAAGGCTGCTCTTCTCCCCAGTGCCTACACCACACCAGTCAACCTCTTCAAGACGTACCGGCCCCAGGCTCCAGGCTAAGCAAGTAAACACCATGTCCTTCCCTTCCCTAAGTCCCTCAGGATCCCCGCCTCACCACTGACTTGGTATCCGAGTGCCACAGCAACATGAGAGAAAAACAAATCGGGCCCATGTTCCTAAAACTCTAAATGCCACCAGAAATAGCCTTCAAGTTAAGGCGCTGAGGCAGATTTTTACCTGTTCGTGACTAATTATGCAAATTTCACACGCTTTACATTGCAGAAGACACCTCTTCTATACCTCCCTCATTTTGTGTATGTAAATTGGGTGGAAGATACATTCTCCAGGGGTATGCCTAAAACTAACATTGTCATTTGATCTTTAGGCGTTTGCAGATACTGGGTGAAGATTTCCCGCTGGGGTTGGTTTACACGATGGGGCACTGCTGCCCCCTGGTGGTGCAGCGTCATTCTCTTGCTCTACGTTATTTTTAAGCATTGACCCGCCAGTCTAAGAACCATGCATTTCAATATTTCCAATCCTTATAGTTAAAGGCATTTCATGCATGCATTCATCCAAGCATTCATTCAGAGCAAATCTAACTTACAAGTTCTTCCAACTAGCTTTCTTTCCCCACCTCCCAGCCTTTTCCTTCTTGGCTTCTCTGAAAGAACCCTTTCACTACAAGATAAACTTTTTGGTTTAACCCCTCCCCTTTAGAGCCCCTTCCCCACAGAAGGGAAGTTTCCCACAGCCACTTTCAGCAAGTGCGGAAACCTCCTGGCTTTTTAAATTTGCCCTATATCTTACTGAACATTTATCCTTTTCTAGAATGACTGTTCTATGAATACTCCCCCAAACATAGAGGTTTTAATTTGCCCTTTCAAGTTCCCTGCTGTCAGCAATTGCTATTGTTTTGGAACGGGTTAAAAAAAAGAGAGCGAGAGAGAGGGAGGAAAAGACATGGATGAAACCCAGAGTGTCTATACCTGGCCCCTATAGGAAGCAACCTGCCCCTTCACTTCCCCAGACTGAGACTCAAGAGAATGAGAGCCCTTGGCTAAGGATTTAGGTGGGAAATAATCTTAAAGCATGCCTCTGTGTGACACAGGACCCTACTAGAGGCCTCTAATATTCTTACTAGACCCTAAAAGGCACAATTTGAAAAGGGGGGCCGGGTGTGGTGGCTCAAGCCTGTAATCCTAGCACTTTGGGAGGCTGAGGACAGACTGCCTGACCTTAGGAGTTAGAGACAAGCCTGGGAAACATAGCAAAACCCGGTCTCTACTAAAAATACAAAAAATTAGCTGGACTTGCTGGCGCATGCCTGTAATCCAGCTACTCAAGAGGCTGAGACACGGGAATCACTTGAACCCAGGAGGCAGAGGTTGGAGTAAGCTGAGATTGCACCACTGCACTCCAGCCTGGGTGACAGAGTAAGACTCTGTCTCAAAAAAAGAAGAAAAAGATGAGAAATAACAGGAACAAACATTTTGCATAATAGTAAAGTGCAGAGCATACAGGGCAAAGCTTATATATAAAAGGAAGTTGGGAAAACAATCTGTTTCCTCCTAATGGATTTAGTTTATGTTTCTCTGAAAATTACCAGCCATCCTCAGGAGAGGGGTGTCTGTGTGTGGATGTTTGGTCCAAAAGTTATTGGCTGGCAAACTGGGAATAATTCAAATATTCACAAAGGTAAGGAGATTGTAAAAGAGAGGAACCCACCCTATGCTGTGCCCACCCTACCTTTATTCCCACCCTCCTCCTGAAGGGCCTGTTAAACCACCTTCCTGGGTTCTAACCCTAGAGGTTCTGATTCAGGAGGTTGGAGAGGACCTGAGAATTTGTATTTCTAACAAGTTCTCTGGTGATACTGATGCTGCTGGTCCAGGAACTACACTTTGCAAATCATTGAGTTAGAAGATCAGCTGCCATCATTAAACCATCTCTTTTACACAATAATTTTTTTTTTTTTTTTTTTTTTTGAGACGGAGTCTCGCTCTGTCGCCCAGGCTGGAGTGCAGTGGCCGGATCTCAGCTCACTGCAAGCTCCGCCTCCCGGGTTCACGCCATTCTCCTGACTCAGCCTCCCGAGTAGCTGGGACTACAGGCGCCCACCACCTCGCCCGGCTAGTTTTTTGTATTTTTTAGTAGAGACGGGGTTTCACTGTGTTAGCCAGGATGGTCTCGATCTCCTGACCTCGTGATCCACCCTTCTCGGCCTCCCAAAGTGCTGGGATTACAGGCTTGAGCCACCGCGCCCGGCCTACACAATAATTTTAAACACAATTTCAAACACAGATTTTAAATTCCTTCATGACAAAAGAACAATCCCAAACCGAGGTATGAGAAACCACAGACTAAACATATCTGTCTAGAATATTGATTTCACTTACAGATTTCTAGAGATATAAAACGTTACATACTTTCACTGGAAATTTTAGAACATTATGTTATTGTTATAATGCAAAAATATATTCTTTAATACAATGTATAATTCAGTGGAACTTTGAGGACAAACTATGATTTCTAAGAACCCTCTCTTCTTTTTCAGGGAGCATCTTTCATGTTGCTGCCCAGAAATGTGCAACACTGCTGCTTGCCCTGCACTTCCAGGTATGTGCATATGTGTGGGTGTGTGTTGTGCGTGTGCATGCATGTGTGTGTATGCACGTACATGTTATTCTCTATGAGGATTGTTTTGTTTTGGTGGTGGGGGTAGAATATCCCTTGAGAAACACCGTTTTAGGCATTGTCAATTACTAATTCCTTATGTGAAATAACTTAGCAATTATGCTCCATGAAACTAGATGTAGGTTGAGGAGGCAGAAAAAAAAGAAAGTTGTAAGCAAGGGGGAAAAGTGAAGTAGGGGGGAACAACAAAGGCAGTTTAACATGGCATTTCAGACAAGGACGCTGTCCAAGGAAGGCAGGCAGGGGCCTGGGCACAAAGGGGAATCCAGTCCTGAACACACACCATTGCCTTCGAACTTACTTCAACTCCACTCTGTTCTCACATCTAGGTCACCCTGAACAGCTCCCAGGCTATGGGAAATTTCACAAGCTATGGCAGCTTGTGAATATAAAAGGAAACATATTATTTGCCAAGCAACAGCTTAGACAGTTTCCTTTTCTATTCCTTCAGGTAATAGCATCATAATCAAATTTTTTTCTTTCCTTGGGACTTCGCCACATTGGATGCCAACTCCCAAACTCCTCGTTGTGCCCCACTCATTAATCCTGGTTGCCAGAGTTCACTGAAAATCAAGGTGGGACCCCCTAGAACTAACATATCTGATGGGTCAAACTTTAAAGGCTCATTTCTCATATGCATTTCATCTATTACATAAAACCTCATGAGAACTAATAGTGTTGTAAATCTGTGGCCACCTCTGAATGAAATGACTCAAGAGTCAGAGAAGCCCACAGCAACAGTGACAAAGGTTTAATCTACAGAATCCCAACCCCATCCCCAGCGGGCTCTACCTGTTTGATGAACTCCGGGAAGCTGAGGATGGGCCCATTGTGGAAGACTGGATAATAAAAGACATAGACCAGCATCCAGGGAAAGGAGTAGGAGGTCGATGCAGCAGGCAGCTGCTGCCAGCAGAGCTCCAGGCTGAAGCTGGTGTAGTAGAGGCAGCGAACAGTCAGCGTGAACTGCAGCAGGTAGTACTCGTTTTCTGTCTTGTACCACCTTCTCTACAAAATCAAAAGGAGAGAACCACCTCTGAGTGGCCAGCAGGGACATCGTCCAGTCCCATTGCAGGTGCTGGCCAGGAGGACCACCTTCATCTGAGAATCCTAGGGGGCTCTGGGAAGGCGACCTCTTTTTCAGGTAGAGCAGCTGTGCCATAAAGGGGAGTCGAGAACCAATGAACACCAGGTAAATCTCATTGGTAATCAAAGCAAGGCAGTTAATGAGCAGTAGGAAAAAGAATGTCTCTAATGTAAACTTAGCATTAGGACTGACACAACATAATGAAGGTTTTCCCAGATACGCATGTATCAGATACCCAGGGCATAAAGTGCAGATTAGCTACATCCAGTGGATACTCTGACAGCTTCTTCAACTATTCGGATAACAAAGAGGGGCTTAAAATGTCCCATGGGATTTCTGTCTTCAATGTATTTTTCTTTTCTCTCTTTTGTTATCAGTTTGGCTCTACATTTAGTTGAGTAGCATCTGTCAAATAAGCTTTAAAGACAAATATTAAAAAATAAAAATAAAAAACACAGTCCCTGCCCTCAATATGTTAAATTCTCATACAGGACATAAATGTGTAAACATGCAATTATAATACAGCATGAAACAAGAAATAACCTGTGCAAAAATATGCGTGGAACAAAAGATGAGAAGGAAATACAATAAAATGTTAATATCAGGGAGTAAAATCATGAAGTATTTTCTAATTTCTATATTTTCTATATTTTCGATGTTTTCCAAAATACATTCAGTGAGAAAAACTATTTATGGAAATACATAGAAGAAATATAACTTGGGTCAAAGGAGAAAGTAATTAATTTGATCCATCAGGGTCTCTTAAAGCTGTACACAGAAAAACCAACCACTGAACAGAGTTTCTACTTCTTGTACAAGACTTTAACAGCCACCAAGGGGAAAGAGGATAATCATATCAGGAGAACCACATGTGCAAAAGCATGGAAACCCAGCTAGTTTCTAATCATATGATCTCCTTCCTCAATGTTTTTCAAATCACTGTAAAACGTACAGAACAAATGAATATTTATTCACCTCCAACATCCATAACTGATGCTAACTGTCCCCAACGAAATGATAAATGGAATTAGATTCTGTTTTACACTTGCCAGGTCCCCAAAAGTTAAGTATGAACTTGTTTTCATTTTACTGTAAATCTGTTTTAAGCACACTTGCTTAAATGGTTGCCTAGTTAATCACTCTGGGAAGTATCTTTTGTTAAAATGGAGTGATTATCTGATATACTCTCATAAGTCCAGATTTTGACATATGTGCTTAAAATATTAGCCCCACATCATTAATGAGAGTGAGAAAAATTAAGGTAGACTAAAAACAGCAAAAAACACTTCAACTTTCAAAATGCTACAATTTTCACAAAATCACTTAACATAGATTATCTTGTTTGACTATCAGAACAATCCCATGAGAAAGGAAGAGCATTTATTACTTCCATTTTCCAAATGATGAGATTGAGGCTCAGAGGCTAAATGACTGCTCCAGCTTCAGAGTAGGAAGAGATGGGGATTAGAAAAGACTAGAAACCAGGTCATCCATCTCACATTTCCCATCATGTTCCTTCCCATCACTGTGTCGATGCAGGGCACATGAGTGCTAAGTGCAGTCACCTGGATCAACGAATGAGTGACTGAATGAATGAACAAAAATATAGATACCACAGGAGTTCCAGTCCCACAGTGATTGAAGAAAGAATATCCAACACTGCCCAAGATTTTAAATGTGCCTATGGAGATCCTAGGGGGTTAGAGGAAGGGATAGGTGTGTGCAGTGTCCCCAAAGCCCTATGTGACACCTGGTCACTTACATGCTACTGTTTTATTGTGTCCCCGGTTTGTCAGAGCCAGCAGCTCTCAGAGCAGTATGTGATACTAAATGATCTGCTTTTTCTGTGGCCCTCTTTTATTACTTACCTTTAGAGACTGAGGTCTAAGCCATACTTTGAAAGAGAATCAGGTGGACAGGGATGATGGGAAGGTTGGTTCCAATAGACAGTGTAAACATATGTAAACGTGTAAAGGGAAAGGTAAGCAGATTGGCCTGACTCAAAAAAACAGCTCCTGCCAGTTGGGCAGTGTTTGGGAACCGGGCTAGGAAGGAGAAGGTGGATGAAGGTGGGAAACATTAATGGTCCTGCCCTAGGCACATGACCCCCAGTGTTTTCCAAGCTGTGCATCTCTCAGGCTGGCTATTCTGAGTCGACTGACCCCGAAGGTGAAGGGCTCTGAAGCCGAGTGCCCAGGACCAGACCCTGGAGCTGGGGCCTTGGACTTGTGTTCTTCTTGCCATGCATTTCTACCTTAAAAGAAAGCTCCCACTTCTGGATGATTGAGAGTTCCACACAGACTCTCCCTTTTCTCCCCTGCAGCCACAGACCTTGGCAGCTCCAACTTGCACATGTAAAGGGTGTATTCAACAGACAAGTGAGAGAAGGAACCTCACAGTCTGAGTGGGCCTGAGATAGCCTGAGGGGCCTAAGCTTCATTTGCACAAGCAGGGCTAGGTTATTCCAGTTACCAAAGACAGAACCCGATAGTCCGGAGCTGTCCAGGAGATGCTAGCCACTGCCCAGGAGATGATCAGAGAACACACAACAGAAATCAGAAAATGCAGTGCAAGAAGAATTTGCTGATAGGTGCAATCGCCTCAGCAAACTCCTCAACTCGGAAGGCAGTCCCTCTGTCATCCACCATCCTCTGGGCCAAGTCTGATGTGCAATCATAAAATAAAAATGCACTGTTATTGTGACTAAGAAAAAAATAAAGCTAAAAGATAAGTGCCTATAAAATAAGATTTTACTAATGCAAACAAAAGCTATAAAGAAGTGTGGTTTGAGCCCAGTGCTCTCCTCTATTAGCACAAACAACCGATAGGTGACTGAGTCTGTCAAAATGCCTCTGGGTTTACAAAAATGAAAGCTTGGTCTGTGCCCTTTGGAGACAACCCTTTGTTTTCACTATCTAAATTGAAAGAGCTTCCACTGGGTCACATGAGTAGATAGTAAATCTGTTCCTGACCAGGCACAATGGCTCATACCTGTAATCCCAGCACTTTGGGAGGCCAAGGTGGGCAGATCACATGAAGCCAGGAGTTTCAGGCCAGCCCGACCAACATGGTGAAACCCCATCTCTACTAAAAATACAAAAATTAACTGGGTATGGTGGCAGGTACCTGTAGTCCCAGCTACTCGGTTGACTGAGGCATGAGAATCACTTGAACCCAGGAGGCGGAGGTTGCAGTGAGCCAAGATTGCGCCACTGCACTTCAGTCTGGGTGACAGAGCAAGACGCCATCTCAATAAATGAATAAATGGATCTGTTCAATCAACTAGGAAGAAGAAAAAGACCTAACTTACCACCACAGGGCCATTGTGGCCATCAGATGAGTTGAGTGATGTGCACATTCCCTATATATTGTAGGGCACTCTCCAGGTGATTTTCAGTAAATCATCTGTTTGTTTCTTCTCTCTTTGTTCCTGGCCCTCTGGCCCTGTGACATCTGGCACTCCACATGCCTACCCAAACTCTGAGAGATGGTACAGGGCTAGCCCTGGGCAATCTCACAGGGCTAAAACACAGCCAGGAATGACAGGACTGCAGAACGCACCACTAGGGTTCACATGTAGCAACCCCGTATGGCCACTATGGGGAGCCCCATCACAGTTCTACAATCATCTTGTCTGAAAACCAAGGTGTCTACCGGGATCAAGGCAAAGCCAAAGGGGCCTTCTCCGGATTCCCGATGGTAACAGGAAGACACTTACCTTAACTTCCTCCACACCCTGCAGCCTCAGTGTGGAGAGCAGGAGGAAAGAACAGAGCCACGACAGGAGCTGAGACCGGAACTGGGCCACGCAGAAAGAGATGGTGGTATGCAGCAAAACCATGGCCACACCAGGGGTCCCCAGCACACACCAGCAGGCCCAAATCCCATAGAGCATTAGAATCCAGGGTCTGTGCTGCAGACAGGGTGGGGTCCAACCAGAGAGAGACAGGGAGGGAGAGGAGAGGGAGGAAAAGAAAGAGAAGTGAGCTCATGGAATTGATATTGAAAGTTCTGCCTGTAAGAGGATCACGTTTAATTACCCAATAAAGAAACTCTATTATCATTGCCCTGGGAATTTTGGTACAAAGCAAGATTGAGAGGGACTTTCCACATTAACCCCCAGAGTCCCATCAGCTCCACCCAGAAGCAAGTAACCACTCTCCTGCCTTCAACCAAAGCCACCCAGACCCCTGGGACACACAACAATAAGATATTGGATTGACTTTTCAACAGACACAATGGAAGCCAGAAGACAGCTGGAAAACTGCCAACTGGACCACATCCTACATACACCATCCTTCAGAAGTGAAGGCGAGAGGAAGTATTAGTACACATTTCTAGGAAGACTTCTTAAGAAATCTGGATCATCCAAACCACAAAAGACTTTCCAAAGTCTAAGCCAGAAATTTTAAATATGTAGGGATTTTCCATTTTGATTTTTTGCATATTGATTAGTCAAATTTATGTCATAGAAAAATTGCATCTTACCTGCTTTATGAGCTACTGAGGACTTTGCATCATCTACCTGATTGATACATTTATTCCCATTTTAGGAGAATCACAGATTTTTATCTAATCATCAAGTAATTTATAGTTATCACATTGAATAAGTAGATGAATTAACATGTCTTTGCTTCATGATATAACTTTGGTCAGATCTGATGGGGAAATCCTTATTTAAAAACTATAATGTTTTAACTTTGAGACGCAAGATATCATTGTGGTTCAATGATTCAAGCTTTGAAGTCTAACTGCCTAAATTCAAATACTTGTGTCTCATAACTACGTGTGTAACCTGAGGTAAATGACTCCATCTCTGTGGATTAATTTCTTCATATATAAAACTGTAATATCCCAGCACTTTGGGAGGCCAAGACAGGCGCATCACTTGAGGTCAGGAGTTTGAGACCAGCCTGACCAACATGGCATAAACCCCATCTCTACTAAAAATACAAAAATTAGCCAGGTGTGGTAGGTGACTGCAATCCCAACTACCCAGGAGGCTGAGGCAGGAGAATCCCTGGAACCCGGTAGGCGGAGGTTGCTGTGAGCTGAGATCACACCATTGCACTCCAGCCTAGGCAACAGAGCAAGACTCCATCTCAAGAACAAAACAAAACAAAACTGGAATAATAACAGTATCTCCTTCATGGGGTGTATACACAGGAAGGACTCTACAAATACAGTTGTTATTCCCATAGGGAAATGTGATGTCTCATAGGTATGCATTTTAAAATGTGGATCCCAGGAACACACCGAACTGAAAAGTGAGAAGTGCCTGAATTTAAGTCTTCTTGTGGAGCCAAAGACTTTTCAGGGCAAGACAGGTGTGGAGTGTAAATTGCAAATCCCATGCTTTGATGCTAACACTTTCAAAATATTGCCTACCTACTATTCTTTCCCAAACCTATACTCTAGTTCAAGAGAGAACATTTTAAATATGAGACTAGGTCAGCCATTTTTAAGTTCCAGGAAAACCAGGGAAATGTGAAGTTCAGTTTTACTATTTTTCCATCCTACTACCCACAGAAAACAGCCACATAAATTTGCTTCAAACCCTCACCTCTGGGCAGAGTCCAATTATAAGGAATACGTCGCCAAAGACTATTTGAAGAAGTAGTTTTAACAAATGAAAAAAAGAGGTTCTTTTCCAACATGACCTACAGCATTTACCAATGGAATTCTTTTTCGTGCATGTGTGGCTACATACATAGACACAGTTATGTTTTTATTAAGTGCTATTTGATCCCTTTGGAAAAAGCCTGTTTGCTAGGATTCATCTGGGAACTTACCACAGTCTGAAGCCGCTTCAACTTGGAAAATGCTGTAAGAACCTTCAGGAAATACTTCACAGTGCTGTGCATACCCCATTTACTGGAGAGACTCTATGATGAATTTAACAGTGGTCTCCAAAGCCACCTTGAGGCAGACAAATTGGTCCCATATTCATCCCCCACTGTTTCCCTACTGCCAAACAGTACAGGCAGATGACACTTAATACTGGTCTAAGACATCACAGGACACGCTCTCACATGAGCCTCATGTTCTCTACCCATCTTAGTATTACGCACTGATTCTCCCCAGGTACAAGCAACTCTACTATATACATTCATGATGCACAGGCCATGAAAAGATGTGAATAACGCAAAAAGAATCACCTACACAAAACTGTTGTATAGATTAGAATCCCACTACAATGTTGATTTTCATACTTTGTCTATAAAAATGCCATTGGAATGAATCCTATCCCCAAAACACCATTAAAATCCTACAAGAGGAGAATCGCTTGAACCTGGGAGGCAGAGGTTACAGTGAGCCAAGATCGCACCATTGCACTCTAGCCTGGGAGACAAGAGTGAAACTCCATCTCAAAATAAGTAACAAAGAAGTAAATAAAATCCTGCTAGAGCAGAACCAGCCTCCCATGCCTTGCAATCCAACTGGCGTCATGGCAGGGCAGTCCCCATTATAGATGTAGCCCTTAGGGCACAGCTGCCCGACCACGATCCTTCCCATGCACGTACCTAGATCTCAAGCACTATGAAGAGGGTTCCAGGATTAACAGGTGACATGGCCCAGCAGGGTGAGCAGCAGCATGGACAGCCTGCTCCTCTGGGCAGCAGAAGAGCTTTTTCTAAGCATTTCAAAGGCCAGTTTCATAAGCAAAAGCCTAAGGCTAGCCCTGTCCCATCCATCTCTACTCCAAATGTGTGTATGTGTTTATCGACCTTTTTTCTCTCTTAAGTAAAAATGCTTAACTATCAGTATTAAGCCTCTGACATCTGACATCAACCAGGCTAGAATTTTTTTTAACTTTTCAAAAATAAAAAAATAAAATGTGTTGCATTTTGTTCCAAAACAACACTTCTGACTCATCACTAGAAAGGCGTTCAGATTTTTTTTCCAAGTTCTCAAGGTAATAAGAGCAGACATACAAGATTTGGTCATACACATACTGTACGTCAAACTCAAGTTTAAAAACACACCTAAACACCAAAATAGCCCAATTCATTTAAATTACAAGATTCAAATCATGAATATGATTGGGAATTACTTGTTACTTGAAAGAAGACACAAAGAATCACATTGATCACATCAAGTGTATAAGTAAAACATGGCCTTAATGTTGGATTGTGATGTTTCTGATTTATAAATTTAGATTCCAGTTGCATACAACTTTTATATAATGTTCTCAGATTTTTATTGAGATAGTTGTATTCACATATACGTACAAGAGACATCCCTTGTACACTTTACCCAGTTTCTTCCTATGGCACATTGTTTAAAAACACAAATATCACAACCAGGATATTGATGTTGCTGCAATGCACCAAACTTATTCAGATTTTCCTAGTTTCACTCGTATTCATTTATGTGTGTGTTTAGTTCTATACAATTTTATCACATGTATAGGTTTGGTATCTACCACAGCAAAAATGCAGAACAGCTCCATCACCACAAGGATTCCTCATATTGCCATTTTATACCACATTCACCTCCTTCCCACTCCCCTGATCGCCCCCATCCCTAATCCTGACAACCAATAACCTCTTCTCCATTTCAAAGATTGGCTTTTTTCACTCAGCGTAATTTCCTGCAGATTCCTTCAAGTTGCTGTATCAATGGTTTCCTCCTTTTCATCGCTGAGTAGTGTTCCATGATGTGGATATACCACAGCTTGTTAGCCATTTACCTACTGGAGGCTGTCTAGGCTGTTTCCATTTTGGGGCTATTACAAATAAAACTTATGCAAACATACATATATAGATTTTTGTGTAAAAATAAGTTTTCATTTCTCTGGGATAAATGCCCAAGATCACACTTGCTGGGGTGCAAGGTAGTTGCATATTTAGTTCTATAATAAACTATAAAACATTTTCCAGCATGGCTGTAGCATTATACTTTCCTGCCAGCAATGCATGTGTGATCCAGTTTATTCACATCTTTGCCAGCATTTGGTGCTGTTACTATGTTCTATCTGAGCCATTCTGGTAAGTGTATAATGACATCTCGTTGTGGTTCTAATTTGAATTTATCATGCTCTTTTAAAAGGTATCAAAGCATGAGTGACCTGAAGCTTGAGATGGGTTTGCTGGAGCACAGGATGACAGCCCCACTGGAACCACTCTGACCCTCCCTTAATGCTCTTTATTCCAGGTTCTTCCATTTCTAATAGAAGATGAAACAGAAAGCAGGGGAAGAGGGAAAATGTTTAAAAATCTGATGAAAAATAAGAAAGTATACTCTATTTATGTAGCAGTGGAGACAAAGCCAGACTGAGAACACTATGGCCTCTCTGATGAGACATAGATCTTACTAACCCTGATAGACTTAAGCAGGCATCCTTCCCCTCTGCTCCCTGGGTCTGAACCACTCTCAAAATGGGGTCTGACTCTACTTGATAGTCTCCTTTAACAGGCTAAACTCCTGCTTTGTTTGGATTACAGTAATGTGAGCCCAGAATCTAGCACAGTGCCCAGCATATATCAAGTGTTTCATAACTACTGGATGGAAGGACGGAGAGAATAGTTGCATGGATGGATAGCTGGGTAGACGGATATGCTTTCCCAAGTCTTGGGATTTAATCTTGTGATCATGAATAAGAAGAAACAAGAAAATAGTACTAAAATGTGGGCTTTGGAACCCACTAAAGTGAAAACCTACTGTCTTTCTCTACTTGTCCTACTTAACCCGTTATAAACAAAGGCTGTTTTGCCAATGCAGGTAGAATGGAAGAGACATTTCACATCTCACCGCCTATTACCTGTTTGCCACTCACAGCATCTCTTAACTGTACTTCTGTTGGGGGAAATCTCCAATAGTTAACAACTGATGGGGCACAGGTACCAATCCAGGAAAGTGGATACCTGCTATAGAGCCTTCTATCCCTCACCCCAGCAGAGTCTCCCGGGAGAATAACCAGTTGAGCTGGCACAGCTCCAAGGATGGAATCAGTGACCCTAAGAAAAGACTACAGATTTGCTCTTTCTTTTGAAATCCATACTCTTAAAACCTTCTTCATAAGGAGTCAAGAAAAACTGCCAGACAATGCCCCTTCTCACACCATCTGTTTCTACTTCAGCTCATTCTGTGCCAAGGGCACCAAGTGATAATAGGATGTGCCTGAGTGGGTTCCCTCCTTAGAGTTTACCTCTGCAGGGAGGAATGAAAGTGTACAGCCTTGGTCAGAATTCCTGTTGGCAACATTATCAGATGTCCCTGCCTGTTAATTCTTTTTGCACATCTGCCAAGAAACCACTTAATGGGAGCATTATTTGGGAAATAAGAATGGGAATCAATCAATATTCTTATGTATGACATAATTTATTACGTACTACATAACCAATAGCAGCTCTACTGAAATATATATGTCTTATATATACATATATATTTATATACAATCTCCCCAAACAGAAAGATACAACCCACCCATCCCAGAGTCTGAAAAACTGCATTCTAGCCTGCTTTTTCCTGGGAGTAAAGGCCAGCAGGCCCCTGTGAAAGGAATTTCATCCCTCCTTAAACATGCATTGATGGAGGTAGAAAGGGGCTGATTCCAGGAGAACCATTAGCACATGGTATTTCTATTCGGTGCATGGATTTGAGAATGTCCTGGAAAAAAGCCCTGCTCCCTGCAGCCTTCCAGAGGTTGGTTAACTCATCTCACTCAGCACCATGGGTCAGGCTTCTCAGCCCTTTTCATATCTTGCGCCTGATGAGCTCAGCCCATCAGCCAATAGCTAATGATGTGGGTTCTCCCCATCAGAGGCACAGTGAGAACCCAGCTGTGTGGTTAGCAACAGCACCCACCCTCAGCCCTACACCAGGCCAGTCTTCTCAAAAAGTTCACACGGGGGTATTTTTTGGTTCTGAGGGCAGAGGACACAATGTCTCAGGTGGTGGTGAGGCCACTGTTGGCATTCATGAAAGAAGGCAACTGTCTGACCCACGACATCCAATCCAATCATAACAAACACACAGCCAAAGCTCAGAGCCGTGATTCAGCCTTCCCTCCAGGGCCACTGGCTCCTGATGAAGTCTCACCAAAACCCAAAGAGAGAGCCTTATCCAGGGAAAGGGTGTTTAACTGAGCCAAGGAACTCAGTGGAAAGTTTTATTTCTCACCATGGCAAAAAAAAAAAAAAAAAAAAAAAAAAAGATAGATCATGCTTTTGAAAATAAAAATAACCTGCCACCTCTCCATGGGAGGAGGTGCAGCGAGCCAAGGAAGAGACAAGATTAGATATTAGATAAAGGAGAAGGCTAGAATATTTCAGGGCTTAAGGCTATAGCAGCAAGAATTGCTAAAGCCTGTCCCTGCATAGTATTGCCTATAGTTTAGGATGCCTCAGAGAATGGGGAGGAAAAAAAAAAAAAAGGACAACTGCAGCCTAAATCTTCCACCCTGAATAAGTACCAAAAACAACAACCCGAATTAAGGCCATCTGGAACACTTAGTCCAGGTGGTGAAAGCAGAGAGCTAATGAGGCCAACGTTGTGGTTCATACTTATGTAAGGGCCAAGGAAACTCAGACAAAGAAAGCACTGTGCCCCAGCCACAGGCCGAACCCGGCCCACCAGCTGTCTCACAAATCAAACCTGCGGTCGCCCAGAGGATGAGAGAGGCACATACAGAGGGAGATGACTCAGTGCTCACTCTGCCTCATTCCAAGAAAAATGCAAAAGAACACCTCCTACGGACATTGGTGTGCTCTGCAGAGAAAAAGACTAGTCCACCTGTCCAGCCCTGCCTGGTAACAAGATGCAAGAAGCTGAAACAAGTGAACTCCATTTCCTTCAAGCCACAGCTCAAAAGCCACCTTCTCAGAGGCCTGCCCTGACACCAGAATGGCAGGTGAGGCCCACATCTTCTCCCACCATAGCATGCCCAGCCAACCACATCAGGTACAGAACAGTGAGCAGTATTTGCTTTCCTAACTTCCCACTCAACTGTGACTCCCCAAGAGAAGGGGCTGTGTTTCTCAATCTTTTCCCCCAGGACCCAAGACAAGCTTGAAAAGACCATCAGCATGGGAACATTGCTACGGATGCTAGACACGGCCTACGCCCTTGAGGATTTTGGAATCTCAAGATGGTCACCTCCATTCTTGAATACCATAAACTGCTCTCAGGAGCAAATGCCAGCAGATGACAGTAGCAGACACCATCTATTGGGCTGTCCTCATGTGCAAGCATAACCTTGAAAAACATTTGCTTATCAGACCCTCTCCACAACTCCACGAAGCCAGCAGTGCCATCCCGCTTGCACAACTGTGGAAACAGCCTTAGAGATATTCAGGAACTTGCTTAAGGTTACACAGCTTGAGAGTGGCAATGCAGGGATTGACCCTAGTGCTCTTAACCACACCAAATACTGCCTCCCACAAGAGGAGGAGCAAGAACTCAAAGGTTCAAGCAAATTAAAAGAAGGGACATCTATATCCTAATATAGCTAGATTTCTGATAGTGTCAGGTGCAAAACAGGAGCTGAACGTGGAGGAGGTTTGGAAAGAGGGAGGGGCATCTAATCAGGAACAGGTAATTAATCTCAATCATGCGTTCTCAACAAGGTTGTATCTCCTTCAAACGAGGTGGGGTGGGGCAGATTTTGTAGGCTAGACCTAAGGATAAAATGGAAATTAAAATTAGTGATGACTGGGCATGGTGGCTCACACCCGTAATCCCAGCACTTCGTAAAGCAGAGGTGGGAGTATCGCTTGAAGCTAGGAGTTTGAGACCGGCAAGACTCCATCTCTATTGTTTTTTAATAATTTAACATTTGTAGAATATTAGTATTATATTTTGTCTCAGTTTTAGGTTACTTGTTGGTTACTGGGGGCAAGAAAACCTTACTCCTTATGCATAAAGCACAGACATACGTACAGTAAATAAAGAGATATATACAGGATATATGTAGTACTCAAATTTCACAGAGGAGGAGAGATGATCAGGAAAAAAATTATCTAGAAAGGTGCCTCAGGGACAATACTGAAAAAAATTTAAGAAACACTGATCTACAGGAAGCAAACAGGAGGAACAAGAACAAGGGTTAGAGGCAAAGGAGACCCATCAGAGGAGGCCATGTGGGTCCGGATGCGCATGGCCCAGAGACATCAGGGGGACAGATGAAAACACAGTGTCCCCAGGACAACTCTACCTTTCCTTCTGCCCATCATTTCATTCTTCCATGTGTTCAGTTAAAAATATACGAAATATCTGGCCAGGTGCAGTAGCTCATGCCTGTAATCCCAGCACTTTGGGAGGGTGAAATGGGAGGATCACTTGAGGCCAGGAGTTCAAGACCAGTCTGGGCAAAATAGCGAGATCTCGTCTCTACAAAAAGTTTTTAAAATTAGCCAGGTGTGGTGTCACAGCCTGTAGTCCAATCTACGCAGGAGCTGAGGAAGGAGGATTGCTTAATCCCAGGAGTTCGAGGTTACAGTGAGCCATGATTACACCACTGCACTCCAGCCTGGGTAGCACAATGAGATCCTGTCTGTAAGGAAAAAAAAATCGCACAGTGCTGGTGGCTGTAGGGTAGGCCCTCCTTTGGCTTTACTATATAATGTGTTACTAAGTAGTTATACCAATATATATTCAACACCCTTTCTGGATCAGTTCAGGCAGCTAACGCTGATATCATCAGGGGATTTTTGTTTTGTTTTTGCCAAACTAGAAAGCATAAAATGATATCTTATTGTAGTTTTAAGATGCATTTGTTTGATTACTAATGAATTTAACATTATTTCATATGTTTATTGGTCATTTATGTTTCCTCTTCTACAAATTCCTCTTCATATCTTATACCATTTTTCTATTGAGTGATTGTCTTTTTTACGAAATTTCTTTATTCCATATGCCAAGCCTTTGTCAGTTTGCAAATTACTTCTCCACTAGTGACTTGCCTTTCCACTTTTCTATTGTGTCACTGGATAAAAAGTTTTCCATTTTAATGTAAATTTATTAGTGTTTTCCTCTATAATTTGCACTTTTTGTATCTTGTATAAAAAAAGCTCTCTGTGCCGGCATCAATATTCTATGTCATATTTTCTAAAAGTTTAATACTTTTGATTTTCATTTTAACTCCTTAATTCATATAGAAAATTATTATGAGGAAACCATATGTATACTTTCTAGTTTGACAAAAGTAGATCTTGTTTTATTGCTTTTCAACTTAATTTCCATAATTACTTATTAATCCATAATTAAAAGTCAAAAAAATAGATATTGCTGTAAATGTGATAAAAAGGGAACACTTTCACACTACAGGTAGAAGTGTAAATTAGTACAACCACTATAGAAAACAGTATGGGAATTCCTTAAGGAACTAAAAGTAGAACTACCATTTGATCCAGCAATCCCACTACTGTGTATCTACCCAAAGGAAAAGAAGTCCTTATATGAAAAAGGCACACGCACCTGCATGTTTATAGCAGCACAATTTGCAATTGCAAAGATATGGAACCAATCTAAGTGCCCATCAACCAATGAGTGGATAAAGAAAATGTGGTATATATACCATGGAATACTACTCAGTCATAAAGAGGAAAGAAATAATGTCTTTTGCAGCAGCTTGGTTGGAGCTGGAGGCCATTGTTCTAAGTGAAGTAAGTCAGGAATGGAAAACCAAATATCATATGTTCTCATTTATAAGGAGGAGCTAAGCTATGAAGACCCAAAGGCATAAGAATGTATAATGGACTTTGGGGCTTCGGAGGGAAAGGTTGTGGGGGTGAGGAATAAAAGACTACATATTGGCTACAGTATACACTGCTTGGGTGACAGGTACACTAAAATTTCATAAATCACCACTGAAGAATCTATCCATGTAACCAAAAACCACCTGTACTCCAAAAACTATTGAAATAAAAAAACATGAAAAAAATCTCCCCACAATAATAGACCTATCTATCTTTATGTTTATGAACACTTTTTGTTGTATATATTTTGAAGCAAATAAACTCAGAGTTTTAATATCTTCCTAACAAGAAATGAACTCTTTGTTATTCAACAGCAGCCCTCTTTGTCACCAGTAATGCTCTTTGCCGCTATTAATAAAACTGCACCAGCAGTTTGTCAGAGGGAGAGGGGGTTTAATATTTGCCTGGAATATCTTTTCATACTTTTACTTTCAAATTCTATATCCTTCTGTTTTAAGGATATCCAGCTAAGAAAAGCCTCTCTGAGCTCCGTTTTGGTTTTTGTTTTCCTTTCTTTCTTTCTTTCTTTTTTTCATCTAGTCTGACAATCTTCATCTTTTTTGAGAATCCACTTATGTTGATTGTAATGACTGACATATTTAAACTTATTTTAACCATTTCTTTTATGCTGTCTCTTTGTCCCACTTTTCCCTGTTTCATCTTTACCTTTAAGGATGAAATGTCTAACAAATGAAGTTCATCCTATTTTAAAGGGATTTAAAAAACTGATACTATATTATTGATCCTAGCTTGCAGAGGACAACTGCTAGGTTTTGAATGCTTGTCCCCTCCAAAACTGGTGCTGAAATTTAATCCCCAGTGTGGCAATATTGTGAGGTACAGCCTTTAAGAAGCAACTGGATCATGAGGGCTCTGCCTTCATTAATGGATTAATTCATTCATAGGTTGTATTAGTCTGTTTACACACTGCTATAAAGAACTACCTGAGCCTGGGTAACTTATGAAGAAGAGGTTTAATTAACTCACACTTCCACAGACATAGCAGGAAGCATGACTGGAATGCCTTAGGAAACCTACAATCATGGCGGAAGGCAAAGGGGAAGCAAGCACATCTTACCACAGCAGAGCAGAAGAGAGAATGAGCAAAGCGGGGAGTGCTAGACTTTCAAACAACCAGATCTCATACGAACTCTATCATGAGAACAGTAAGGGGGAAGTCTGCCCCCATGATTCAGTCACCTCCCACCAGGCTCCTCCTCCAAGATGTGGGGATTACAATTTGACATGAGATTTGGGTAGGGACACAGAGCCAAACCATGTCATGAATTAATGAGTTACCATGGGAGGGGGACTGGCAGCTTTATAAGAAGAGGAAAAGATACCTGAGCTATCATGCTCACCACCTGATCTCCTGCATGGCCTCAGGACTGCAGAGACGCCAGCAAGAAGGCCCTCACTAGATGTGGCTCCTCAACCTTGGACTTCCCAGCCTCCATAACTGTGTAAATTCCTTTTCTTCATAAATTACTAAATAAGTTCATTTTCTTATAAAATTACTCAGTTTTATGTATTCTAAGCAACAAAAATTCACTAAGACCATAAATGAAGATGCAGTGAAAACCTTTGCTCAGGTTAGAAAGCTAATCAGTGACCAAACTAAGGACCAAACATGAGTAATACAATGTCCAGCACTCTTCCACTACACAATTAACTTAGTACAATCCTCGAAGTACATCATCTTCCCCTCACAGAGGTAAAGAAAAACCAGTATGAAGCTATTCATTTTACATATAGGAAAACTAAGACTTATGGTAATAAGTCATTTACACATGGGTGGGAAAACTTTGTTACAAATTAAAATGTTAAATTTCCAGAAATTTTGAATTCTTGGGGGAAAAAAACTAAACAGAAATTTGTGGGAGAAAAGAAAACCATTAATGAGGGCTGAGGTAGATATATTTATTACTAGCTTAGGAACAAAAAAATTATTATTAGGTCTGCTCACAAAGTTATATGAAATTTTAAAATATATTCAGATCTGACAACGTCTAATATTTTGGATTTTGCCAGTTCAGCAGCCACTTGAGTACAAAAAAAAATCAATATCATATTTAAGAGGAAGTTAATATGCTGTTGGGATTTCCTATCTTCCAGGGTTAGAAGCAATGCCCAGGAAGCACCAATTTTCAGGAAAGAGTCAGAAACTGGCTCAAGGTAGGTGCACGTCTCTAACCACAGGGCATCCTGTTTCTGTATCTCACTTTCCGGTCTCAATCTCCAGAGGTTTCTGTTTCTCTTCTACTTCAGTTTTATCACCTCCGGGAACCTCTGAGAATCAAAACATTTTTCCTAGGTTGACTTCTAAATCAGGTTTTGGTTGTGTCTTGTTTTTACTCAGTAAATTTCCAAGCACAGATTTTTTCCTCCATCAGGAATCTATAGCAAGCAAGAAGCATTTATCAGAGGCCTCTGGGCAACACCCTGGCCCCTAGGTGACAGAAAGATCCCCCTGGCAGTATACCAGGTCCCTTGCTAGCTAGACCTGTGAAGAGGGTCTCAATCCTGCCTCATATAAAAGTAGTTTTCAAATAATCACTTTGAAGAATCTTTCGTTATCTAAGCCAGACCAAGGCAAGAGCAAAATGCTACTGGACTTCCCATCTAAAACAGCGACAGCAGGATAAACTACTTGACATTAAAATTATTCCCACTTCTTAAGTAAATCATCAACTTTCTTCTGAATTTGAACTCGTCTAGATTCTCAACAACAGGCAACTTTTTGATAAATTGATCGGAAGTGATCTTAAAGACCACCACCACCCTCCATGGTTAGTTTTACTCTACAACCTTTATATTCAATGTCTGAAAATAAGTTGGAGAAAGTAAGTGCAGGATATGAACTATGAACTTTTATCTTAAATGTTATATTGATCGTTAACAACTTTATCATTTTTTCCAGGCTCCCAATGCTAATATTCATGTCTTCTGATTCCTAGCTTGGACTCTTTCTTTACAAGAAGCAAAGGAAAAACACACTTAAAAGGTAACAACACAAATAATCATACCTTTCTTGCCAGCAGTGTGGCCATTTGAGACACTACCATGTGGCCAAGGAGAAGCCACACCAGCCACTGCTTCCCCCATTCCATCCAGAAGCTCCACTCAAAGTCAGTCGCATCCTAAATAGGACAAAATAGGAGTTTATCAGAGGGATTTCAGTGCACGTCTGAGTCAGAATACAAACTCCAGTTAATAGAACTGGAAAGAAGGTCAGTGTGAGTCCAAACTCTGTAAACAGGATTTACACACTTCTAGCCTTTCCCCGTCCACCTGTACACTCCCCTCCAGCTTGCTATTAGTTAATGGCAAAAACTGCAATTACTTTTGCACCAACCTAACAGAATCATTGCTATTGCCATTCCCCAAATGCACCTTGGACTTTCTACAACTCAGTGTCTTTGGTATAGCTGATCTCCCAGGACCCTCTATAGTATAGATACTATTATTATTTCCATTTTGCAAAAGATGAAACAGAGACTTAAAGAACTCGATTCATTTACCCAAGGTCACAGGGATAGCACAAGTAATGAATTGAGGCTATCCCAGTTTAGACAACTAGATGTTTTCACTAAGGAGAGAAATGTAAATTAGACGCTAATAAAATGGCTTAAAGTCAGTCATTCTGAGTCTTGTTACCATTTACAGACAGAATAATTTGTCAGATAAATTAACTAATTTCATATAAATGTATAATAAAGGAATGAAAGGTACACTTCTCTTCCCCCCAAGAAGCTCTGTGTCCATGTAGCATTCTGTGTCTGCATCGGTACCAGGTTCCACATGTATGAAGCTCCCCAGCAGGAGTAGGTAGAAACCTCTGAAAAGAGTGGACATGTGGATGCTTAGGAACCAGCACCTCAAAGTCATAGCCTCAGGAGCCCCAGAAAGGACCACGGAGGCCAAGAGGAGCGTGGAGAGATGCACACAGGATGGTGGGGGATTTGAGGTCTTAGAATTTTCTAACCAAAACGTGTGCCTGGAAAAGGACTCCTGCAATGACTACTGATATTGAACCTCTCACCAATCTCTACAAGTGGAACTTGAAGTCTCTCTTAATTGGATTTGAAGAAAAGTGTGATTTTTTTGGTGTACCTAAGATTGTGGGGTAATGTCATACCAGTTACACACAAATAAAACTTTTTTTGCAGAAGGTAAGATACACATAAAATTAATCTTGATTCATAACAGACTATGAGTGCAAGGTAGCTAAGACTGGAGGCTTGGTTTGGGTCCAGAGCTCAGGTCCACTCACACTTGCTGTGATGACCTTGAACATGATTCTTAACCTTTCTGTTCTGTTTCTTCATATGACAATAGTACTTACCTTACAGGGATTTTTGAGGCTTAAATACGAGCATATGTATATTAAAAGTTTATAACAGCACACAGTACTCACTAAACAGCAGTACCCACTACTCATTGCTAGACCCATGTGCTTCCCATCCCTTGTAAACCACCAGCCAACACTGTATCATGCTTTACTTTGTGCCACTCATTTAAAAGAAGTTTTCCCATTTCTTCAAATAAGGAAATACAATACTGTGCATTCTCAAATTACACATGCTCTCCACACCCCAGATCCTCATACATGATCTGCTCATAACGCCCCGTCCCCTGCTGGAAATCATGTACCTGGTTGAATTGTTTCCATTTAGAGATGACTACACCAGAGTCTGGGACACGCCCACCAACAAACAGCCAGACAGCACAGCAGAGAACGCAAAGCTTTAACCTGGCTCCTGATCCCTGATCCACAGTTTATTCCCCCATCTAGAGATTTCCAAGTTAGCTAAGAGTCAATTAACTAAATAAAGGTAAACAAGGTCAAAGGTCATGTGATGAGGCCATGTTAGTAAAATACCACTTTTATAACAGGGATATAGCCAAAAAGACACTGAAAGCCGAGACATTTTTTTTTAACACAAACTCAAAAAAGAAAAAACAACATTTGAGCTTTTAAATATAACATTTTGAACACTTAGAATTACATTTAGAATTCATGACCCCAAGCTTACCTATGCCTCAAAACTTCTCCAAGTTTAATTTTTTAGGGGAAAAAAGGATATAATATGACAAAACATCTAAGACTTTCTGTTCCACCAGAAAGTCCAGGACTCCTGAAAACTCTGCTGGTAAAATCCCATCAACAAAAATTACGCATGGCCTTTCACCGCTAATTATTACAAAAAACATTCATTTAAAGGAAATAAAAATGTCTCTCTCATGTCTATTCTTCCCCATTTAAAAAAGTTACCTAAGGGAAATGACCACCCAGAAAAGCTGGGCCAGTGAAAAGGTCAAGATGATGTTTAATGACTTGGGTAAGAAAAATATTGACTCACTGCTTCTCGAAGCAAAAGCTTTATAGACTCTGAGCTCAGTCACACATTTCAAGGCAAACATGAAAGCCTGAAATCAGGAACAACATCATGTTCTGTCCCTTCCCGCATTTTCTTTCTTGACTCCATGGTTATTACTCTTCTTTGGGACTCTAAGGGGGTCAGATATAAACTGGGGCTAAATCCCAGCCAGGCAGAACTAGGCAGGCTTCTCCATGGAAGCTTGGAGGCTGTACTCCAAGGAGAAGTCACCCACATCCAACCTCAAGGTGGACACAAGCCACCTACTTGCTAAAATGCAGATTCTGATGCAGTCAATCAAGAGTGGGGCCTGGGATTCTGCATTTCTAACAAGCTTCCAGATGATGTGATACTACCAGCCTGGGGACCGATCTGCACGACTGATGAAGCCTCCCTACAGCTGAATGTTCATAAACTCACAGAATCCTTAACAGCTCAGCCTACCCCATACCATTCCCAGCCAGGGAGGGCACACACTCCAAAGCTGCTACCTAACACTCACCAACAGATCAGTCATCCTCCTGTTCACCATTCAAAGCTCTAAGCACCCAGACTTCGGAATTCACTGAACAAGTTAACAAATGCGGTTGTTTATTCCGAGGCTTGCATTCTGCTACCAGGCAATACTAAGGACTCTGAGAGACACAATCGTTCTGGGTTTCTTAAATAGTAACTCTAACTTCCTGGCAAAACACTTTTTCCTTTCTTAACAAAGGAAAGGGTCTGGGCCTAGTGTTTGTAACTGCCGCTTTTCCCACCCACAATGGAGTTCTACTCTAGGCACCATGAGGAGCTCAAAGTCTAAATGGGAACACCCCCAGCACCAAGACCACCACATCCCACAACGAGGACACACTAAAAATCCACTGCAAAGTGAGAGGGGTAACAGTGCTGCAACTCAACTTCATATGCCCAGGAAACTGACAGACCTGTCCTTTCTTCCCATACAATCACTGATGAACATTCGCGTATGTGTTTTCTAATTACAACCTCATGACAATCTTTAAAGTGGTTCATTTGTTTAATAGACCTTATCTTTTAGAGAGTTTTCAGTTCACAGAAGAATTAAGCACAATGTACAGAGAGTTCCCATAGACCCCTTAACCCCTCTCCATCAGCACCCCCCACCACAGTAATATATTTGTTCCAATTGGTGAACCTACACTGATTCATCATTGTCACCCAAAGTACATTAGGGTTCACTCTTGATGTTGCATATTCTATGGGTTTGGACAAATGTATAAAAACACATATCCACCATTTTCATATCATACGGAATAGTTTCACTGCCCTAAAAATCCTCTGTACTCTACCTCTTCATCCCTCCCACCCTGACCCTGCCCCCCCTCAATCCCTGGCAAACAGTGATCTTTTTACTGTCTCCATATTTTACTTTTTTCAGAATGTCATGTAGTTGAAATACATACGTTTTGGGTTTTGTTTTGTTTTCTGTCAGCAATTTGAAGCTCTTTTTATTTGAGACAGTCTCACTCTGTTGCCCAGGCTGGAGTGCAGTGGCACAACCTCGGCTCACTGCAACCTCTGCCTCCCAGGCTCAAGTGATTCTCGTGCCTCAGTCTCCCAAGGGGCTGGGACTACAGGTGCATACCACCATACCTGGCTAATTTTAGTACTTTTAGTAGAGACGGGGTTTCACCACATTGGCCAGGCTGGTCTCAAACTCCTGACCTCAAGTGATCCACCAGCCTCAGCCTCCCAAAATGCGGGGATTACAGGCATAAGCCACTGCGCCTGGCCTGAAGCTCATTTTTCCTTTTTTCTTCTTTTTTCTTTTTTGAGTAGTTCTGTTTTTTATCTCCGTGTTACTAATGAGTTAACTGGAGCTCAGAGAAAGCAGATTATTTGTCCAAATCTAGTAAGGGGCGGAACTGGGTTTCAAACGTAGGCCTGTCTGATGCCAAGGAGGAAAACCTCTTCTGAGACGTTTCTACTCATGCTTGTCCCTGTACCTGGACTCTCTGCCTTCCCACCCCTTTGGCCCACAAAACTATTTGACTAGACAATCTCCAACCCAGAGTGCACCTCATTAATGCCCCATAACCACAAAGCCAGCCCAGTGACATGCACAAAACACTCACTAAATAGTTCAATTCAAATGTCAGCTCAGAAGTGAAGCTTTCCCATCCCTGCGCTCCCAGGTGGACCTCATTGCACTCCCTTCTCTGTCATCCACATCTCAATTTTAGAACTTTCATTATGGCATATTTATTATATTACTTTTATTCATGTATTTTCTCTCTGGAGGGAAAAATGGAGTTCTCCGAGAGCAAGAACCTTGACTTAAATCTGTCTCCTATGTGCCTTTAAACATTCAGTAAGCCTTTAAAATGGCGGGGAGAAGGAAGGGAGCCAAAAAATCAGGCCATCTAGTACTTGTCACATTTCTCCCCCTGTTTAAACTTGGAAAAGTCACTTAACTATCTGGACTTGAATTTCCTTGCGTGTAAAATGAAGGTCTCCACTAGCACAATGTCTAAGATGCCTTTCAGAAAATGGGAAAGACAGTTATTTTCCAGGCTAAAGGAAAGAAATACTAAGAAAGTGCTTGTCACCCACCCGTGGAGAGGGGGTGGTCCCCCCTTCTCACACCCCTATGTCACTAGGGAAGAAAGTTACGAGAAAAAATTCCTGGCAAGTGAGAACTTGCCCTAGCAACTCACTCCTGAGTAAATCTTTCCTCCTTCTAGCCTTGAATTCTCATCGCCCTTAAACCTTGCCAGATCACAACTCACTCTCAGCCGCTTAGCTGGAGTACTGTGTTGTTATCACAAGGGATGGCTAAAATTCTGGTTCTGTGCTTTCTCTTGCATTCCCCAGAAAATTGAGGACTATTTTCCAGCTGAAAACAACACAAATGCATAGCTACTGAGGCCTGGTCAATAGACTAAAATATAAAGTACCAAGCCAAGTGCCAAGGCACTCACCAAGACGCCCTAAGTGAATGAGAGAAATTCACCCTGTCACCACATCAGTTAGCTCAGTCTGCTAGTTCCTCAATCCAGATCCCTGGCCCCACTGTTTTTGGAGTCTTTTTGGATTTTTTTTGTAATCAGTCCATGACCTGCTGAATAGTTCCACTGTTTATCTCCTAGTGAGATGGGTCAGGAGCACTGTTTTATTATGCCTGTTGATGGCATTTGTATATAGCTTGCTATCAGCTCAGAAGCTTACATCTACAAATGATGCAGAGTCTAAGAAAGGCCATGGATGAGCCTTAAAAATGATTTGAGGTCAGATGCAGTGGCTCACGCCTATAATCCCAGCACTTTGGAAAGCTGAGGTGGGTGGATAGCTTGAGGCCAGGAGCTCGAGACCAGCCTGGCCAACATGGTGAAACCCCGTATCTACTAAAAATACAAAAATTAGCTGGGAGTGCTGGTGCATACTTACAATCCCAGCTACTCGGAAGGGTGAGACATGAAAATCACTTGAACCTGGGAGGTGGAGGTTGCAGTGAACCGAGATCATGCCACTGCACTCCAACCTAGGTAACAGAGCAAGACTCTGTCTCAAAAAAATAAAAATAAATAAAACCTTTTAAAAAATGATTTGACCCATTGTATAATCATTCAAATATTTCAAGAAATTTTATTGAGCATCTAGTATATGCTGCTTCATATACTCAATCACAGCACATCAATTAGGCTTTGATATCGAGGGAAGTCTTGGAGTTACTGCAAAATCGTTTTCCTCCCTGTACTATATGCTAGACCTACTTCAATTCTGCAGACTGTTCTCTACTCACTTCTACCCATTTGACCTAATTCCTTCCATCCCATGCCCCCTACACAGCACCAAAGTAATATTTTTAAGAGCATACTTGATCATGTTATTTCCCCCACTTAATATTCTTCATGTGCTCCCCTTAGCATTCCAGAGAAACTTCTCAGTGAGACTCACGCAGTTCTTCATAAAATGGCCCTGTCCCCCTGTCCACGCTTCCATCGTCCTACCTAACCTTCACTGCCCCCACCATCCCACATTACAACTGCATTGACCCCTCTGACCCCACAGCACCACATTCATGCAGCTGGGCCTCCCACACTTTGCTCCCTCTATTTGGAAAAACCATCACTGAAGCATCATGTGAATGAGGACCTACCTTTCAGGTCTCAGCTCAGGCAAGCCTTCTCCCAGGAAGCCTTTCCTAATCCATCCATTCAGCCTGGACTCGGTGTCCCTTGCCTATGCTCTCATAATATGCCACTATGGTTACCTGTATCAAAGCAACTTATCCCACTGTGCTTTTTATTTTTTTATTTTATTTTATGTTATTTTATTTTGAGACAGAGTGTCGCTCTGTCGCCCAGGCTGGAGTGCAGAGGTGCGATCTCAGCTCACTGCAAGCTCTGCCTCCCGGGGTCACACCATTCTTCTGCCTCAGCTGCCGGAGTAGCTGGGACTACAGGTGCCCGCCACCACGCCCGGCTAATTTTTTTCTTTTTTTGTATTTTTAGTAGAGACGCAGTTTCACCGTGTTAGCCAAGATGGTCTCAATCTCCTGACCTTGTGATCCTCTCGCCTCAGCCTCCCAAAGTGCTGGGATTATAGGCGTGAGCCACCGTGCCTGGCTTATTTTATTTTATTTTATTTTATTTTTGAGATGGAGTCTCGCTCTGTCACTAGGCTGGAGTGCAGTGGCATGATCTCGGCTCACTGCAACCTCCACCTCCCGAGTTCAAGCAATTCTCCTGCTTCCACTCCCAAGAAGCTGGAATTACAGGCACGCACCGCCACGCCCAACTAATTTTTGTATTTTTAGTAGAGATGGGGTTTCACCACGTTGGCCAGGCTGATCTCGAACTCCTGACTGCAAGTGATCCACCCTCCTCAGCCTCCCAAAGTGCTGGGATTATAGCCTTGAGCCACCATGTCCAGCCCCCATTGTGTTTTAATTACAGGTTACTGAGCTGTCTCTCCACTAGACTGTGAGCTTCTTTCTGACAGGGTCTACATGTATATTAAGCATTGTATCCTTCAATAAACATAATATATTAGATGCTCAATAAAAGTTTGAAAAATTTGAATGATGATACATTGAGTCAAACTATTTTTAGGAACCTGGTATCAGCACAGTCTGCTGGGAAAGGGGAATAAGAGATACCAAAAGTGAAGAACCTAGTGTCTGGCTTAGAATGCCTTTATAACCCCAGGTAAGGAGAAAATATAAGCTCACAGAATAGTTCTAGTGGATGATCTGCTCTGCAGATTATCCTGACCAACTCAAGGCCCACTCTCTGAAAAATCAATTACTGACTCTCAAGACATGGCCAAAGCATAGTATTATTACAATAGAGGACCCATTTCATATTCATAAGAAACACATAAACTAAAGTATGGAAAACACCTGGAATACAGCCAGGAATGTATGAAGTGCTATGTCCTTGTTTGTTCAGTAAATATATAAATAAATGAACAAACAACAAACTCGATTTTGCTTTGATAGGCCCAGAAACACAACTCCAGGAGTTTTCAAGCTGCATATCCTGAAACAGTTAGAAGCACCCATAGTTAGAATATGAGAGAGTTCAGCTGTTCAAGATCCCAAACCCAGTCCAAAAAAAGGAAAGAAGAAAGTTCTAGAGACTGTGGACTGAAAAGAAGTGAGTCCACGGTTAACAAAAAGGAACTTCAGCATTCAGGAAAGCAACCATCTTAATCTTTTCCTAAGAAGAAAACATCTGCTTGTACAGCAGGGACTGCCAATTAACTTAACCATGACTATTTCATCCTCTCTAGCATTACTTCCTACACATTACAGGTTAGAAGGTTGAAAACTACATATCACCGAATTCCCTGTAGCTGGCAGGTCTAAAAATGGCTGAACTTCTGATGAACAAATACAAACACGATGACTCTGAGGGTAAAGGAACGAGGCATGGGCTGCGAGACTTCTGAAGAAAATGGTGGCAGAGGCCCTTTGGCTGTTCTGCAGCAGCCATGATGGAGATTCTGGAGTCCAGTCAGTTCAGAGATGCTGAAGCTGTCAGATGTGGCACCAGAGCCCCAGGTTCTCAAGCCAGCAGCTACGTGGCAGCAGATGTGTAGGGTGGCTCTCAGAACTGTTGCTGGTAGCTCACTTAGTGCCTGCTCCTACAGGTCTTTCCATTATTCTGAAATGTCTTTAAATCCCTGCGATAATTGTCTTTTTAAAATGACTGCAATAGTTCTGTTGTCTGCAGTGGAACCATGACTAACATATTATGGAAGAAATGTTTCCTCTGATTGGCATCCAGCTCCAGCTTAATAACAAAAGCATTATGAAAACAATTCACTTTGAAGGACACTAGTCTGAAATAAGTCTATTCAATGGAAGAAAATGACATGGAAGAAAACACCAGCTATTTTCGGGAGGTGGAGGTTGCAGTGAGCCGAGATCATGCCACTGCACTCCAGCCTAGTGACAGAGCGAGACTCCATCTCAAAAATGAATGCTCAAGAACTAGGTAATGAAGGCAGTGATTGTTTGTTAGAATACAGTCACAAATGCATTTATGTATTTCAAAACCCAAAGATATGTAATGTTCTCTATACCAAAAAAAGATAAATGTTTCAGGTGATGGATATCCCAATTACCTTTATTTGATAATTACACATTGTATAGAGATGTCAAAGTATCAAATGTACTCCAAAAATATGTACAACTATTGTAGATCAATTTTAAAGAAAAAAAAAGAAATGGCCTACCTTACCAACCACTTTATATTTTCATTATATACCTTTTCCTTCAGAGAAAACAGTATAGAGCTGAATATATTTACTATTTTCCTTACGTTCATATCTAGCAAGTTGTAAAAATAAAATACTACAGAAATACTACACGTTTGTGTACCTATTTCCTAAATAGCATTATTTGCTTATTGTTTACTTTGAGACCATATATAATATCTAATTACACTGAGTAAGAGTTATCTGCGATCAGAGAAAACCTTTATGAGGTTCTTGAAATCATAAATGTTTCCCTGCACATTCTAAGGCAGCAAACTGACCTTAATGGCCCGTAAATCTCCAGACAAGAAACACAAAAGGAGACTAATTTTGTAAGAATTCTGCACAAAAGAGGCGCTGCTCTCCGAATGAACCCAGGCTAACGATTCATTGAGCAATTATTGGAAGAGTTTTCTTTTCCTTCAATAACTGCTTTTTCTCTTTCTAAAAGAATTTGAACTAAATCATTTTACTGCTTACAATTTCCAGAGACAACACTCTCTCCCAGTCAATACTTTCTGAAAGATAAAATGCTTCCACTAATAAAACCTTTTTTTCTGGAAATAACAAAGTCCCTGCTGAAACATCGTCACCCTCCTGCATAGGTGAAGACGCTTACAAGCGCAGGGACGCTGCCAACAGGACAGGCCCAGGCTGCCCTGTTCTACTGTGTACCATTCCCAGCCTCTTCATTGCCCCTCACCACACAAGCCAGGCAAATTGGTCCAGGGTAAAATGGTAAAGCGGAGGTGTTTTGCGGAAGAAGAAAAGAGAAAGCCTCTTAAGACAAGAGGACCTAATTAACATGGGTAAGTTATTTCGCTTATCTTCAGCCCAACTGCCAACCTAAACTCAGTAACATCCTCTGGTCACAACTCTCTACCTATCTACCTATTTCTCAGAAGTCACTTTGGATTATGCAGGAGAGCAAGACTGCAGAATCTATTCGGTTTAACATGAATAGATACTGTCTCCCTGCTCTGTCTATGCCATATTTCCACCTTTCCTTTCCTCCTAAAGCCAGCAAAGAAGGAAGCAAATGTTTAAAAAGAAACATTAAATTTCAGGGTGAAGTTGAAGGCACAAAACTATATTATTTTCCCCACATCTCTCAAATTGGAAAAACACTATATTTTCTACAAGGTATATAGAAAAAAAGAGCTATAAACGATGAAAAAAGGTGATAAACAAATTAGAGATCATGACAAAAAAATGTAATAGAATGAGATGACTGGAGAACAAATTACACAGAATCATGACTCCTCAGCTTCAAAATATGCTAATAAATCACACATACCATTAATGTCACTTCCCCAGAATATCAGAAAGACAAAGTGAGTCACAATAACATGGAAGGAAAAAAGATCCTCAGCCTGTTGGGGGCCACAGCCCCTAAAATGATCCTTACACTCAGAGAATTTACTCTCTGCTGAGGAAGTCTTCACACATGCAAGAAAACTGGTTTGTACAGAACGTCTCTGCAGTGGGCAAACGTAGCAAACTGGAACTCCACATGGAGGCCCAAAATGTTGGAGATCTCCAGGGCAGAAGGCCAATTAAGAAAGAAAGTATAATCTCAGAGAGAAAAGGGGAGAACTAACATTTTTGCCATCTATCTAGAGGAAGAAGAAGGGAACCCTCCATAATCCCAGATACCACCTTTCTACTTTACACACTGCCTGAAAGACCAGGGAAACAGGTGAGCAGAGCTATGTTGAAGAGTACTCCCATACATCTTTACATCTGTCCCCTTTGCCCATTAGCTGCCCAAGCTGTTCAAGAGACACCTCCCCAACCAGATCACCCGTGAACCCACCAGCCATCACAGGCAGCCCAGGAACCTGGGAGACTGGGAATAGAGACAGACAAGAACAAGACCAAGGCTCACCACATCCTCAGGGCACACTGCCCCATCCTTCCCCCACTGTGCATTGCTTCTACCATCTCTCTTCAGAAACCTATTTGTGTATTAATAAAATAACTCACCTTATTTATGATACCGGAAACTTACTTTAAAACACAGACTCCAACACAGAGACTTCTGCTTTCAGGCAAGATATAGTACACACATTTATCCCTATCCCTCCGCTAATGACAGCTAAAACCCTTGGATGTAATATATAAAACAAATGCAAGGAGATTCTGAATGGTGAAAAGAGCAGACTGGGCTAGAGAGCTGAGGACCTACAGAATGACAATAAGCAAAATAAAATTAAGTATGAAGTAAATGTTGATATATTAATATTTACATTAATGCAATATTAATTATACTTAATATAACTTACTAGATGGGCTTAATAGCAAAAGTAGATTACATAAGAAAGAATTATTGAGCCAGGCATGGTGGCTCACGCCTGTAATCCCAGAACTTTGGGAGGCTGTGAGGGGTGGATCATTTGAGGCCAGGAGTTCCAGACAGCCTGGCTGACATGGCAAAACCCCCTATCTAGTAAAAATACAAAACAATTAGCTGGGCATGGTGGCACATGCCTGTAATCCCAGCTTCTTGGGAGGCTGAGGCAGAAGAATCGTTTGAACCCAGGAGGCAGAGATTGCAGTGAGCCAAGATTGCACCACTGCACTCCAGCTTGGATGACACAGTGAGATTTTTTTTTTTTTAACCTAAGCATAGGTCAATAAAAATCACCCAATCTGAACAAGAGAGAGAGAAAACTGACTGTAAAAATACAGTCTCAGAGACCCTTGATATAAGAACAAAAGACCTGACATTGTTGTCATTAAATTTTCCAGAAAGAAAGAAGAAAAAAAATGAGGTTAAAAATATGTTCAAAGAAATAATGGTAAAAAAAAAAAAAAATCCCCAAATTTGGCCAAAAGCATAAACCTACAGATTCAAGAAGCTGAATAAACTCCAATCAAATTAAACACAGCAATTAAAAGACAGAGCTTGGCAGAATGGATTGCTAGAAAAATGACCCAACTCTAGACTGTCTACAGGAATTCACTTTAAATATAATGAAATGGGGAGGTGGAAAGTTAAAAGGATGGAAAAGGATATGGCATACATACATGAATCAAAAGAAGGCGGGAGTGGCTCTATCAATGGCAGATAAAGTAGACTTCAGAGAAAGAAAATCACCAGGGTCAAAAAGGGTCATTGCAGAATGATAAAAATATCTTCTCACCAATAAGATATAAGAATCCTAAATGTGTGTGTGTATATACACATACACATATACATATATATTAAAAGCATTGTGGTTTTTCAGGGATTAGAGATGAGGAGGAGCAGGGTGAGTATGGCCACAGAAAAGGTAGCACAGAGTAGCTCTTCAAGGTCCTATATCTTTATCATGTTGGTGTTTACATGAATTCACTCATGTGATAAAACTGCACATAACTATATACATATACACAAATAGGTGCCTGCAAAACAGGTGAAATCTGATTAAAGTCTGTGGGTTGTACTAATGTCAAGTTCCTGGGTTTGAGTTTACTATGGAAGATTCCCCACTGGGGAGCTAACCATCAGGTCCTCCTGTTGACAACAACAGACACCAGGGACTGCTGGGGGGTGGGAGGGAGGACTGGCAAGGGCTGAAAAACTATTGAATACTGTGCTCAGTACCTGGGTGACAGGATTATTCACACCCTCAACCTCAGCGTCACACAATATACCCAGGTAACAAATTTGCACATGTACCCCTGGAATCTAAAATTAAAAGTTGGGGGGAAGAAAAGATTCCCCACTGGGGAATCTGGGTAGAGGTACACAAGGCCTCTCTGTACTATTGCTGCAACTTCCTGTAAGTGTGTAATTGTTTCAAAATAAGACGATGCTAAAGATAACAAATCGTACTCCAAGTCCCATTATAGAAAAAGGGCTAAAAACGAGAGTTTCTATGGTTAACCCAGGATGGGATTTAGAACCCAGCTAGCATGTCCTCTACTTCGCCCCCTAGTGGTAGCACCAAAGGCACCCGGTGAATAACAAGGTGTGGGATCTCAAGGTGATGACTCAACATCTCATTTGCATACCCATAGTACCCTGCACATAGTAAATTATTTAAAGCTTAAAAGAATATTTCTTTTGACTCAACATTTCTAACTATGTGAAGATTAAAGAATTCTTTTTGTGCAAACTGTAGGCAGTAATTCTCTTTGTGCGAACTGTAGGCACCATCGCTGTACTAGGAGTTGCAGTTACTGCCATAATGAGTTAACCTTTCGTTTCAGTATTCACTGGTTTCTCTTCAAATCGAACAAATCTTTCGCCTTTTACTAAAGATTTCCGTGGAGAGAAACGAATCAGTTTTAAACTAATTTTTTGAAGCTTTGCCTTGGCAAGGCGAATTATGTTTTATAAAGAAAGACCTTAAGAGACAGCATCGTAGCCCAGCTTCAGGTTCCGGGGTTACACATTGTTGCTGTTCACTGTTTGCTTAAACACTGAATAATAGAACTTCTAAGACCGTGGTTAACTCTTGTTTTGCATTTCAAAGCTCCGAGTCATATGTGAGTCATATGTCTCAAAAGTCATATAACTTTCCCTGGTGACATCTGACTTGCTAATTAACAACATTAACATTAGAGACACAGACTGGCTTAGACAATTTAGAGAGACTCCCCTTGAAGTAATGGCCTTTAAGATCCTAAATTCAGTCACATGGTTGGAGAATTTCTGGTTGCCTGTCTTTAAAAAAGCCCCAAATCCATCCCCCTCTAGATAATATTCTATTATCTATCTACCTAGTAAGAAATTCAATGCAAGGTGGTGATGCAAGCTCCTTAAAGGACTCCATCAATTCCACTGATCAGCTTGGTGTAAACTGGTTTCCACTGCTTGCCTAGCAAGCGTTTAATAAACGTACATATGCCAGATAGAATTTGACCTGAGATTTGCTTTCATCAAACCTGGGAGGAAAATTATGGTGGAATAACAAACCTTCATCCATCTCAAACTTTTCGGCAGCTATTGTCATCCCTGAAAGTGGCATCAGTCAGTTCCCCACACAAAGACACCCCACTTTACATCTTCTCCCACGTGCCCCTGTGATCTCGCTCTTACCTTGCTGCGGCTGCTTAATTTCTTTTTAACAAAGGCTTATCAACTGTCATGTCATGATTTTAAAAGGTAATAACCTTTTTAAGAATGCTGACAGGCACCACTTTTAGGAAATGTACTGAGAGAAGGAAATGTTTTCCCTCCTTCCCGCTTCCCCATACCTCCCCCCAAATTTCAGATCCCGCCACTATTCAACCTGCCCTAGGCTGGAATAATCCCTTCCCCCTTTCTCTCTGGGTCTTGTTATGGCACTTACATAATTTTGAATCCTGTTATAGCACTTATATGTTTGTGTGTAAATTAACTTTAATCCACCTCTAAGGACAGTTCTTAACATTGAAAGTATCCAAATAAGGAGTCCAGAAAGAGTGAGTTGGCATTTGAAGGATTCTAATCAGAAATCTACTCCCACACATGACTACAATTCAAATAATTCCAACATGGTACCTAAAGCTGCACCTGAAAGTTAACTAGCATAAGGAATGTTAGGAATAAATATTTTACTAATGAAAAGCATGGTGCTCAACATGTGATGGATTAAAATTTTTCATTATTACCCTTGTACTAATGAAGTATGTAAGAATCCCTTGAGGCCAGGTGCAGTGGCTCACGCCTGTAATCCCAACACTTTGGGAGGCTGAGCCAGAAGGATCGCTTGTGCCCAGGAGTTAGAGTTTACAGTGAGCTATGATCATGCTACCGCACTCCAGCCTGGATGACAGAGCAAGACTCTGTCTTTAAAAAATAAATAAATTAGTCCGGGTGTGGTAGCTCACACCTGTAATTCTAACAGTTTGGGGGGCCATGACAGGAGGACTGCTTAAGGCGGGGAGTTTGAGATAAGCCTGGGTAACAAAGCAAGACCCTGTCTGTACAAAAATTTTAAAACTTAGCTGGATATGGTGGCACATGCTCACAGTCCCGGCTATTCTGGGAGCTATGGTGCTGGCACCACCACACTCCAGCCTGGCCAAGAGAGACCCTATCAAAAAAAAAAAAAAAAAAACCTCCCTTGAGCCCAGCACCCAAAGCACTGAAGGTCTAACACTCTCTTGGTCTGTGTCTTTTGCTTCAATAAGGCTCTATCCTCTAATCAGACTAGAAGGGTAACTGCTTCAGCCAGCAGAATAGAACTGCACCAGCTGCAGAAGGAACTGTCTGCAAGATGCTTGCTGGAGTACCTAAAGACAAACAATAGAGGCTTCACAAGCTTTCAGGAACAGGCTCAATGATGGGTTTTGTACCTCCCTATCTAATGAATGTTTATACTTGTAGGAGAATTCAGAGTTAGACACTTTCACTGTTTAACATACCACTTGGTGGCAAGGTTGTGGGAGAGAAGACGTTTAACTCCTATTCACCTCCAAATGCCAGAAGTTACCAAGAGTAAAACCAAAGAACTTTATTTTTGTTAAACAACAAAATAGGCTTGGGTCAGTTCAAAACATAGTACTTCTATTCAAGACTCAGCTCCAATCCACCTACTCCAGAGAGTCTTCTCTGATCATTCCAAGGCTAGAAACTCTCCCAGCAATTTTTGGCTACACCGACTAGGGACAATCCTACATATGGAAACACTTTGTGAAACGGCATGCCAGGGCCAGCTTTCAGGCAGGACCCACCAGCAGGGCCAACTGTCCTGGCTGTGTACAGCCCTGGCTCTTGTTACATACTTCACACATCAGCCGTATTAAAGCTAGGGGTGTCCTCCTGGAATTTTCAAATAGAGTATAAACTTGTTGAGTAGAGAAATAATGCCTGTTACTTCCTTAACCCACAGCATTATCACAACCCAGACCAGAAAGCAGGTAGTAAGCACTGACTTGTAAACTGCTTTGTGACTGAGAAATTTCTCACCATTCTCAACAGTGGGAATGTCTTCATCTTTCCATCAAACTCCCTCAAACATTAGTAGACTCTTGATAATGTTTGCTGAGTTGAGGTGAACATGCCCATTGGGGTTGGGGACTTCTTGTAAAAGAACACTGATCTCTTGGCAACATTTGCCTTGTTTCATGTGTGTAAATTCTGGTGAGTTTACAGAGGTTAGGCCTTAACTCATTTTCATTAAGCCACAGCCCCTCAAAGATTATTCCAGTATGTCTGTCATATCTCTGCCTCCCTCCATCTGACGGGAGCAGATTAATAAGTGATTTGGCTGTGTGTGTGAATGTTCAGCCTGTCTTGAATAACAGAAAATTGGATTTTATACAATTTTTCCCCTTCCCAGAGAGGCTCGCTTAGCAGAGACAGATTCCTGTGTACCATGCCAGCCCCTCCAGACAAAGAATGTGGGTTGAAGAGTCTCCAAATGGCAGGGGCAAGAAACCCACGGATTAGGCCAGGCGGGGTGGCTCACACCTGTAATCCCAGCACTTTGGGAGGCCGAGACGGGTGGATCACTTGAGGCCAGGAGTTTGAGACCACCCTAGCCAGCATGTTGAAAACCTGTCTCTACTAAAAATACAAAAAGTTAGCCAAGTATGGTGGCACATGCCTATAGGCCCTGCTACTTGGGAGGCTGAGGCACGAGAATCGCTTGGACTTGGGAGGCAGAGGTTACGGTGAACCGTGGTTGCACCACTGCACTCTAACATGGGCAACAGAGTGAGACTCTGTCTCAAAAAAATAAATAAGAAAAAAAACCAATGATTAGCGATGGAAGGTCAAGTTTGCTTCCTTCTTGTGAACACAAAGAATGCCAGCTCTTTACCCATCAGTACAAGACCTTTTGTCTAGTCTCATCCATGCTAGATTTTCTTCCTGACATGTAAATTTGCAGACAGGTAGGAAAAACGTAAGATGCTAGTGATTTCCTGGTGAGAACAGGAATAGGAATTGTAGCTCTCTGCCTCATGTAAAAATAGGATCTGCAGCCAGGTGCAGTGGCTCACGCCTGTAATCCCAGCACTTTGGGAGGCCGAGGTGGGCTGATCACGAGGTCAGGAGATCAAGACCATCCTGGCTAACACGGTAAAAACCCTGTCTCTACTAAAAATACAAAAACTTAGCTGAGTGTGGTGGTACATGCCTGTAGTCCCAGCTACTCGGGAGGCTGAGGCAGAAGAATCACTTGAACTCGGGAGATGGAGGTTGCAGTGAGCCGAGATCACATCACTGCACTCCAGCCTGGGTGACAGAGTGAGACTCTGTCTCAAAAAAAAAAAAAGAAAAGAAAGAAAGAAAGAAAAATAGCATCTACATTGTGAATGGATAAATAGCAAATTTGTTTATTAATTCTTAGCCACCAGGTACCCTGCTCAGTTCTCTCTCTTTTCTATCTAGTAGCTCATGGGAAATATTATTTGTTTCATTAAAAAGGTCTTTGAAGGCCAGGCACAATGGCTCACGCCTGCAATCCTAGCACTTTGGGAGGCCAAGGTGGGCAGATCATGAGGTCAGGAGTTCAAGACCAGCCTGGCCAACATAGTGAAAACCCATCTCTACTAAAAATACAAACATTAGCCAAGCATGATGACGGGTACCTGTAGTCCCAGCTTCTTGGGAGGCTGAGGCAAGAGAATCACTTGAACCCAGAAGGCAGAGGTTGCAGTGAGCCAAGATCATGCCACTGCATTCCAGCCTGGGTGACACAGCGAGACTTTATATGGGGGAAAAAAAAGGTGAAGGTAGAATCAAGGGTTTAGCTCTGCAAAACTAACAGATCGAGAGAGAGAGAGAGAGAGAGAGAGAGCGCGCATGTGTGTATATAGAGAAGAGAAAGGAGAGAGAGACAGGGCAAGGCGGGAAAATCAGTCAGAGGGCTTCAGAAAGAGTCCACAGAAGAAATGGCACCTGAAACCCTTCAATGACTGACCACTGCCCTCTGGATAAAGTCCAGACTCCACATATGGCACTCCATGGCCTTTATGATCTATCCCCTGCCTATGTTGAGTCATTTGCCCTCCTCACAACTCAACCTTCTAGCCAAGTCAAATTTATTTCACTCAAATCCAGGTCATCAGGCATGCTATTCCCTTCACCTAGCTTTGTCTCCCAGCCATCACCTCCCTTCAGTCCCTGCCGGTGGGGTTCTCCGCACCCTCTGCCTCTACAAGCCCCAGTGGCTATTGCACCACGAGCTCACTGTCACATCATCACCTTCCCCAAAACTTCAGAGCCCACTCAGGACAGAGACTGAGCCTGGAATGTCACAGCATCCCTGGCACGTGGCCTGGAAGCTGCTTACACAGCAGATGCACATTTAACTCATTTGTTAAATGAGTCAAAATGGAATGTTGTTTTCCTGAAGTATTAAAATGCAGAGGCATTTATAGATAAGCCAGATCTTAAAACCTTCATGGGGAAAGCATGAGTAGCTAAGAACTACGTCTTTATAGAAGTACCTCTTTCTGTATGTTCACAGTCATTCGTATTCAAGCTTCCCTGCCTGCCTCTGCCTCTTCTTCCTAAGTCTCCTCACAGGCACTGGAAAGTCCTTTCTGATTTTACTTCTGAAAGAACAGCTTATTTAGAGGTCTGCCCCAATTTCAGAAACCTGTCATGGGAAAATGTGTCCTCAGGAAAGAACAGAATTGATTACTTGTAACACTCTTTATAATGCATTAGGATGTTGAGAGCTCTTTTCAATAGCAGTCCCCCTCTACATGTAAATGTCACTCTGTAGAACATTACCTTCTTGCTAGAAAGGGAGAATCAATTCTTTTTTTTTTTTTTTTTTTTTTTGAGACAGAGTTTCACTCTTGTTGCCCAGGCTGGAGTGCTATGGTGCAGGCTCGGCTCACTGCAACCTCCGCCTCCCAGGTTCAAGTGATTCTCCTGCCTCAGCCTCCCAAGTAGCTGGGATTATAGGCACCCGCCACCACACCCAGCTAATTTTTGTATTTTTAGTAGAGACGGAGTTTCACCATGTTGGCCAGACTGGTTGTGAACTCCTGACCTCAGGTGATGTGCCCACCTCAGCCTCCGAAAGTGCTGGGATTACAGGCATGAGCCACCGCGCCCAACCAAGAATCAGTAATTCTTAGTGCTAAAGCAAGGAATTATTCATCCATGGAAGAAAAAAATAACAATAACCACAATAACATGTATTGTGCATTGATTCCGTACTAGCCACAAGCATGCTGGGTGTTTTCTGTCCATCACCTCTTCATAACCTTTTATTCCCATGTTCCAGGTAATAAAACTGAGGCTAAAAGGAAGTAAATGAGGCCAGGCCACAGTGGCTCATGCCTGTAATCCCAGCACTTTGGAAGGCCGAGACGGGTGGATCACTTGAGGCCAGGAGTTCAAGACCAGCCTGGCCAACATGGCAAAACACCATCTCTACTAAAAATACAAAAACTAGCTGAGTATGGTGGCACATGCCTGTAACCCCAGCTACTCAGGAGGCTGAGGCAAGAGAATCACTTGAACCTGGGAGGCAGAGGTTACAGTGAGCCGAGATCTTGCCACTGTACTTCAGCCTGTCTCAAAAAAAATACATACATTTTTTTACAAAGGAGGTAAACTGTTTTCCCAGATCTAGCAAAGCCAAATTTGAACTCAAGCCCATCCAACTCCAAACCTGTGCTCTTTCTATTATGCCAAGTATTTATGATCTTGAATCCTAACTAAAATGAAAAAAATTAATGACAATATACCTGACATAGAACTTCATTTGTATCAGTTTGGTTCAGATGCTACTGTCTAGAAACATGTTTACTTCATCGAGCAAGCAACATGGGCACTGAAATACTTCCCCTATCTCCCTGGCATCACTAGAGAGAAGACCAGTAAGAAGTAACAGACAGGGACTGGCAAATACAATGACAGATCACGCCAGAACCCAGCAAGACTGGGTTCGCCCCATCCCTGCCACACACAGGCTCTAGCACAGCACGCTGGAGCCTGCGGGGGTGGGGGTCAGGGGGCGCTTTTACCCTGACAGCCTGGAAGAGCAAACATTACAAAAAAGGATGCAAAAACCAAAGCATATGGAGTCTGAACAGCCCTTGACAGCCGCACCTACACAAGCACCCACACCGCATCTGTTGTCTCAGCAAGTGCAGTCAGCGTTACCCTCAAAGAAATGGCAAAGCTCAAAGGCATTCTTGATTGGGGCCGTAATCCTTCAAACCCAAACATCATCAAAAATTGGAGGACTACAGTCAGGTCCAGCTCCCTTTCACTGCCCTAAGTGAAGCTTCACTTTGAGTCACCATTTCCCTAATATGTTCTTCCCTTTTCTAACCACAGTGACACCACTGGAACAGCGTTTCCTCTACTGATGATCTTGCCAAACCCTACCCATTCTTTGCAGCTCAGGTGAAGGTGCAGCCCCTTCTCCCAGAGGCAGTTTGTGATTGTTTTGTGCCCAGAGTGGTCTCTCCCTCCTCTTACTCTACACACTGTCCCACTTCGCCCGCTTACCTACATGGCTATCTAGAGGCACAGAGGACGATGTATTTCACCTCCATGCTGCAACCTGGCACTTCACTCTTTCCTGCAGTTAAATTCAACAAAATACTCACTGACTCTGCTCCAGGCATTGAAGATACAGAAATGACTACATCCCAGCCCTGCTTTTGTGGGACCCACAATCTATGTGAGAAAGGATAACACCAAATAAAATTCTACAAATCAATTTTTCATAATAGGGTACACAATTTGATCCAAAACAGAGCTATCCTATCACCCTGTTTACTGCCTTCATGTCGTTTAGCTCAGTCTGCAGCCATTGTTTGTTCATTTATTTGTGGTCAGCCTGTCCCTAGTAGGAGACACTAGCATAGGAACATTGTCTGTCTGGTTCGCCACTGTCCCCAGCACTCCATATGGACTTGAGCACAGAGACACTCTCGTTGAAAGCTGTATTTGTGGAAGGAAGTAAAGAGAGAGGCAGGGAAGTGTCAGGAACTATGAGTACCAAGGCCGGCTTGAGGTTTAGGCAATGCTTCCATGACAGGGAGCCAGCTATGATCTGGAGTGTGAGTGAGGGCCAGACAGGGAAGGCGTGAGCCCCAATCCAGAAGAGGAAGAGGATGAGCAAAGGTAAGAATGGCAAATTGGCATGACCAAGAGAGTGGTCACTTAAGAGCACTTAAATATTGCTATAGACCAGCTGCTTTTAAAAGGGGATGATTTTGCCTCCCGGGGGCATTTGACAATGCATGGAGACTTTTAAAATTGTTTTTTGTGTTTCTTTTTATTTTTAGAGAGAGGGTCTCACTCTGATGCCCAGGCTGGAGTGCAGAGTGCATTGGCACCATCTCAGCTCACTGCAACCTCCACCTCCTGGGTTCAAGCCATTCTTGTGCCTCAGCCCCTGGAGTAGCTGGGATTACAGGCACACATCACCATGCCTGGCTAATTTTTGTATTTTTAGTAGACATGGGGTTTCATCATGTTGGCCAGGCTAATCTCAAACTCCTGACCTCAAGTGACCTGCTGGCCTTAGCCTTCCAAAGTGCTGGGATTACAGGAGTGAGCCACCACACCCAGCTCACTTTTTTAAATTGTTAAGGCTTAGGGCAGGAAATGCTGCTACTAGCATCTACTAGGTAGAGTCCAGGGATTCTGCTAAGCATTGTACAATGTCCAGAGCAGCTCCCCACAACAGCCATCTGATCTAAAATGTCAGTAGTGGCCAAGCAGTGTGGCTCACACCTGTAACCCCAGTGCTTTGGGAGGCTGAGGCTAGGAGTTCAAGACCAGCCTGGGTAATACAGGGAGACCCCATCTCTACAAAAAAAATTAAAAATTAGCCAGGTATGGTGGTGCATGTCTGTAGTCCCAGCTACTCAAGAGGCTAAGGCAGGAGGATCGTTTGAGCCCAGGAGTTCAAGGCTCCAGTGAGCTGTGATTATACCACTGTACTCCAGCCTGGGTGACAGAGCAGGATCCCATCTCTAAAAAAAAATAATAATATTAAAAAAAAAAAAAATGTGGCCAGTCATGGTGGCTCACACTTGTAATGCCAGCACTTTGAGAGGCTAAGGCAGGTGGATCACTTGAGGCCAGGAGTTTGAACCAACCTAGTCAACATGGTGAAACTCCATCTCTATTAAAAATACAAAAATTGGCCAGACGTGGTGGTGTGTGCCTGTAATCTCAGCTACCTGGGAGGCTGAGACAAGAGAAATGTTTGAACCCGAGAGATGGAGGTTGCAGTGAGCTGAGATTGTACCACTGCACTCCAGCCTGGGTTACAGAGCGAGACTCTGTCTCAACAAAATAAAATAAAATGTCGGCCAGGCATGTTGGCTCATGCCTGTAATCCCAGTATTTTGGGAGGCCAAGGCCGGTGGATCACCTGAGGTCAGGAGTTTGAGACCAGCCTAACATAATGAAACTCCAGCTCTACTAAAAAAAAAAAAAAAAAAAAAAAAAAAAATTAGCTGGGCATGGTGGCAGGCACCTGTAACCCCAGCTACTCAGGAAGCTGAGGCAGGAGAATCACTAGAACCTAGGAGGCAGAGCTGGCAGTGAGCCAAGATCATGCCACTGCACTTCAGCCTGGGTAACAGAGGGAGACTCTGTCTCAAAATAGAAGAAGAAGAAGAAGGAGGAGGAGGAGGAGGAGAAGAAGAAGGAGGAGGAGGAGAAGGAGGAGGAGAAGGAGGAGAAGAAGGAGGAGGAGAAGGAGAAGGAGAAGGAGAAGGAGGAGAAGGAGGAGGAGAAGGAGGAGAAGAAGGAGGAGGAGAAGGAGGAGAAGGAGAAGGAGGAGGAGGAGAAGGAGGAGAAGAAGGAGAAGGAGAAGGAGGAGAAGGAGGAGGAGGAGAAGGAGGAGAAGAAGGAGGAGGAGAAGGAGGAGGAGATAGGAGGAGGAGGAGGGAGAGGAGAGAGAAGAGGAGAGGAGAAAAGAAGAAGAGGGAGGAGGAGAAGAAAGAGGAGGAGAGAGAAAAAGGGAGAGGAAGAGGAGGAGAAGGAGGAGGAGAAGGAGGAGGAGAAGGAGGAGGAGAAGGAGAAGGAGAAAGAAGAAGAAAGAAGAAGAAAGAAGAAAGAAGAAAGAAGAAGAAGAAGAAGAATGTCAGCAGTACTGAGGTTTACCAATCCAGCTGCAGACTAACATTCAAGGGATGGGCTGGTCAGAAAACACAAACTTTCTTTTAAAGGTCATGATTTCTAGTCACACCTAATACCTTCTTTTGATTAGAATTTGGACCAAAATAGCATGTGCTTGCCACCTCCTATAGGCTCTGAGAAAAGAAATATTCAGCAAAAACTATCTTGATCCTAAGGACCCACATCAATGTCCTTCATCTGCTGGATATCCACCAGGACTCATCATTTCCTCCATAAATTCTAAGGCTCCAAACCACCCACCCCACATGCAAGGTGATGAGAAGCAGAAAGATGAGAAGGTGAGAGGTGCTCACAGCACTGCAGATGAATGATAGACAGAGGGATGGACAGACAGATTTGTCAGGATGGCAAAAGACTGAATCCTTGGAGCTCCCAGAGTATGTGCCTGTGCCACGTGGACTTTTCTGTGAAGGCAGAATTGGCCTGAGCAACAACACTGCCAACCCCAGCCCTGTTATGAGAGCTGCTGTGCAGAGCACTGAGAAGTGGTCATCTCTGCAGGGCTCTGGAGCCTCTGCAGGGAGTCAAGCAGCTGGGCTTGACCCAGTGAAGTGACAGGAACCGGGAAGTCAGTGAAGACAAAGCCCCTTTGTCTAGAAGTAGCAACACATGCCTGGGCTGAGCCTGCCCTTGATAATGAAATCTGTGGCAGCTCCAAAACTTGTTGGGGCCTCACCCTGTGTTTCCTTTCTCACGCTGCCTCACCATTGCTCCTCTGCAGCTGAAAGTCTCTCAAATGTGTCTGCTTATTTTTGCCCCTGGCACATAATTCTATATTTCAATATTATCTAAAATGTTTGAATTTTAATTCTAAAAGGAAAAAAAATCACCTTTTTTTCTGCTGTAAGACATCCGCTAACGTTATGTTTGTAAAGAGTAGATCTGAGACACACAAAGGCTACCTCCTATTACATCTCAAATTCCACTTTGTGACAAAGCTTCCTAAATTTCCTCATCTCTGAGGTGGGTACAATACTACCCACATTACATTCTCACTAACAATCCTAAAAAGAGCTTATTTAAAGAAGAGCCATCTAGAAATGGATGCCACGGATGAAAATTCAATTTACATCTAAGTTTTCATGGAAGTGTCTGGTGGGTAGAGCAAGGAAAGCCAAGAATGGCACCCCATGCAGGGCAGGATACTCTTCCTAGTTCCAGACAAACATGGGCCTTGTATCTTATGCATGGCTCTGTACAGAGCTGGGAGAAAGGAACGGCTTACCCTAGCAAATCAAAATGGAAATTGAGCTATATTTGTTACAATTCGAGTAAGATCTGCAACTTTCAACAGGAGAAAAACAGAAGTACTGGCAGTGCCCAACTTGGACATGAACTGTCTTGCAAAAGTTCACTCACAAGCAGAATGTTCAGAACCTGGAATGCAAGGTGTCTTTTATGTCCCAAGCCAGCTCACAAAAGGCTGATTGAATTTATGATTTATTTGGTATATTACATACTTAAAGTAAAAACAGAAAACAACACAAAACAAAAAACAAACAATGCTCTGATCACATTTTAAAACATATAAAATACTTAGAAAAACAAATATGCAGCCTCTAATTAGCCTTGACCCGAAGCCCACACCATGAGCTGGGCCCTGGACCCTCCACCGTCCAAGTCGTAACTGAAATGGGGCCCTAAGAAACTGAATGGAGAAGAATGAGAAGAACTCCAGCCTCAAAGGGACAGGGATTCTGGTGGGAGAAAAAAGTAGTCAGGCATCTCTCAACTGGAAGAGAAGGGTGTGGTACCCTACCCAGAATATATACTCTAGCACAGACGTGCTACTGGTCACATCTAGAAAGACACGGGTATGTGAAAGAACAGTGGCCACTCTGCCTGCTACCAAAGTAGACAAAATACAAAATGAGCTGCTGCTGAAGACAAGCGAGCCAGCACCCTGGCACCGCCCCACCAGAGGGAGGAGGAATGTGAATTCCCAGCACGCTGTGCAGCAGCGTGAACAGCCAGGGACACTCAGGCCGGAAGGAAGATGTTTCTGTAGCTGCCAACAGTCGGTGTAGGAGTGTCCAGGGGCCACATGTGATTCTGATGGATCTGGCTTGGTCAAGAAGGAAGTTGCTGAGCTTTCCAAAGGTGAACTGTCCTAACTGATAAGGTTAATCACATTTCTGGTATCTTCAGAAGAGAACAGGGGACAAAAAGATACAGACCCTGGGAATGCCTTCCCCAACACAGCACACTCACACCTTTACAGCAGAAAGGACGCTTCATTCCAGATTGTTGCTGAATACGATACCTGGATCGACTCCAAATACAAATGTGATGTGAAATATTGAAATCAGGTTTGAAAACTGAGATTTTTTATTCATCCACTTTGTACCTTCTTTAATCCTCCAAATAAAGTATCAGCCTCCAGCTCAAATTCCTGGTCCAGCTCCTCTTCATGTTCTGACCAAAAAAAAACAAAAAAAAAATCTTCGTTAGTCACAAATCTAAACAAAACTGGGTTGGCTGAAGAGCTGAAGCACTAAAGGAATTGGACTATGTCCTGGAAAAGCAGCCGGTGGACTAAGCTGCAGGCACGGAAACATACCACACTCCTTGACCCTGCTTTCCAGTGTTCTGTGACCTAAGTTCCTGGAAATACGTAGAGCCACTGATGGAAATTTGGATTGTAATAAGGGTCACAAAAGGAGAGAGCAAGGGAGAAGAGTTTCCAACACAGGAAAACATGGGAAGGGTTACTGCAAATGGCCCACGTGCACATGCTGTTAGAAATTTTGGGCCAGGCGTGGTGGCTCATGCCTGTAATCCCAGCACTTTGGGAAAACGAGGAGGGCGGATCATGAGTTCAGGAGTTCGAGACCAGCCTGACCAACATGGTGAAACCCCACCTCTATTAAAAATACAAAAATGAGCCAGGTGTGGTGGCAGGCACCTGTAATCCCAGTTACTCAGGAGACTGAGGCAGGAGAATCGCTTGAACCAGGAGGCAGAGGTTGCAGTGAGCCAAGATTGCACCATTGTATTCCAGCCTAGGCAACAAGAGCAAGACTCCATCTCAAAAACAAAAAAAGAAGAAGAAAGAAAGAAAAAAAAAGAAAGAAATTTTGACACAGACTTGCCACAAAATATGGTGATTGGATCCACTATGATATAATGCTAACAAAATATAATAAAATAGTCATATAATGGTAATGAGCATGTATATAAGTGAACAATACAGTTGATTTGAAACAAAAGATAAAATAATATCTGCAAACACTTCTTGAGGATGTACAATAACCAGACACAGTACAAGATACTAGGAATGAAATGCAACCAGACTGGTGTGGCTTTTGTCTCCCTGGGGCTTACTGTTTACTGGGGAAGATAGACAAACACAGAGTAAGAAACTACGATAGTGCTGATGAGTGAATTGATGCAGGAAGGAATGCTGTGGGGGCTGATGCTGAGGTGCGATGTCCTGTAGGCAGCTGCATGGGTGTGGGTGGAGCTCACAGGAATGCTCTAAGCTGGAGATAAAGATTTATGAGTTCTCAGTATAAGGGTGGGACAAAGCCACCAGAATGACTGAGATTCCCCCCCAAAAACGGACAAAGAGTACATAGACAAGAATGGGGAAATATTAATGTTTATCAGATCAACAAAAGTATAAAAACCACAGGAAACCAAAAAGGAGCTACCCAGAAGGAAACCCAGGAGAGAGTGCTGTCACTAAAATATAATCATGAAATGATGCTGGGTTCAGAGTAGGATCAAGGGGCAGATTCACACACACTAGATGCAAACAACAAGCCAAGCGTCAGACCACAGGCAACATTTAGGAACAATACAAAAGGGAGGGGCTTGCACACCGGCCCAGGGTACACATGGCACACCTCCAGGAGCCCCAGCTACAGTGCACTCCAAGTGATCTGGGTGTGCCATGGAGGTGTGTGATTGCAGTAGGGCACTGGTCCTCTCTGTGACAGCTGTATCCAAGACCACATTGTGTATGTGTGTGTGCATGCACCTATTTGCGTGTTGCACTGCACACAGACACACAGACTCAAGTCCAAGGGAACAATTGGCAAACAAATGACAAGTTACTGTGATCCAACAAACAAGTAACAGAAACCTCTGAATTCATTAGGGCAAAGAGAGTACAAAAACTTTCTGCCTCTTCCCTCTTCTGTTTTGGCTTCACTTTCACACAAACTGCAACCTTTAGAAACATCAGAGTTACACGGGATTAAAACAAAGCAAAAACTTAAGCTCTTTTTTTTTGGTGCTTCTTTTTTAAGAGTTCATTCAAAAGCAGTGGCATTTATTTACACACTAGCCTCAGATTTCCTGAGGCTGGAACATATCTCCCTCTAGTGGGAGCAAGGAACCCTATGCAGACTGGAGAATGATGATGAAATCTTGCCTAGTGCTGCCCAACAGAAACAGAACATGAGCCACACTTAAAATTTTAAAGTTTCTAATAGCCACAAAATAAAAAAAAAAAGTCAAGTTAATTTTACTATATTATTTACTCCAATATAAATTGTATTTCAATATGAAATCAATATTAAACAGTGATATGAGTTATTTTACGTTCCCTTTTTCTAATTCTTTATAATCCTATTTACATGTCATCTTTATAGCACACCTCAATTTGACCTGGCCACATTTCAAATGCTCCCTATCCAGATGTGGCCCATGACTACAGTACTGGACAGCATAGCTCTAGACCAAAAATCCGTCCTTGACCAGGCGCAGTGGCTCAAGCCTGTAATCCCAGTACTTTGGGAGGCCAAGGCAGGCAGATCACCTGAGGTCAGGAGTTCAAGACCAGCCTGGCCAACATGGAGAAATCCCATCTTTACTAAAATACAAAATTAGCTGGGTGTGGTGGTAGGTGCCTGTAATCACAACTACTCAGGAGGCTGAGGCAGGAGAATCGCTTGAAGCCAGGAGGCAGAGGTTCCAGTGAGCTGAGATCACACCACTGCACTCCAGCCTGGGCACAAGAGCGAAATTTCATATAAAAAAAAAAAAATCTTTCCTCATGTTTTGGAGAATTCATATATATCACCTTTGCCTCATTTCTTGACACAAATGCTCCCTGACATAAATTTTAAATTCTAAGTTAAATCCATTCATGACCCACTTGGAACTCACTGTCTTCACATTGTCGTAAGTTAGCTGAAAATCCCCAGCTGCAGAATGTAGTTGATACAGGAGAACCTGCGGCAGGACATCTTTCCACAAGTTGCAGTAACCCTCAGAATTTCTGATTATATCTTCTGGTAACCGCCCTTTGGGTTCATTTGGCCCACTGCCCAGACACAGCAGATTTATCAAGACAGAGGAATTGTAATAAAGAAATTCAATTCACATAGAGCTGCCTAAATGGCAGATGAGAGTTTTATTATTACTGAAATCAGTCTCCTGAAAATTTCCCCCAGCCCCACCCCAGAAGAAGTCTCGCTCTGTTGCCCAGGTTGGAGTACAGTGGTGCAATCTCGGCTCACTGCAACCTCCGCCTCCTGGGTGCAAGCGATTCTCCTGCCTCAGACTCTCGAGTAGCTGGGATTACAGGTGTGCGCCACTATGCCTGGCTAATTTTTGTATTTTTAGTAGAGATGGGGTTTCACCATGTTGGTCAGGCTGGTCTTGAACTCCTGACCTCGTGAGACTGGTTTTTTTGTTTTGTTTTGTTTTGTTTTGTTTTGTTTTAAGGATAATTTGGCAGGTAGAGGGCCAGGGCTGATTGGTCAGGTTGGAGATGAAATCATAGGGAGTCAAAGCTGTCCTGCTGTGCTGAGTCGGTTCCTGAGTGGGAGCCACAAGATCAGATGAGCCAGTTCATCGATCTGGGTGGCACCAGCTGATCCCTCCAGTACAGAGTCTGCAAAATATCTCAAGCACCAGTCTTAGGTTTTACAATAGTGATAGTTTTACCTAGGAGCAATTGGGATGGTTTAGAATCTTGTGGCCTCCAGCTGCATAACTCCTAAGCTTCATTTCTAATCTTATGACTAATTTGTTAGTCCTACAAAGGCAGTTACATTTATAATTTTTGCACAGGCAGTTTTATTCTTAGGGAGGGACCTCGGACCTTCATTCTTTGAGCAGAACTGGAGTTTTTATCCTAAGTCAAACACAGTCAGGCAAGAGGCTGCCACAAACAGAAAAGAAGCCTTCTGTGCCTGGGAATTCTCTCCCCATCACACAGGACTGACTGGCAGAGCCTGCTCTTTCTTCCAGTGCCCTGCTTCTATTTCCCCAAATTCAGTGCTTCACAAAACTGCCTGAGAGCATAGAAATGAAGCAATTTCTGCTGATGAGTCCTGATTACCACGTCAGCTGTTGATTCTTGCCTTCCACAAAAGGATACATCAAAGCTCCATCCTACCTACTGAGTGAGAGGATTTGCATTTTAATCGCTGTCAATGAGCTGTGGTGGTAAACCATCTACTTAAAACCTCTAACTAACCTACCCCTTTTCACTCTCAGCATTTTGATGGGAAATTAATTCTGGGGTGGGTGTAGTAAGAGGGCAATAATCAGAAAGAGAAGAAAACACATACACACACACACACCCTAGTCTGACAAGACACAAGCCACTGGGAGCAGCACACCCAGTCATGGCACACGTGCCCCGCTGTTTCTACGCATTGGCAAAACTCCAATCAGCTCCTACTGATTATTTCTCCAGGAAGCCATGAGTACAACAGACTGTGGTAGTCATTGAGAATAGGAAGGGCGGCACAGAAAAGATGGGCTTCTGATGATGGGAGAATTTAGTGGTAAGCAACTCTCAAATATTCATCTGCAGATTATCCTACATAAAGGGGGTGGTTTTCATGACACTCTGGAGGCCTAGGGGCTCCTTCTTTCCTCTTCCAACTTCCACTTGAGGAATAAAAAAGTGATTTAAAAATAACGCAAGGAAAAGCAAATCATATATGCCAACGGATGTAAAAGGAGACTGCATAAATGTCCTTCAAAACTCCCAAATATGGCTGCTCATCTGCCACTCACCTGAGAAATTCTGAGTCTGCAGGGGCAGACCACCAGGTGTGTAGTTTGCATGGGAAACTTTAGAGCTTCTGGGAGAAGTAGAAGCAGCCTGGACTTAAATGGAAACTCTCAAGCCAAGAGTGAGCCATAAGCTCTATGCATGTTCAGTGTGTGGGGTCTGACATGGAGCACCAGATGGGGAGCAGAAGGAATGAGGAGCTGTGGAGTCTAATACTAGGGCTTGCCCACAAATGCCCTCCAGCCCAGTCTCTGCCCCATGTCATTGTGGGAGGCTTACTAGAAGTCTTAAGAAAGCAGATTATCTGGAAGCCAACACTCCCCCTATGTGAGGATAAAAAAATATTTTTCCTCTAACTTTCGAAGGTTCATGACTGAGGCCCCTGTAACAAAAGGCACATTAACAAGAGAAGAGCATACAAATATATTTAATGTAAGTTTTATATGATACAGGAGCCTTTGTAAGGAAGTGAAGACCCAAAGAAATTACTAAATTTGTGTATTTTAATGCTAGGTTTGATGAAGATTGGACAGTCGTGGAGAAATAGATTTGGACAAAATGAGTATGTTCTAATGGTAATCAACTGAGGGGAACTTAGCAAGACCTATTTCTTCTGTGTGATCCTTCATCTTCTGAGATAAGGATGTTCCCTTCCTTTGTGTATAGAGAAGGCACCTCTCAGATGAGGGTTTTATGACCTGCTTCAGGGGAGAAAGGTTGGGAGTAACTTTCCCGCTTCTGCTGTTTTCTCAAATGCCAAGATACCATGTTTTGAGGTAGTGCTCCTGAACCCCAACACCTACCTGAAGGACCAGTGTCAACCCAGGAGGAAAATGCCAGTGCAAGAAGGAAGGGATAGGCTACAAGACTTGGGATCTATTCTAATAGGAAGACAGTGATTCAACTGTTTCCTAAGACTCTGGCCATAGGTAACAATGGAAACCACAGTCAAATATGATGTGAAGCATCACCAAACAGAATGTTTGGAGCCTTGGCTGTTCCACAACACTCACTATTAATGCTTCATGACAGGCTGTTCAGTTCCCGGCTCCTACAGAAGTACATTTGGGTCTTTTCACAAAGTCTTGTTAGCTGATGGGCCCCTGGTGGCCCCAGCCATACTCAGTCAGCTCACCTGGTTCTAAGAGCAAGGACACCTGTTCAAGGACAGGACCAGTGGCCTTTGTTTTCCCACCCTGGACTGGGCTCTCCAGAGTTACTGATCATCTTGCAACCAAATAAGTTCCTCTAATCACAAAAGTCAGTGGGAAAAATTACTTCCAAAAAAGCCCATGCCCCATGAGAGGTTAGCACGTTGCATGAACAACGTAAAAGAAAGAACTCATCTATAAATGAGCGTCTGTATCCTTTATTCATAAATCGAGCTTAGTAACAACGAAAGCCACAGGTTTATACAGAAATAAACAAAAGGTAGAAGGTGAATATGTTCAGTCAGCTATACTAGCTGTATCCCACTTTAAGAACAACTATATAAAAACAAAGAAATAGGGAGTAGTGATTCAAATAAATACTTTGCACCATAAAAAGCAAAGGCTCCTTAAATATGAGGGCTCCCTGGTGCCAGAGTGTATTTAAAGAAACATTAACTACAGATATATCACTGAATATTAAAAAAATGAAAAAAAAAAAGCCTGTGACATGAAAATGCAAATCAATGGGAAGCACAATTTCATTTATGAAAATGTCATTAATATGCAACTTTTCAGGAACATAGCTACTTCATAAAAGAAGATGTGCCTGGTCTCTGTAAAATCAGAAGGTTCTAGGGTAGCTGCTTTTCATTAGAAAATAATTTTCACAGGCCAAGCTTAGTGGTTCATGCCTATAATCCCAGGACTTTGGGATTTGGCTTGAGGCCAGGGGTTTAAGACTAGCCTGGGCAACATAGCAAGATCCTATCACCAAAAAAAAAAAAAAAGCCAAGCAAGTGTGCAAGTGTGGTAATGTGTGCCTATAGTCCTAGCTACTTAGGAGGCTGAAGTTGGAGGATCACTTGAGCCCAGGTGCTTGAGTTTGCAGTGAGCTAGGATCAAGCCACTACACTCCAGCCTGAGCAACAGAATGAGACACTGTCTCAAAAATAATAATAATGAAATAGAAAAATATGAATTGTTCAAACTGACTTCAGAATGAAAACATACAAATAACCCTGAAAAGTACTGAAAAGTTTTCAGTGAATAAACTCCCAAAGAGACTTCATGCCTAGACATACTTAGAAGTGAATAACATCAGACACTGATGCAGACATTTCATATACTACTTTAACAGTACCATAATATTTTTTAAAATGGAATCATCTCCAGTGTTTCATAAAGCTAACAGAATATCAAGACTGAAATTTGGGGATGAGACAAAACAAAATTACAGGCCAACAACTCTCACTTAGAAATCCATATTTTTTTAACCCTAGGGGAAAAGGATGTTTAAAATACCATGGTCATGGTAGGTTTGTGGTAGGATTGAATCCGTATGGTTTGCCTTTGGAAAACTGATGACTTTAAAATGTATCAATAGGTCAAAAAAGGAATAGGTACTTTAAAAACAAATAAAATTAAACACTTATTGCCAATTTAAAGGGGCCAGGATTCCTTAACATGAGTTTTTAAAAACAAATAAGTAAAGCTTGTTCAACCTTTCACTATACAGAGATTTCCATTAAAGTCAGAATTAAAACAGGATAACATTCAACTGTTGTATTGTTCTAGATGTCCTAGCAAAGCAAAAACAAATGAAGCAAAACTACCATCATCATCTGTGGATGGTATTATCTAAATACAAGAACAAGGAAAATCAAATAAGCCAATGGAACATAAGAGAATTCAATAAATTGCTAAAATATAAAATAGATAAACCAAAATAAATACCTTTAGTGTAGATCAGAAATAATCAGCTAGGAAATTCGGAAAATATCCCAATTGCAAAAGGAGAAAGGAAAAGACTCAGAAATAATCTTAAGTTTCAGCAGGATCTATTTTGAAGAAGACCACAAACTTTCATTAAGGGAAGTGATGAAAGATTTTGAATAAGCAAAGAAAAAAATATATTCTTGGATAGAAAGACACATTATAAAAATATCAATTATTTACAAATTAATTTATAAGTTTATTACAATTCTAACTAAAACCCTAATGATTTTTTGAAAGTAGCCAATTTCAAATATATATCTGGAAGAATAAGCCAGTAAGAATAGCCTAAGAAAGATCTGAAAACAAAGAACCAATGACTTATAACTTACTCCTGATACTTAAGCATTTTATAAATCAAAAATAATTAAAACAGCACAGTATTGATGTAAGAATTGATTGAGAAGTCAGTTAAACAGAATATAATAATTTAATATGTGAGGCCAGGCAACCTGGCTCATGTCTGTAATCTCAGCACTTTGGGAGGCAAAGGCAGGAAGATTGCTTGAGTTTAGGAGTTTGAGACCAGTCTCAGCAACATAGATCTTGTGTCTATTTTGTAAAATGAAAATAAAATAAACTTTAAATTTTAACAAAATAATTCAGTACATGATCAAGATTCCATCATAATTATCATAATCACCAGTAATTTACCCACCACTTTGGGAGGCCGAGGAGTTTGAGACTGGCTTGACCAACATGGTGAAAACCCATCTTTACTAAAAATACAAAAATTAGCAGGGTGTGGTGGTGCACACGTGTAATCCCAGCTACTTGGGAAGCAGAGGCATGAGAATTGCTTGGACCCAGGAGGCGGAGGTTACAGTGAATAGAGATCATGCCACTGTACTCAGTGACAGAGCAAGACTGTCAGAGTGACAGAGCAAGACTCTGTCTCCAAAAAAAAAAAAAAAAAAAACATAATGTTTACCTATTTGTGAAAAAATATCACATCATATACTAAATACACTTGAGATGGATTGAAGAGCATTCAACTTGCTGGGAGTAGTACAGAAAAATGGATCTCCTCCTTTGGAAGCGTGAATTGGCACAGCCTTCCTGAGAGCAGCCTGGGTACATCTATTAAGCACCTGAAAAATGGTTGTGTGGTTTTACTCTATAATTCCTCTTCTAGAAATCTTTCTGAAAAAAACAATCAACAATCCAAACACATTCTTTACAAAGTAAATGAGACAAGCATTCAACTCATGACACTGAAATAAAAAGGAACAGACCAAACCCAAAGAAACAATAACGAAGGAAATAATGAGATAAGGGCAAAAATCAATGAGTTAGAAAACAAAAAGAAACGACTGAGAAAATAAAGCCAAATACTGAAAAGATTAATAAGATTTCTATCACCACTGATGAAAGAAAAAAAAAATAGAAGGGAGGAAGAAATGGAAAGAGGAAATGAAGAGAGTGAAGATGATGCAGATAAAATATAAAATAATGAAATAACAAAAAAAATTTAAAATAAAAGTTAAGAGCCAAAATATGCTAATCAAACTGAAAACCTATGTAAAGTATATAGATCCCTAGAAAGCTGTAAAATGTCAAAATGGGTACAAGAAGAAATAAAACATTTAAGAACCAATAGGTGGTAAACTGAAATAGTCAGACTTCCCCTCTCAGGTGCTTTCTTTAAAAAAAAAAAAAAACACACAACAGGTGACTTCCTTCTATCACCAGGATTTTCAATGATGGGAATTCAATAGTTTTTATTCTGAATATTGCATTAAATTGATATGGCCAGAAAAATATATGGTATTCTTTTAGGCAGAGGCATCAGTTCGTTCAAGGCCTATCACACAAGCCTTCTGATGCATGGCACATTGCATTTTCCCATTAAATGTAAACAGAGAGGGGCTGGGGGTGGTGGCTTATGCCTGTAATCCCAGCACTTTGAGAGGCTGAGAGGAGTGGATTACCTGAGGTCAGGAATTTGAGACCAGCCTGGCTAACATGGTGAAACCCTGTCTCCACTAAAAATACAAAAATTAGCCAGGTGTGGTGGCTAATCACAGCTACTAGCGAGGCTGAGACAGGAGAATTACTTGAACCCAGGAGGCAGAAGTTACAGTGAGCCGAGATTGTGCCACTGCACTCCAGCTTGGGCGACAGAGCAAGACTCTACCTCAAAAAAATAAATAAATAAATAAAGTAAACAGAGATAAAAAGTTTTATGTCTACTAAACCATAAGGCACCAACCTAATGCAATAGCTGTGGATTAGCCACAGTACTGCAGAGCACCAGGGGCAAGGTCAGCCAGCATAGCAGATCACTGTCACCACCCCAAATATTTCCATGTGACTTCAAGATACTCTAATTTGGTAGAGTTGCAGGGAAGAAGGGGTATTCTGTTGAGTCCCTGCTATGGATTTGGTGAGAGATTCCACTTGACTAAAGCTGTTAAAATCAGTCTGCTGTCCCCAACCACATGACAACCCCGCTACTGCTGATAGAGATAGCAGTGAATGAGATGCCTGCTCTGTGCCCAAGGAGAGTAGCCATGCAGATGCCCACCAGAGACATTTCACTTAACAAATACACTTGGAGCCCCTAGTCTATTCTAGGCAGCACATTTGCTCCAGACACGAATGCCCTAAAAAAGTTCACAGTAGAGACAATTTTTCCAGTGACCCACTTCTACAATGTGGGTAAGTAGCACTTTTTCCTGAATTAGAAAGTGAGATGTGGAACCAAGAAGGCTCAACACTGCACCAGTTAAACATACTTAAGCATGGCATGGGGATCTGGCTCCTGTGAGCTAAACTGGCAAAAGCATTTGAGGAAGACATTTCTTGGGAATGTCGGCACTGACAACAAAAGGAAAGGCATTAAGGATTTAGGAAGCTTCAGGTTAGGGAGTGGTCAGCATGACGCACAGCATGACAGCATCTGGACAGTTTAAGGTGCAGAAAAGTTTTGTACTATCTACAAAGGAACCCCTTGCCCCATTCCCAGAAGCTAACACAACATAAGAAGTAGAGTTGTAGAGTCCTAGGTTTAAGCTTCAGCTCTATTAGTTATTAGATATATGATCTTGGACAAGTAATACTTTTGAGCCTCAGTGATTCATGTGGGTAAAGAAGTATAACACCCATTATAGAAGAGAAACTCCAGGAGGTGGCTGCCATCAGACTCTTCTCTTCCTCCATATGCTGCTCTACCTGTAAAAAGGTGTAGTCTTTCCTCCCCTTCAATCTGGACTGGCCCTATGATTTGCTTTGACCAATAAATGAGGCAGAAGTGACCTGTATAATTTCCCAGGCGGCATGTGCAACAGCTGGAACCCAGCTGCCCTGTTATAAATGTAAGAAATGTAAGCCACATGAAGCCATTTAGAGAGAACCATAGTACTCCACTTGACAGTCCCCAGCTGAGCTCTCAGCTGACAGCCAGCACCAACTGCCAGTCACGTGAGTGAGCCACCCTGGATGAGTGAACCCAATCGAGCCACCAGATGACTGCAGCCCCAGCTGACAATACAGGAAACAGGAGAAAGGCCAGCTGAGTCCAGTCCAGGTATATTAAAGTCAAAATCTCACAGAACACAAAAAATCAATGTAATCCAACACATCAACAGGCTAAAGAAGAATAAAATGATCAAGAAATGCAGAAAGAGCACTTGACAAAAACCAACATCTATTGTGTTGGTTAGTGCTATGTGTCAACTTGACCAGGCCATGGAATGCCCAGGTTAAACACTATTTCTAGGTGTCTGTGAGGGTGTTTCTTGATGAGATAAGCATTTGAATCAGATAGAGTAGATTGCCCTCTTTAATGCGGGTGGGCATCATCCAATCCATTGAGGGTCTAAATAGAACAAAAGGAGGAGGAAGGAAGAATTCACTCTTTTTTTTTTTTTTTTTTTTTTTTTTTTTTTTTTTTTTTTGAGATGGAGTCTCGCTCTGTCGCCCAGGCTGGAGTGCAGTGGCCGGATCTCAGCTCACTGCAAGCTCCGCCTCCCGGGTTTACGCCATTCTCCTGCCTCAGCCTCCCGAGTAGCTGGGACTACAGGCGCCACCACCTCGCCCGGCTAGTTTTGTATTTTTTAGTAGAGACGAGGTTTCACCGTGTTTGCCAGGATGGTCTCGAACTCCTGACCTCATGATCCGCCCGTCTCGGCCTCCCAAAGTGCTGGGATTACAGGCTTGAGCCACCGCGCCCGGCCGGAAGAATTCACTCTTATGTCTGGCTACTGCTTGAGCTAGTTCATCTCGGTTCATCTTCTCCTGCCCTCAGACTGGGATTTATATCCTAGGCTCCTCCAGTTCTCAGGCCTTCGGACTTGAACTGAATTGCACCACTGGCTTTCGCAGGTCTACAGCTTGCAGACAGAAGATCATGAAACTTCCCAGCCTCTATAATTGTGTGGGCCAATTCCTTGTAACAAATCTCCTTTTATATCTATATGTAGCCTGTTGATTCTATTTCCCTGGAGAACCCTAACTAATACAGTCATTCATAACAAAAGCTCTCAGAAAACTAGGAATAGAGGGGAACTTCCTTAACTAGATAAAAAGCATCTATAAAAAACCCACAGCTAATGTCATACTTAATGGTGAGAAACTAGAAGTTTTCCCAGTTAAATTAGGGATAAGGCAAGGATATTCCTCTCATCTCTCTTTTTCAAGATTGTACTGGAAATCCTAATTAAGGCAATACAACAACAACAACAAAGAAAAGGTATATAAGATTGAGAAGGAAGAAATAAAATCATCTTTGCAGACGCCATGATTACCTATGTAGAAAATCTGAAAGAACTGACAGAAAAACTCCTGGAATTAATAAGCAATAACAACAAGATTGCAGGATTTAAGGTAACTATACCAAAGTCAATTTCTCACCTATATATCAGCAATGAAATAAATAGAATTTGAAATGTAAAACAACACCATTTACATTGTCACCCAAAAGATGAAATACTACTGAGCTATAAATCTAACAAAATATATATAAGATCTATATCGGGGAAACAATAAAACTCTCATGAAAGAAATCAAGTAACTAAATAAATGGAGAGATAGTCCATGTTCATGGCTAGGAAGACGCACTATTGTCAAGATGTCAGTTCTTCCCAACTTGATCTATAGATTCAATGCAACCCCAGTGAAAATCCTGGCAAATTCCATTGTCTGAATATACCACAGTTTATTAATCCATTTGCCTGCTTAATGACATCCTGGTTGCTTCCAATTTTTTAGCAATTATTAATAAAGCTGCTATAAACATCTTTATTTTATAATTAAAATTATTTTGTAGATGTCAACAAACTGACTTTAAAGTGTATACAGACAGGCAAAAGACCCAGAATAGACAACACAAGTAACAATCAGAAGACTGACACTATCCAACTTCAAGACTTACTGTAAAGCTACAGTAATCAAGACATTATGGTATTGGTGTAAGAATAGAGAAATATATCAGAACATAATAGAGAGCCCAGAAATAAACCCACATAAATATAGCCAACTGAATTTTGACAAAGGAGCAAAGGCAAAACAATGAGGAAAAGATAGTCTTTTCAACAAATGGTGCTGAACAACTGGACATCTACCTGCAAAAAAATCAGTCTAAACACAGACCTTACACCCTTTACAAAAATTAACTCAAAATGAATCATAGGCCTAAATATAAAATGTAAAATTATAAACTTCTAGAGGATAACATAAGAGAAAATCTAGATGATGTTGGGTATGGTGATGACCTTTTAGATCTAAGACTAAAGGCACAATCCTTAAAAAAAAAAATTGATAAGCTCGACTTCATTAAAATTTCAAAATTTCTGTTTTTCTAAAAACACTGTCAAGACAATGAGACAAGCCATACACTAGGAGAAAATATTTGCAAAAGACATATCAACCCAATTTAAAAATGGGCAAAAGAACCAGACAGACACCTTACCAAAGATACACAGATGGCAAATAGGCATATAAAAAATGTTCCATATCGTATGTCCTTAGGAAACTGCAAATGCATTTCCTTATAGAAAAACAATGAGATACTACTACATACCTATTAGAATGGACAACATCCAGAACTGTGACAATACCAGTTGCTGGCAAGATGCAGAGAAAAGAAACTCTGATTCACTGCTGACAGGAATACAAAAGGCACAGGCACTTTGGAAGACAGTTTGGCAGTTTCTTACAAAAATTAACATATTCTTACTATATGATCCAGCAATTGCACTCCTTGGTATTTATCCAAAGGAGGTAAAAACTTATGTCCATTCAAAACCTACACATGATCTTTATAGCAGCTTTATTTGTAATTGCCAAAACGTGGAAGCAACCAAGATGTCCTTCAGCAGGTGAGTGGGTTAATAAACTGTGGTTTTTCTAGACCACAAATTATTTAGCAGTAAAAGATAGGAGCTATCAAGCCATAAAAAGACACTGAGAAGTCTTAAATGCTTATTACTAAGTAAAACAAACAAACAAACAAACAAAAAGCCAATCTGAAAAGGCTACATTTTGTATGATTCGAAGAAAAGGCAAACATATGACATTCTAGAAAAGGTAAAACTATGGCCACAGTAAAAAGATTAAGAGCTACCAGGGTTGGGGCAGGAGGAGGGAAGGATAAGTAGCCGAAGCACAGAAGAGTTTTAGGGCAGTGAAACTGCTCTATATGATACTACAATGGTGGATATGGGTCATTACACATTTCTTAAAACCTAAAGAATGTACACCACCAAGAGAAAACCCTATTGTAAAGTATGGACTTTGGGCAATAATGATATGTCAATGTAGGTTCATCAATTGTAACAAATGTACACCTCCAGGGCTGGACGCACATAGTTGGCGAGGCTATGTATGTATAGGAGCATGGGGTATTATGGGAGCTCTCTGTACTATCTGCTCAATTTTGCTGTGAACCAAAAACTGCTTTTCTTGTTGTTCTGTTTTTGAAACATGGTCTTGCTGTGTTGTCCAGGCTGGTCTCAAGCTCTTGAGCTGAAGTGATCCTACTGCCTCAGCCTCCCAAGTAGCTGGGACTACAGGAGTGCACCACCATGCCTGGCTTTAAAACTACTTTTAAAAACTAAAGTATATTCAAAACGGGAGGTAGGGGGAATCTCACAGAACAGTGAGAGATAATAAAAGGTGGTTGTTTCTTTAAAACACAAAGCTTCAGGATAGCTTGTTGTGCAGAAACAGGTAATGAAGACACCCTTCTAAGGAGGAGACTGCCAATGAACTGGTCATGTCCCTTCTTGGTTTCTCTACAATAGAATCCATGTGCTTTGGCTGGATAAATGGCCTCCCAACCAGAGATTACATTTCCTAGCTCCCCTCTCAGTGAATGTGGTCACAGGACTAGGTTCTGGTGAGTAGTACTTGAACAGATATGATATAAGCCACTTTCAAGTCAAGTTCTGAAAGGGAGAGAGCCTGTCCTCCCCTTCCCTTCCATCCTTCCTGCTGGTCAAAAAGCAAACTTGACAACAAGAGCTGGAGCAGCTACCTTACAAAAGGTGGGACATGTTGAAGACAGCAGGGGAACATGGGAGAAGGAACCAGGGTCTCTGATGCTAGCTAGACACCACACTAGCTGTGAACTACAGTTACTCTGGAGGCTAAGTTTCTGCAGCCAAGCTTGTTTTCTAAATATCCTATCTCATTGGGGTGTGCTAAAGATCAAGTGAGACAAGGTAGATGAAGTATCTAACACAGGGCCTGACACAGGGCAGGTTAGTTCCTCTTCATAAGCTCTGAGAGCTCAGAGGCTCCAGCAAGAGAATGCAGCTACTTGGACAGCCCTGCTCAAAGAACCCTGCTCATCTCCTTTAGATGGTCAGTTCCTGCAACCAAGTCCATGGCTATGAATGGGACACATTCAGAATGCAGAGGAAGGTCAACCCTGGTGATCCATAGAGTAGCAGATGCTGAAGGCAGAGCATTCTCAACTGTACTTCCCAAAACCTACCTTTGTCATTTTAAATGACTGCACTACTTTCAATATGCTGTCCTGTCTTCAAGATAAAATCCAAACTCCTTGGCCAAATATACAACCCATGTCTTTCACAACCTATCCCTGCTCTTTGATCTAAGCTCAACTCTTTCACTCCCCATCACACTCTGCACTCTAGTCCTGATGAGTGGTTTGTAGTTCCCTGATGATGGTAAGCTATCTCCAACATCATTTGCCTGCAAACTTAACTCTGTTCAGAGTTCCTCTGCTCACTTCTCTACTTGGCTGACTCTTGCTCTTCTTAAGACAAGGTTCAGTAATCACTATCACCTCTAGGACACTCTTGCTACCTATGGCAGAGACTGCTCAAGGACCCTCCAAAATTCTTTCTCTTTCTTCCATAACATGAGAAGTTTTAGGCTGGGTGCAGTGGCTCACACCTGTAATCCCAGCACTTTGGGAGGCTGAGGCAGGAGGATCACCTGAGGTCAGGAGTTCAAGACCAGCCTGGCCAACATGGTGAAACCGCGTCTCTACTAAAAATACAAAAATTAGCCGGGCGTGGTGGTGGGCGCCTGTAATCCCAGCTACTCAGGAGGCTGAGGTAGGACAATTGCTTGAATCCAGGAGGCAGAGGTTGTAGTGAGCCGAGATCGTGCCATTGCACTCCAGCCTGGGTGACAAGAGTGAAACTAGGTCTCAATAAAAAAAAAAAGTAGTTTTAGATAGCACATAGCCACCAAGCTAACGACTATTTCCCAGCCTCCCAGCTGTGCCCGTGGGACTCAGTGCTGGTCAACTGGGTGTGAGCAGGAGTGACTAGTGCTCCCTGCCAAACTGCCACTAAAATAAACGAGGGCTCCCATTCTCCTTCCTACGGGCTGGGTTGTGACCTGATGATGATTTATCTCCAGCACTCAGACAAAGGCAACACACTAAAAATGACAGAACGAGAAGATAAAACGAGCCCGGGTCTCATATGTCTGAGAGGAGTAATGATGAAAGAGAAATTTAAGAGTTTACTTTGAATTCTGAATGCAAATCCCCTCCATGGCCTTCAATAGCCTTTGAATCAAACCCACCAATTATAGAAGACAAGCCACAGCATCACCTAAAAGACCCAGGATTAGGGTAGAAAACTTAATGGACTCAGGTCACTGATTCAAACTATCCAGGACAGGGGGAAGCAAATCAAGGCCCACATCATCTTGACACGATTGGATCATCTTCTTGAATCTTCCACCTCTGCTCCTTTTTTCTGACAGGAGTTTCCTTGCTTGATAGAAAGTCAGAAAAGCTTGGGGCCTTACCTCTGGAGACTTTGTAAACTTCATAGAAGGAATAGAAGTGGAAGCCTAGTGAGGCAAGTAGGTAAAGTGCCAGTTCCCATCGGGGCAGCATGGCTCCTAGGCACGAAGATTCCCGATGCCCACACTGAGAGTTTCTGAGAAAGAGACAAAATATTAAGCCATGAACATGACACTAGAGAACAGCATCTTAACATCAATTCAGTTAGTTCGCACTCCCCGAGACCATCACTGTTGGAGGTGATACAGACATAACCCCAATAAAGCCTCCTCCTGCCTGTGACCTTACTCCCTCCTGCATCCAACAAACACACACACATGCACACATACACCACACACACTCAACCTGCCTGTCAAAGGGGTCAGGTCTTTTCCTACAGGTTCCCACAGCCTCCCATCAAAGTATACATCAGTTCTCTACTCATTGCATAATATACCTGTCTCTTCTGTGGAGTGAACCTCAGATAGCAGGGACCATGATCTCTGACTCCCCAGCCCCTAGCGCAGTGCCTGGAATGTAGCAAGAAGGGACTACCAGGTGCTTTGTGAATAATAAATGGCTTCAGAAAGTCTGAAAAGCACAAACAATATCCAAACCTCTAAGCCAACAGGCTCACCATCCTCGTTGTCCCTTTCAAGTATCATACTATAGGCCAGGCATAGTGGCTCATGCCTATAATCCCAACACTTTGGGAGGCCAAGATGGATCACTAGAGGCCAGGAGTTTGAGACCAGCCTGGGCAACATAGCCAGATCCCATCTCTAAAAAATAAAATAAAAACTTAAAATCAGCTGGGCACGGTGGCACACACCTGTTACCCCATCACTTTGGGAGGCCAAGGCAGGTGGATCACTTGAGGCCAGGAGTTTGAGACCAGCCTGGCTAACACAGCAAAACCTGTCTCTACTAAAAATACAAGAATTACCCAGGCATGGTGGCATTTGCCTGTAATCCCAGCTACTCAGGAGGTTGAGGCAGGAAAATCACTTGAATCCAAGAGGCTGAGGTTGCAGTGAGCCAAGATTGTGCCACTGCACTCCAGCCTGGGTGACAGAGTGAGACCTTGCCTCAAAAAATATATATAAGAAATCAAGTACCATCCTGCAGTTGATTATCAGAATGGAATACTATAAACCTGTCTGTCTGCCATGCATCTACGCACTTTATTTATGTATTTTTGGAGACAGGGTCTATGTTGCCCAGGCTAATCTTGATTTCCTGGCCTCATGTGATCCTCCCACCTCAGCCTCCTGAGTAGCTGGGGTTACAGGCACAAGCCACTGTGCTAGGCCTCATCCATACATTTCTTAAAGGGCAGTTAATGACATAACCACAGGCATCTGTGACAGACACTGCTCATTACCCACTGCCCCTCACTACCCCTTTTCAGAATTCAGTCTCTCTTCTCACACAGCAATTAAAATTTCCTCTGGACACCAACACTACACTGTAGCTAAGTGTGGACACCTGAATAGCTCCATTCAAAAGGATGTGAGTGAAGGGACAAGGCTGTGGCCATCTCTTTCTTTCCCTCCCTTTCCTGTTGAACAGAGTTGGAACAGCCACCATGGATGAAGAGGTGAAAGTCACATGGACAAGACAGAGGCCTCTCAGTCCCCAAATCCATGTACCACCCCCAACCCCCAAAGTGCCCCAGACTACTTAGATCTAGACTGTTACAGGAAAAAGAAATGCATTTCTAGGTTGTTGAAGCCTCTCCTATTCTAGATCTCTCCATCATGGCAGCCATGACTATATTCTAAGTAATAGAGAAGGTATAGGAAAGTTAGATCCTAAAATTCAGCAAATTAAATGATTCCAAATGTTCCAACTAACAGAGTTCACTAAATTTAAACCCATTTATGGCCTTTACTGCTTTACTTAAACCTCTCAAATATGTCTCATTGTGGATGCTAAATTAAGAGCAAAATTTTAAGCTGCACCCCCCTCCCCAACCCCACCAACTACTTCTAACATGTGACAGTAATGCCAAACCCCAGAATTCACACATTATCTCATTTTGTTTTCACAACAGCCTGGTGAAGTAGGTGGAAGTGGAACAGGGGAGGTAGGCATTTTATAGATGACAAATGTGATGAGGTCACAGAGCCAGAAATAACAGCCAGAGCAGAAAAGCAAATACTGCATGATCTCACTTATATGTGAAATCTAAAAAAAGTCAAACTCACAGAAGTGGTGGTTGCCAGGGGCTGGGGGGAAGGGGGGAAGATGCTGGTTAAAAGATGTTGGACAGGATGAATAAATTCTGAGGATCTATCATACAGCATGGTGATTCTAGTTAGCAATAATGTATTATATTCTTGAAAAGTGCTAAGAGTAGATCTTAAATGTTCTCATCATAAAACGATAAGGAGGTAAGGTGATGGGTATGTTAATTACCTTGATTTAATCATCTCACAATGTATAGCTAGACATCACATTGTACACCATAAATATGCACAATTTTTGTCTAAATAAATGAGTAAACAAATAAGTAAACAACTGAGCCAAGGCTCAAAGCCAAGTCTTTGGACCCAGGCCGCTGCCCCTCCACTCTGCCACGGCCAATCCCATTAATGCCAGTGTACAGTTACTCAGACTTAGAGCCTGACTCAGAATCTGCCGCACACAAACTCCTTTCTCCAGGCCACTGGGAGACAGAGCAGGAAGGGAAATAAACTTCAACTTTGATAAACCACGATTTCAGAAATAAGTGGTCTTGCACCCAGAGTGCCCCATTTCATTACCTAAAAGTCACCCAGAAAGTTTGGTCTGGACTTTTCCTGCAACCTAAGAGATCCAGAAGCAGTCATTCATGCTTTAAAACATATGCCTAAGCCCCAGTATTTCAATAACACTTTCTCAAGTTCCTTACTATTTTTCAGAACTACTTCTAGCTTTATCCATTTCTACTCACAATTTATTTTTAAATACTTTCATCTTCAGAATAACAAGACTCCTTTCTGGAACTTTTCAGGAATTTGATAGGCTTCCCCTTAGTGGGAAGGTAATTTTAACTTCTTGGTTTATAATTTAATGTCTCGCCTGTCAAAAGATGTTGGTATTACATTGGATGACCTCTTTGCCTCACGAAGAATCTGATTAACAAAAAGCTGATCTTCTAAAAGGATTGAAATTTGAACACAAATGATCTTGTAGACTAAATGAAAGTTTTAGAAGGCTTGCCATTAGATGTTTTTCAAGGACATTCTATCTGAGACAATTCTCCTGCATTAAGGATTTAATCCTCAGGGAACTAGAAAATTCAGTTTAATAATTTTTCATTTTGGTGCTTTTTTTTTTTTTCTTCCTGGAGACAGGGTCTTGCTCTGTTGCCCAAGCAGGAGTGCGGTGGCATGATCTCAGCTCGCTGCAGCCTCAACTTCTCAGGCTCAAGTGATTCTCCTGCCTCAGCCTCCTGAGTAGCTGGGATTACAGGCACGCACCACAATGCCAGGCGAGTTTTTCTGTTGCCCAGGTTGGTCTCAAACTCTTTAGCTCAGGAGATCTGCCCGCCATGGCCTCCCAAAGTGCTGGGATTACAGGCGTGAGCCACTGCACCCAGCTTAGTGCTGCTCTTAGTTGGATTGTACAATGAGTCCTTATTTAACATCACTAGTAGGGTCTTGGAAATTGTAACTTTAAGCAAAACAATGTATAATGCAACTAATTTTACCACAGGCTAATTGATATAAACAAAAGGTAAGTTCCTACTGCATATTTCTGGTCACAAAAACACCAAACATCTAAAGACCAAAACACTCCTAATAGTAAACACTGAAATAAACATGAGCTATACATACACTTAAAGATTAATAAGCACAGGTAAGATCATTATTTACCCAAGTTTGATGAATCAGCAAGTGATGGCAGTTGTACTGGTGGTGGGTTAAACCAAGGAATAAAATGTTTGCAAAGCAAAAATTATAAGGAGCACCTCCTGCCACCATGCAGTTCAAAACATTTACAATCAGGGTGGGCTCACTGAGAGCTTCCATACTACATTTTTTGGTCATGCATTTGTATGATTATCATAGACGTTACAAATTTTTATTAGATAATTTTTATGCATTCATTTTCCACCCGACTTGTTCCAATTTAGGGTCTCTGGTAGCTGGAGCCCATTCCAGCAGCTCAGGACGCAAGGCAGGAACCAACCCTGGACAGGATGCCATCTCAGCGCAGAACCCACTCATACTCACACCCCCACACTCGTTACCAAACACAGGTTCAGCTGCTCACCACTTGCAAAACAAATTAGCAAGATAGAGATACGGTAGAAAGAAAGTGACTTGATTACAGACCAAAGCTAGCAACGTGCAAGACGGTCTAGACTCTTGCCTTAATGGAACCACTTCAAATTTCCAAGCGAAGTGCAAAGGCTTAAGAAGCGGAAGGCCGGCTGGGCACAGTGGCTCATGCCTGTAATCCCAGCACTTTGGGAGGCCGAGGCGGGCAGATCACAAAGTCAGGAGATCAAGACCATCCTGGCTAACACGGTGAAACCCCATCTCTACTAAACATACAAAAAATTAGCCGGGCGTGGTGGCGGGCGCCTGTAGTCCCAGCTACTCGGGAGGCTGTGGCAGGAGAATGGCGTGAACCTGGGAGGAGGAGCTTGCAGTGAGCCGAGATTGCGCCACTGCCCTCCAGCCTGGGCGACAGAGCAAGACTCCATCTCAAAAAAATAAAATAAATAAAATAAAAATAAATACATAAATAAAAAAGAAGGGGAAGGAAGTTGTGGCATGGGGTGAGGCAGTGCAGGCATGCATGACTTGTTCCGATGACTCGTCTTCAATTGTTGCTCCATCTTGTGAATGGGGTGGCATCATCTGGGGCTCAGCTGGGTTGTAAATTGACTGTAGCCTTGAAGCCATCTCCTGGTAGGGGAGATTTTCACAGGTGTCTGTGCTGTATCAAGGTCTAGTCTCTGGAACCTCAACTTCAGGCTGAAGGAGCCTAAAGACCCCACTGAAAGCAGATAACAGTGGCCCCAAAGGCTCCCCAAAATGAGAGGCAATTGCAGGGATTCCTAGGAATGTCTGACTTTTGTTGAATTTGAATTCCAAATTTGGGGTGGACGGCTAAGCCAGTTTATGAGGCCTTTAAAAGGGACTAGATTCAGAGCCCCCAACCTTGGACAGATGAACATCAACAGGCATTCGATGCCATCACAGAAAAACTTAATAGGGTACTCGGTTACACTCACACACTGCGACCATTTAGACACACCAATTCACCTAATGGGCACAGCTTTGGGATGTGGGAGGAAACCGAGTAGCCAGAGAAAACCCCTGCAGACATAGCGAGAACGTGCAAACTCCACAGACAGTGACCCCCAGCAGAAACTCCATTTTCTTCTATTCAGTGGTATAGGGAAACAATAACAGTTTCAATAATGCTATATGTTTTGTAGACATATGCACAAAGATACACAGTAACTAGCAGCAAAACAGCAGGTAACTAAGCAGCAAAACTGGCTGTCCCCTCACTCCCAAAATTTAGGGATTGAACCAAATAGTCTCCACCTGACAGCACAGTGATACATTCTGGCACCAAACCCACCTGTGGGGTCGGGGAGAAGGGGTGGGCAGGTGCAGGGGGAGTCCCAGGCTCTGTCAATTTATTGGTTGAGGAAACTTGGGTAGATAACGGCCTCCCAAATGTTTTCTCATAGGGTTGTTGAAGGGGTTAAATGTAAAATGCTTAGCCCAGGGCCTGGCAGTGAATAAGCACTCAACAAACATTAGCAGTTACTAGTGAATTTCATTCATCAGGAGCCTACCTAACCCAGACCCTGATTTTCCCCCTAAATCAAAGAAATCTGGCTGACCTTCCAGAGGTGTGCCCCATCCTACCTGCATCTGGACCTCTTTCAGGAGGTTGGCATCCCCAGGGCTTTTGTTAATGTCTCCTTCCTCTTCTGACGCCCAATCCAAGGCCACCCTGGACAGCAAGCAAACTATCCCTGGGGGTCACCTGCAAGCTTTCAGCCCAGAGCCTCTTCCTCACCACCTACCTTTCTGCTACTCCCAAGGGAATGATGGGCAGGCAGTACTTTCCACTTTCATTTTCACCACTCTCCATTACACGAATGCCACCTCAAAACACCACCACCGCAGACACTCCCCCATCTCCTTAACAGACCTTTCTTCCTCACACCTCTTTTCAACTCTTGCCTGTAGCTGACTGTCATAGTTACTACTTGAGACTGTCATTACAACAGTTACTACTGTTACTACTTGAGACCATCATTAGGAGACTAAAGGAAGGAGGATGAAGGCAGAAATGAAAACTTAAAACAAAAGTAACTATTTTAAAGGAAGGGGCCAGGAGAAAAAGAGAGCTCCCTGCTTCTAGGGAGCAAAGGCAGCAACCTCCAGCTTCTACAGCCCTTTGTTTTTATTGGGTAGAAAGAGCAGGGAGGAGGAGGTAACAATTGGTCAGCTGCTTGATTGATCACAGGTTCACATTATTGCTAACAGGCTTCAGATTTGCCTAATCACAAGAAACACCGTGCCTGGGTGGTGACTGCCCCCAGCATTCCTTCTGGCAGGCAGACGCAGTTTGTCAGTTTGCCAACAACCTGCTTTCATGAGAAACAGTTTGCTGTTTACTCATATAGCTTCCAGTGGTATACTAAGTTGATCACGACCCTCATTCTTTCGGCCTTCAACACTTGCCCACTTATCTCAGGAAAATTACTTCCCTACTTTGTTTTCCCTGTTTATTTCAGCTGTGCAGCCAGAAAGTAAATCAGAGTAGATATCTCTTAAGGGATTTATGACACAATGAAAAGGAAAAGGAAAAAGAAAAGGAAAGCTGTATATTTGGGAATATGACTGGAACCTTTTTTAAATGTCCAGACCCTTAGAGGTTCCCAAAAACACTCTCAAAAAATTATCAAGTTTCCATTTCTCATGCTCTAAACAAGCATGTCCCTCTTTAGGCAGAGCTATCTGAAATCAAGGAGATTCTTACTAAAATGTGTAACTGATGCTTCTTTTCTGTTTTCATGCAGTCAGTCCTGCACCAATATTATCAGCTAAGTGGGTAGCTGTGAGATAGCCTAGAAAAGTCATCACCACTTACAGCATCATTTCTATAGAAAACAGCCAATCTATAGTGACATAGCCTGTGTTTAAGTAGCAGTCTACCTGATTAATCTACATAAATGAGATTGCACTATTGATACGTAAGAGTGATTGGGTTGTTGGGATGTGTGATGGTGAGATGTGTCTACAAACACTTTCCCAGTGTGGGAATACTGGTCAGAACTGTAAAGAAGAGAAAGTGTGGATGGTTCAGGGAAGGGAGAACAGGAGCCAAGTGGTAAGGAGTCTTAAAACATACGATTTGACGTTTAGATTTTATTTCCTGCAGAAACCTCAGGCTTGCAAGCCAGTACATAAAATTATTCGAACGAAGCTCTACAAAGCAGCGCCTTGGTGCTGTGGTAGACCCAAGAGGCAGGGAGGTGGATGATTTAGGCCCTTAGTGAAAGTGGAGAGAGTGCTGGATCCAAGCCACACAGACGGGGAAAAATTAAGTTGTCCCTGGCATCAAACTAGTCCAGAAGTTGGTAGGAGGAAAAAAAGAGGAAGATAAAGAAGATAAAACAGAAACTCCAAAGCTGTAAGACAACAGGATCTCAAAGTTAAATGTTGAAAAGAGTGAGAATTTCGAGGCAAGTGAGGACAAAGCAATAGAATATGCCTTTAATATTAGACATTAAAGGAAATCATAGCAAAGGTTTCCCTGGAATCAGACGGAAGGAATTCAGACTGGAGTAATAGGGAGCTTTCTACACCTGCAAATTGGGTACAAACACCCCAAAGTTGAATATTTCAAAAAATATATTTATCTGGGAATTACAGAACTCAAGAGGGCCGCAGAATAAAATCTTAGCTATAAAATGGCAAGAATCTCTCAGCTAACAGAGCTTTTTCTATACTGGAGCTACTTACATTTGCATTTACTTTGGAATTTAACCCTCCACCTGCTTTCAAAGTCGCCATCTACTCCGATCCTCACAGGAGGGCTAAGCTTTTGGGGCCCTTTCAGGAATCAGAATCCTGCTTGGGAAGAAGCAGCGATCTGCCCATGGACAGAGAAGCCAGCAACGGAGCAAAATTAGAACAAAATTCCCAGCCCCCGCTGTCATACAGGCAGAAATCCTGTTCCTTGATCTTGGAAGAAAAGCATAGCTCACCTTGCCAAACCCTGAAACATGCATAACCATAATGGCTGCAAGATGGTTTTCCCCCAGCAACTTCCAATATCATTCAAAAGTACTTTAGCTTTAATTCTGATGCAGGCAACTAATGGATTCCAACACTTCCATTTTAAATTTTTTCTGCTTTTAAATCTTGATATCAAGCACTAATATCAAGCACTTGATATCTTGATATCAAGCACCCAATATTCACATGCACCAGAGGACTTTAATAAGACAGCTCTCATCATTAAGCTAACAATCCCCCCACATCAGCATCACCATCGTCACTTCTACTGACTAACTGCTCAATGTCCTTAAATGAAGATTTCCCTCTACTGAGTTTTCTCATGCTTTAGTAATAGCTGTACTATAACAAGTACTATTTACGGATTTCCTATGCTGAAAAGGCACTTTACAAGCATTATCTCACTTAATCTTCATAACAACCCTTTGAGGTTGGTGCTTCTGATAACCTCACTTAACACAAGAGGAAACCAAGGCCCAGAAAGGATAAAGAAAGCTGCCCCAAATCACACAGCTGGTAGGCAGCAAAGCTTAAATTCATACCCACTGAGTCTAACTGCAGAGCCTTCCTTCAGCCACCTCACTATTCTTAGAGTGTACTGGATTCATTTTTTCCAAAATCTATAATGAAATCAATCCATTAGGAAAGCTAGAAGGTAATACAAGTGGTCTAAGTGTAATAGAATTTTTAAACGTTATGCATAACATTAGACACTCTCTATGATGAAAAAAATTTAAATCAATGAAATGTAATCAAAATACACATGAAACATCTAACTCACATACATTCCTTAAAAGATTTACTGAAAAAGGCAAACTAAACCAAACCGATCTACCTTGGAAGTAAGAAGGGAAAGTCAGCAGTTAGGCAGAGATAAGAGTAAAATTGAAATATCTCTAAATTCAGGAATAAATGAGCACTCTGGAAACCACAAGTAATAAAAGTGAAAGATGCATATGCCCACTGAAATGACAATGGCTTTAAAGAAAATGAAATAGTAGTGCAATATTCTAGCATATTCAGAAAAAGTGGTATGACACTTTTGCCTTTTCCAGAGTCCAATTTTCATGAAACAGAACTCCATTTTATAGACTCTAAATTCCATGATTTTCTCCAAGAAAACCACCAAGTCCAGATTCCCATATCACAATTCTCTCCAAACCCGACTTCAGTCTTTTATTTTTCCTTTTCTGAGACAGAGTCTTGCTCTGTCCCCCAGGCTGGAGTGCGCTGGCATGATCCCAGCTCGCTGCAACCTCCACTTCCCGGGCTCAAGCAATTCTCGTGCCTCAGCCTGCTGAGTAGCTGGGATTACAGGCGCACACCACCATGCCCTGCTAAGTTTTCTGTTTTTAGTAGAGATGGGGTTTTGCCATGTTGCCCAGGCTGGTCTTGAACTCCTGGCCTTGAATGATCCTCCCACCTCAGCCTCCCAAACTGCTGGAATTACAGGTGTGAGCCACCATGCCCGGTCCCCACGTAAGAGTCTTATAAAGACTCTTATCCTTCAACACACATAATACTAAGAGGAAATACTTCTCCAAACCCAGAAAGGTTTCACCAACACAGAAGAATGACTAGATAGACTGAAAGAGGTCCACTGAACTGGGGAAAAAAGTCTAATTACAGAATAGTTTAAAATACCCACTACTTCCAAATCCACACCAACATATTATGTGTCAGTTATGTATTGCTGCATAAGAAACCATCACAACATGTAGTTCCTTACAACAATAAACATTTATTCTTTTTAAGGATTTTGTGGGATGTCAGTCTAGATAGTTCTGTTCATGTCCCTCCTGGGGTCATTCATGTGACTTCTGTCATCACACAACTCCACTGGGGCTGGAGGGGGCCATGATGACCTCATGCACACATCTGGCATTTGGCACCAGCTCACACAAGGCCCCTCCCTTCTCCTCCAGGCCAGGGCTCCTCCTCTGGTAAGCTAGACTCAGCTTTTTCACAGCAGTGGGGCTTCAGGGTACCAAAAGAACAGAGGCAAGAGGTGCAACATCCCTTAAAGACCAGGCTCCAGAGTTCACAGAACACTTTATTGGTCAAAGCAAGTCTAAAACCCAGCCTGGATTCAAGGAGGAGGAGAAAACAGACCATACTTCTTTATGGGAGGAGCAGCAAGCGTACCTTAGAAAGGGGTGGGGACACATCTACCACACCAGGTATATTATAAATAGTTACTAATCAATAAAATCTGGAAAATTAGTTGAAAAGATACCTTTCACAATGGATCTTCATTACATAAAATGGCACAAAGGTTGTTCCCTCCCTTCTTATATATGTAATGAAAAAAATTATGTTCCCAAGTCAGAATTTCAAAATCAGTGGGATCTCTGTTGCCATTTGGTCTCATCCAGCCAGTTTGGGGAATTCCTTTTATAATAGCCTACTTGACCATTTCCAGTAACATTACAAGGCAGAGAAACACTGTTCCTAAGCAGCTGTTGCTTTTGTTGTTGTTTTTGTTTTGAGACAGGGTCTCACTCTGTCACCCAGGCTGGAATGCAGTGGCGTGATCGCAGCTCACTGCAGCTCCAAACTCCTGGGCTCAAGTGATCCTCCTGCCTCAGCCTCCCAGGTGCACACCACCATGCCTGGCTAGCAGTTCTGATTGTTGTGTTTTCCCTTGAAATCTACCCCTGTATTTCTAAAAAATACAGATTTCTAAAAAATACAGAGGTGGACTTCTTCTGCCACTAGCCCTCTTCTACTTTCTGGAACTAAAGGCATGGAGACAACATAGTGTGATATGGTTTCAGGGGTGGCTCTGGAGTCAGAATGCCAAAGATTGAATCCCAGCTTTGCTGCTTCATGGTTGTGTGACCTAGGACAAGGTGCATAACCTCTCTGAGCTTCAGTTTCCTTATCTGTAAAATACAGTAATAGCAAATCTCAGAAGATTGATGTAAGGATTAAGTTAATTTATAAAATGATAAAACAGTGTCTTAGGCATAGTAAACTCTGAAATGCTTATTTTGTTATTTTTAATGCTATTACTATTGAGTATGCTAAAAAGTCTTTTTTATTCTTTCCAATAATACTCCTTCAAATATTTAAAGATAACTAATGCCATCTATTCCATCCAAACCCTCTTCCAGACCAACATCTATGATTCCTTCAACCATTACTTCAATGACTTGGTTCCAGGTTCCTTTCTGAAACAAGGTCTCACTCTCTGTTGTTCAGGCTGGAATGCAGAGGCACAATCTTGGCTCACTGCAGTCTCAACTTCCCAGGCTCAAGCAATCCTTCCATCTCAGCCTCCCAAGTAGCTGGGGCTATAGACAAGAGCCACCACACCCATTTTTTTTTTTTTTTAAAGAAATGGGGGGGGGGGGGTCTCACTATGTTGCCCAGGCTGGTCTTGAACTCCTGTGCTCAAGTGATCTTCCCACCTATTCCTGCCAAAGTGCTGGGATTACAAGCATGAGCCACTATGCCTGTCCCCAGATCCTCTGCCTTTCTGTCAGTTGTCTCTGTATAATACATGTACCTAAACCTGAACCCAAAGCTTCAGTTGTATCAGTGGGAGGACAAGACCATCACTTCTCTTCTTCCAGAAACTGCACTCAAATAATGAAATCTTAGACGCATGTCTTCATTCAACAAATATGAATGAACTTCTAATGACAACCAGGAACTGTGCTCTTTGTGAAGACAAAATATAAAGATCCCCTCTGTGGGGTCCACCAAAGATGGGTCCCTTAGAAGTGTCCATGTCCTGATCCCTGGAACCGTGAATATGTTGCCTTACACAGCAAAAGGGACTTTGCCTATGTGATTAAGGATCTTTTGATTGAGAGATTAGCCTGGATTATCTGGGTGGGCCCAAAGTAATCACAAGGTTCCTTTTAGGAGGGAGGCGGAAGGGTCAGAGACAGAGAGGAAATGTGAGGTGATGATGGAGGCAGAGGTTAGAGTGGTGTGCTTGGAAGATGGAGGAAGGGCTCCCGGATGAAGGAATCTAAGAGGCATCTAGAGGCTGGAAAAGGCAACGACAACAAAAAGATTCTTCCCTAGAACCTCCAGAAGAAATGAACCCTGCTGTCACATTTTGGACTTCTGACATCCAGAACCATAAGGTAATAAATGTCTGTTGTTTTAAACCACTGAATTTGTGTTAATTTAGTACAGGTGTAATAGGAAACTCACATGCCATCCCTGCCCTCAGTTAGTTCATGGCCTTATGGGAGGAAAGCACCTAACTGAAAGGATTTGTAGAAAACAAATTGTTTTTTAATCCACTGGTCATGAACTTTTAAAACTTAAATTGGAAGAAAAGTTTTTTAATCCAGTGGTCACAAACTTTCAAAACTTAAATTGGAAAAGAAAATTAAATCTGAAACAAAATTTCTCTACTTAACACTCCCTGGCTTTTATTTCCACCTCACACTGATATCAATCTTATAATCCAAAACATAACTCTAAGTCTTTTTACTTATGAATTCCCTTAAGCCAGATCTCTGCCATTAAGAGATTGGCAAAAGGGAGTCAATTTTATAAGTCCCTAATTCAAAAGAGCTACTGATGTGATATTGCATTCTTTCCCCTGAAAATTCTCAACCTATTTTAAGCCTTTTAATCAGCAAGGTTCGTGCCCACCACATCTTACACTCCCCAGCCTGGGAGCATCAGAATGAACCTAACTTTTTACAAGATTTTAAGTAAACTTTATTAAAATATACTTAAATGAAGAAAAAACCTTAAGACTTCCTTTTTTACTATTTTTTATTTTTTTCTTAAATAGGGTCTCACTCTGTCACCCAGACTATAGTGCATGGCATGATCATAGCTCATTGCAGCCTCAAATTCCTGGCCTCAAGAGTGATCCTCCTGCTTTAGCTTCAGGAGTAGCTGGGATTGCAGGCTCGCATCACCACACCCTGCTAATTTTTTGGTCTTGTTTTGTTTAGAGACAGGATCTTGCTATGTTGGCCAGGCTGATTTCAAACTCCTGGCCTCAAGTGATCCTCCCTCCTCAGCCTCCCAAAGTGCTGGGATTACAGGAATGAGCCTCCATGCCCAGCCCTTAGGGCTTGCGAGAAGTGGAAAGCCTTATATAATTACCAAGTAATTATCACTGAGATAAAAACTGCATGCCAGGCCAGAGGCAGTGGCTCACATCTGTAATTCTAGCACTTTGAGAGGAGGAGATGGGCAGATTGCTTGAGCCCAGGGGTTCAAGACCAGCCTGGGCAACATGGCAAGACCCCATCTCTAAAAAAAAAAAACAAAATCAGCCAGATATGGTGGCTCACGCCTATAGTCCCAGCTACTCAGGTGGGCTGAGGTGATAGGATCACTTGAGCCCAGGAGAGGGAGGTTGCAATGAGCTGAGATCACACCACTGTACTCCAGCCTGGGTAACAGAGCGAGATCCTGTCTCTAAAAAGTGAAAGAATGCCTCTGAAGCCCCTTCTGCCCTTTCCTAGTCACTAAATCCATCAAAGGTGACCAGTAGCCTGACTTCTACCACCGTGGTTTATTTAGTTGTCTGTTTTTGAACTTCACATGAATGAAATCACATTGCACTTACTCTTTTACATCTATCTTGGTTTTGCTCAGCTTTGTGTCACAAGATTCATCCATGTTGTTATGTGAGGCAATAATTTGTTCATTCTTTTTTTTTTTTTTTTTTGAGCTGGAGTCTCGCTTTGTTGCCCAGGCTGGAGTGCAGTGGCTGGATCTCAGCTCACTCCAAGCTCCGCCTCCCGGGTTCACGCCATTCTCCTGCCTCAGCCTCCTGAGTAGCTGGGACTACAGGCGCCTGCCACCTCGCCCGGCTAGTTTTTTGTATTTTTTAGTAGAGACAGGGTTTCACCGTGTCAGGATGGTCTCGATCTCCTGACCTCGTGATCCGCCTGTCTCGGCCTCCCAAAGTGCTGGGATTACAGGCTTGAGCCACCGTGCCCGGCCAATTTGTTCATTCTTATTACTGTACAAATTAGTGCTTTTTGTGTCCTATTTAAAAAACTTGTCCCTGGGTCATAAAGATATTTTACTTAACTTTCTTCCAGGTGCTTTGTTTTAGCATTCACATTTAGGTATATGATGTTATCTTGATTAATTTTTGTATATGAGATGAGGTACATGATCTAGCTTCATTTTGTCTATGTACATAGGGAATCGACCCAGTGTCATTTACCAAGAAGACCATCTTCTCTCCACTGCCCTGCAGTGTTGCCTCTGTCATAAATCAGAAGACCACAGATGTATAAGCCTGTTTATGGATTCTCTGCTCAGTTCCATAATCTGTGTAGTTTCATGCAATACCACACTGACATGACTAAATACTGATCCAGTAGCTTAGGTCCTCCAATTTTGCTCTTACGACTGTCTGGAATTTCCAAATAAATTTTACAATCAGCTTATCACCTATTTTTGAAGAAAAAAATTTGCCGGGATTTTGATTGGGATTAGCCCAAATCTATAGATTTGCAGAGCAATACCATACCCTCTGTTATTTTAAATCTAATTTGTCTCAATGCTCCAGCTTGCAAAGAGGTTTTTTTTTTTTTTTTTTTTAAATCATGAATGGGTGCTGAATTGTATCAAATAATTTTTCTCCTTTACTTCATGTATGGAGTTAAATTACATTTGTTGACTTTTCTAGTGTTAGCCAAAGTTTACATTCCTGAAATAAATCTAACTTGGTCATGATTTATTATCCTTTTATAGATTGCTAGATTTGACTTACCATTATTTAAGACTTATGTGTCTGTCTTTATGAGCATTTGGTCTATAATTTTCTTGTAATATCCTTATCAATTTTTAGTAACAAGATTGTGCTGGCCTCATAAATGAAACTGGAAAGTGGTTCCTCTTTAATTTTCTTAAATGTTTGGAAGTTTCACTAGTAAAGCCATCTGGGCCTGAAAATTTTGCTATGGAAAGGTTTTTAACTGCAAATTCAATGTCTTTGGTAGATATAGGACTACTATTTTTTCTAGCTTTTGTGTCTTCAGTAATACATTTTACTGGAAAAACTTGTCAATTTCATCTGAATTTTCAAATGTATTACCATGAAATTGTTCATAACATCTTTAGAGTTTCTGTCTGTGGTATATGTGATTGTAGTTCATCTTTCCTCCCTCACACTAATAACATCATCTACCACTAAGGTTAATTTCTACTAGCCAAAAAAAAAAAAAAAAAAAGGTAGGGTGTATACACGACACACATCCACTATTTCAGGAATATTCTTCAATCGTATTACCCACAGAAGGAGCAGAGCAGGTAGATTATATAAACAATCCAGCAATCCCCTCTCAAAAGCTTTCATCAAACAGAAACTGTGAACCCGGGCTAAGGGGAACACTGAAGAAGGAAACTACCATCAGTAATGCACTAACAGGCCAGGTGTGGTGGCTCATGCCTGTAATCCCACCATTTTGGGAGGCTGAGGTGGGCAGATCACTTGAGCCTAGGAGTTTGAGACCAGCCTCGGCAACATGCCGAAATCCCTTCTCTACTAAAAATACAAAAATTAGCCAGGAATGGTGTTGCATGCCAGTAGTCCAGCTGCTCGGCAGGCTGAGGTGGGAGCCCAGGAAGTTGAGGCTGCAGTGAGCTGTGATCCAGCTTGGGAAACAGAACAAGACCCCTTCTCAAAAAAAAAAAAAAAGTGATACTCTAAGGTGGCCAGCAAGTACTTAGATGACAACAACCACTAAGTAAGGTTGTATGTAACCCAGGATCCCCAGCCCTCCACTCCCAAGGTGTCCATAGAGAGAATTCAGGGGAATATGAGCTCAAATATCTTTATTTTCATGAATTTCTGGCTGAAAATTAGCATTTCATTGGATTATAGATGTGGACAAGAAATCACAGTAGTAAGAGCAGTTCCGGCCAGATATGATGGCTCCCGCCTGTAATTCCAACATATTGGGAGGCCGAGGTGGGCAGATCACTTCAGGCCAGGAGTTCAAGACCACCCTGGCCAACATGATGAAATCTTGTCTCTACTAAAACTACAAACTAAGCCTGACATGGTGGTGAACATCTGTAATCCCAGCTACTGGGGTGGGTGAGGCATGAGAATTGCTTGAACTCAGGAGGCAAAGGTTGCAGTGAGCCGAGATTATGCCACTGCACTCCATCTTGTGTGACACAGTGAGACGCTGTCTCAAAAAAAAAAAAAAATAGAAAAGCATGGTAGTAAGAGCAGCTCGGATGACTCTGTCACCAGGAAAAGTCAGATACTGTCATACCACAGTGTAGCTTTTGAAAATACTACAAAATACCATTTACATGGGCATCACTACTTTGAAATTACAGGAGTTATTTGCTACTGCACTGAATTGTTTTTACTTTTTAATAAAAGTACTGCATTAATAAAGAAGTACATATACTCATAAATTTGGAGTTTTAGTTTTTTCACTTTATTATTTTTTTTAAGAAACAGGGTCTCACTCTGTCATGCCGGCTAGAGTGCAGTGGCCTGATCATAGTTCACTGCAGCCTTGACCTCCTGGGCTCAAATGATCCTTCCTCCTCAGCCCCACAAGTTGTTGGGACTACAAGTGATGCTAGCACTGGGGAGTGGCTGCAAATACCGATTAGCATTAACAGAGAGGTTTGACTACACAGAGACCATAATAAATCAATTGCTTGCAGACTCATATCAAAATCCTATCAGTGAGTGTCAAGTAACAAGCTGCGTCTGGTGGCAGGCTTTATAGTGGCAAGTGAGTTGATGTACTTCCACTATACAACCGCAGCCGTGGGCAGGCTTTAAGTCAGAATCCGACACTTATTTTAGTTCACTCGTGGTCCACCCATTATTTTATTTACCACTTCCAGCTGTACCTGTTTCCTGCACTGCGCATTTGTCTCAGTCACAGTTTTGGTAAGCCCACAAGTTAACCCTAGCCAAAATGAGTTAAAAAAAAGTCATTGGTAAGCTTCTTTGAAAAGGTGGAAAGACCCAATGATGAGACAGAAGACGCTAAGACTGCCAACAAAAAGAAAGCTACATTTAAAAGAAAATACCAGGAGTCAAACTCAAATTACAGGTTCATTGCAACAAGTGATTCACATTCTCCAAACCCACTTTGTATAACATGTGGCTACTGGCTATCCAGTGAAGCCATGAAACCTTCAAAACTGCTTCACCACCTGGAGACCAAGCACCCTTCATTAAAAGACAAACCTCTGGAGTATTTCAAAAGAAAAAACATAAGCACAAAGAACAGAAGCAATTATTGAAGGCTACCATTTCATCAAATGTGTCTGCAATGAGAGCATCATTCTTAGTGGCTAACCGTATTGCTAAAGCTAAGAAGCCCTTTACTATTGGTGAAGAGTTGGTCCTGCGTACTTCTAAGGACATTTGTTCTGAACTTTTAGGAGAGGCTGCAGTTCAAAAGGTGGCATGTGTTCTTCTCTAGCAGCATAACTAGGCTAATTGAAATAGCAGAGGATATTGAGGCACAATTGTTAGAGAGGATTAATGAGTCACTGCAGAATGCAATCCAGATTGACTAGTCTACCAATGCTGACAAGGCAACAATGCTTGTTTTTGTGTGATATGGTTTTCAGGAGGATATGCATGAGGATGTTAGATGCACGAGGATGTGTCACTTGCACTTTTGTTGCTAACCAACACCACAGCTGTAGAATTATTCAAGTCTTTGAATGATTACCTATCAGGAAAACTGAATTGGTCATTTTGGGTAGTACATGCATGAGCAGAGCGACTGCTACAGCTGGTTTCACTACTCGGGTCAAAGAGGTCACTTCTGAATGTGAGTCTATGCACTGTTACATTCATAGAGAAGTGTTGGCTAGCTGAAAAATGTCACCTGAACAACGTTTTGCAGGATATGATTAAAATTATCAACCACATTAAAGTACATGCCCTTAACTCACATCTGTTCACGCAGCTTTGTGAGATGGACGTAGGGCACACACATCTTTTATACACAGAAGTGGGATGGCTTTCTAAAGATAGATCACTGGCCAGCGTTTGAGTTATGAGGGCCACTCCAGAGATTTCTTTTAGAAAAACAATCACCACTGGCAGCACATTTCACAGAAGGGGTAGCAAAACTTGCTTACCTGCTTACCTACTCAACGAACTCAATCTGTCCCCTCAGGAGAGAACTGTGTTCAAGTCAACAGATAAGTGGCTGTACTCAAAACCAAACTGGAATTATTGGGGCGACAAGTGAACACGGATTTCTGACATGTTTCAAACATTAGCAGAGATTTTGAAAGAGACTAAGTCAGGGCCTTCTTTCTCCCAGCTGATGCATGATCACAGCTTTCAAAAGAGTTTGAGCATTACTTCCCACCTACAAAAGACTTACATACTGGGAAGGATCCTAGACCCATCTGTGAATAAGCCAGGTAAATTGACTTTGTCCATGCTAGAAGAGGACCAGTTGCTTGAGATGGCAAATGATGGGGCCCTAGAAATATGTCTGAGAGAACTTCAAATCTCCATACATTCTGGATTAAAGTCAAGGCGAAATATCCTGAGACTGCCACAAAAGCACTGAAAAGTCTGCTTCCATTTCCAACATCCTATCTTTGTGAAGCAGGGTCTTCTGCAGTGACAGCAACCAAAATGAGACTATGGAGTAGACTGGACATAAGCAAACAGACTTTGGGTGTCAATGTCTACCAACACCATCAGATGGGACCGCCTAGTTGCAGGAAAACAAGCTCAGGGGTCCCACTGATTCTACTCTATGGTGAGTTGTATTCATTATATATTACAATGTAATAATAATAGAAATAAAAGTCCACAATAAATGTAATGCGGGGGGGGGGGAGGGCATGGTGATTCACACCTGTAATCCCAGCACTGTGGGAGGCCAAGGAGAGGATGGCTTGAGTTGAGGAGTTCGAGTTTAGGAATTTGAGACCAGCCTGGTTGACATGGTGAAATCCTGTCTCTATTAAAAATGCAAAAATTAGCCGGGTGTGGTGTCGCACGCCTGTAAGCTACTCTGCAGGCTGAGGCACGAGAATTGCTTGATTCCAGGAGGTGGAGGTTGCAGTGAGCCGGTATCGTGGCACTGCACTCCAGCCTGGGTGACCCAGCAAGACTCTATCTCAAAACAAATAAATAAAATAAATGTAACGCGCTTGAATTCTCCCAAACCATCCCCACTCCCCCGGTCCATGAAAAAATTATTTTCCATGAAACCGGTCCTTGGTGCCAAAAAGGTTGGGGACCACTACTTTAGGGAACACTTCCCCCTGGGCCAGGTCCTGAGCTGGAAGCAGGGTGTGCAGTTAAGGCCCATGCTCGGAAGTTCGTGATGCTACCTACCTACAGAGCTCCCAACATCTGGCCACCCACAAAAATGGCTGCTCCCTCCAGAGACTTGACTTTCACCCTAAGTTCATCCATCTAACCTACTCCCAAGGAGGAGACAAAGTAAACAGTAGATAAAGCACAGGCGTTGATCCAAAAGAGGAGTCCAAAACTCAGCCCTGACATGTACTAGTTTGCGGCTTTGGCTCCCCTCCAAGGCTTTCTCTATCCCACTGTGAAAAGCGGTAACACCACCTATCTTTCCCAGTTACTGTAAGGTTTAGAAATAATGTATCTAAAGCACCTAACAAGCACATAGTCTCCTTAAATTAACATTAATTGAATCTCTCAGGTCAGAGCTGTCCTTATCAAACACTTAATCACAATTAAGGACTGGTAACGAGAAAGGAGGGAGAAAAATCACAGGGAAAATGGAACATGAGGAATGGAAGGGGGAAAAATCATTCCTCAAAGTCTCCTTCAATGAACTACCACTTCTTCAATGAAGCCTTCCCTCTCTTCTCCTTGCGTTCCCATAGCTCTTAATCACATTGAAATCGGTCCTTAGCTCTGAGAATGAATGAGATGCCAGGCGCAGTAATCCCAGCACTTTGGGAGGCCGAGGCGGGCAGATCACCTGAAGACAGGAGTTCGAGACCAGCCTAGCCAGCATGGTGAGACCCCCCCCCCCCCCCCCCCCCCGTCGCTACTAAAAATACAAAATTAGCTGGGCTTGGTGGCACATGCCTGTAATCCCAACTACTCAGAAGGCAAGGCTGGAGAATCGCTCGAAACCGGGATGCTAAGGTTGCAGTGAGCAGAGATTGTGCCACTGCACTCCAGCCTGGGCGATGAGAGCCACACTCCGTCTCAAAAAACACAAACAACAACAGAAAGAGACAGAGAAGCAATGTCTCACTCCCACATAATGCAAGCCTCCGAGGATGCCAAATGCCCTAGCTCTACAACCCTGATCCAAGAGCAATGAACACAGGTAGCAACACATTTCTTAACAGAATGCTACCCGTAAAGCACCTCTGGTGAGGACTGGGGGGAGGGGTTTTCCGCATAAAGACCTGCCACCTGAAGGTTAGACTCAGAACAGAAGAAGGAAACTGAGTCCTGAAGACAGAACGCAAAGGAAGTCTCTAACTTTAGAGTCCCTGGAGTCACAGCAGGCAGGCAGGCAGGCACACCGCTGATACTGCCAAGGGGACCAGAGTTCGCAACTCCCCGCAGCAGTGCCGGAAGCTGGGGACGAAGCCAAGGAGAGAGGACGCCGGCTGGGGCGTGCGCGGACATGTCCCGGCGCCCAGATCCCCGCCTTTGCCCGGGTGCACTAAGCGCGCGGCCCCCGCCGCTTTTGTCTCCTTCGCCTCACCGGGAACTTCCTCTGTCCCGCCCTCGGGCGCGCACACGGGAACTGGGGTAGAAACGGAAAGCGTTTTGTGCATTTTTTTTTTAACGAAGTAAACTGACGCAGAAAATTCAGCATCTAACCTCCCCAGGACCCCCTACGGTCACCAGTTACCAACCTCCGGGCTGTCCCGGGCGGCGGCGACGGCAACGTTCACGCGCGCCGCGAGTTCCCAACACCCCTCTTTCGGCACTTCCGAGTCCCAGCGACATCGGCGGCGGCTGCGGGCTTCCCCGGGACGCCACCCTCTTTCCCCCGGAGCTGCCCTTTGGAGGAGTAGTCCAGCGCGCGTCCTCTGAGCACGCCCCTGCCGCCGTGCCCGCGCGCCCTCCGCGCCCGGACTCGGGAACCCGCGGCGCTCCCGGGGCGGTGGCGAGCAGGCCGTGCTGCTGCAGGGGGACGGGCCACAGAGCGGCCTGCCTCTCCGAACCGCGTTTGCCCCGCCGGCGGCCCGGGACCCCTAGCCCCGCTCACCCCTCGCCCCGCTCACCCCTCGGCTGCCGGTTTCCACTGACCCTGGCGTGTATATCTCTCCCCCCACCTGTATGTTCATTGCAGGTGTGGGGCTGCCTGCAAGTTAATTGCAGAGTGAAAGTCACCTGAAACTTGAGGTGGGCCTTCATTCCAACACCAGTGGTCCCCACCTACATTTCCTAGGCGAAAGGAAGGTAGTTCGGTGCCGCGGAAGGAGGGCGGGTTTTGCAGCCCTGGCAGTTTCGAGGGCTCGCTGTGTGAACTTAGCCCCTGTAAGCCTCCCTGTCCACCTCTGTAAAACAGAAATAAACTTCCCTGCCTTTCCTTGTAAATTAGAGTGAAGATCAAACAGAATAAACTTTATGAATTGTAAAACAACTTACAGAGATCACTACTGCAAAATGGGTACGAAGATTTTGATTGCGTTGTGAAAAGGGTGAAAGATCTGAAGATGCCCCAACGGGGTGTAATTGGGACGATGTTGCTGCCCGGAGGCCTCCAAGCCTGAGCCAACAGACAGGCTTGCCAGAGTTCTGCAGACTTATTTCAGCATAATCACCTGGCTCTCCTTAAAACCTCGGGCTTCTGGATCCCTCCCCAAACCAAATGAATCAGACTGTCCATGGCACGGGCGGCTCAGGTGGTTCTATGATAAGGTAAAAGTGGATAACTCTGCGCTAGGCAGCAGGGAAATGCGGAAGCTGTGCTCTCAGAAATTTCATCTAGCAGTCATTGTAATGGTCGAGAGGATTATTTTAACGATTGTAGAATTCTCCAGGAAACCAGAGTATGAACTCTCCAAGAGCTAGAGCCATCTTTTCTTTCTGCTTTCTCCCAACCCACCCACCCCAAAATCTAGTACAGGATGATGTTCAGTAAGCAGGTGTTAGTAAACTAGCCCCAAATAGGAGTGCCAGATTTAACAAATAAAAAATACAGTATACTCGATTAAAATTGAATTTCAGGCCGGGCACGGTGGCCCACGCCTGTAATCTCAACACTTTGGGAGCCGTAGCAGGAGGGTCACTTGAAGCCAGGAGTTTGAGACCAGCCTGACCAACATGGTGAAACCCCCTCTCTACTAAAAATTAGCCTGGTGTGGTGGCCTGCGCCTGTAATCCCAGCCACTTGGGAGGCGGAGGCATGAGAATTGCTTGAACCCGGGAGGCAGAGGTTGCAGTGAGCTCAGATAGCACCACTGCACTCCAACCTGGGTGACTGCGCCGGACTCTGTCTCAAAAAATAAGTACATAATTTCAGGTGAACAATATGTAACTTTTAGTATCACTATGACCCATGCAATATTTGGATATACTTGTGTTTAAAAAAAGAAAAAAGTACTTACAGGAAGCTTGTAATCCCAGCACTTTGGGAGGCCAAGGTGAGCAGATAACTTGAATCCAGGAGTTTGAAACCAGCCTGGCCAACATGATGAAACTCCATGTCTACCAAAAAAAAAAAAATTTTATCTGAAATTCAAATTTACATCCTAGGTATCTGAAAAGCAAATTTAACTGGGTATTTTATCTGGCAACTCTAGATCCAAGGGTTTGGCAGAGGGAGTGGTGGAATAAGAACTCAACTCAGGTAGTGTCAGACTTAGAGACAGGGATATGATAACAGCTCCTACATTATTTCTAAAAGATGCTGTTGTTAATATAGGTTCAGTGTGATTTAACCCCTATCTATAAACACACTTTAAATTCACCAGAGAACACAAAGGAGATAAAGGTAGATTTAAACACAGGCAATCAGAAACATCAATTAAATAAAAATAGCCAAAATTTATGTGTGTATATATATATTTCAGAGAGAGTCTCACTCTGTCACCCAGACTGAGTGCAGTGGCATGATCTCAGCTCACTGCAGATTCAAGCAATTCTCGTGGCTTATCCACCTGAGTAGCTGGGATTACAGGCATGCACCAGCCACCACACCTGGCTAATTCTTGTAATTTTTAGTAGAGACATGGTTTTGCCTTGTTGGCCAAGCTGGTCTCGAACTCCTGGCCTCAAGTGATGTACCTGCCTCAGCCTCCCAAAGTGCTGGGATTACAGGTGTGAGCCACTGTGCTTGGCCATAATAGCAAAAATTTAAAGATTAGCAATAGACTGGGGTATTTGCAAGAAATTTGCAAAGTGTTAATTTTAAAATTATATATAGGGTCAATACAATCAATAAGAAAACATTAGAAACCAATTATAGACGAGCGCGACACATTTATAGACAACCCACTAGAAAAAGGAGGAGGGAAATAAAATTAGGAAACAAAATATATTGCAAAAAGCTCAATGAAATGCATAGTAAAATAAGAACACACAATTTTCACACATTAAGTTGGCAAAAAATTAAAAAATAACATTACAGCCTGGCATGGGTGCTATGTGATAGCACTCACACACAATGTTTAGTTGGGTAAACAATTTGGCAATATGAAAACCCTTAAAATTTATCAAAATCTAAGAGAGGTGGGGCAAGATGGCCAAATAGAACCCTCTACCAATTGTCCTCCCTTCAAGAACAACAAGATGAACGACTATCTACAAAAACACACCTTAATAAGAACCAGAGATCAAGTGGGCCATTGCAGTACCAGGTTTTAACTTCATATCACTGGAAGAGGCACTGAAAAGCGTAGAAAAGACAGTCTTGAATTGCGGACGCTACTCCTCCCTCATCCTCCAGCAACAGCCGGGGAAAGATTCTTTCAGATCTTATGCAAGACCACTAAGGTGGTACCTCTGAGTCTGCAAGAGCCATAGCATTCCTGGGCTTGGGGTGCCCCCTAATGCAGAAATGACTGCAGTGACCCAAAACTAAGATCACAACACCCAAGTCCCTTTGAATACCTGGAAAGCCTTCCCAAGAAGGATGAGGACAAACAAACCCAGACTGTGAAGACTACAATAAATACCTAACTCTTCAATGCCCAGACACTGACACACATTCACAAGCATCAAGACCATCCAGGAAAACATGACATCACCAAACAAACTAAATAAGGCATCACTCCCAGAGTGACCTTTCAGACAGAGAATTCAAAACAGCTCTTTTGAACATGAACAGCTCTTCACTGAGTTTCTACTCAGTGAAATTCAAGATAACATGAGAAGGAATTCAGAATCCTATCAGGTAAATTTAATGAAGCAATTGAAATAATTGAAAAGAATTAAGCCCAAAATTCTGGAAATGAAAAATACAACTGATATGCTGAAGAATGCATGTGAGTACTTTAATAGCAGAATTGATTGAGTAGAAGAAAGAACTAGTGAGCTTGAAGACAAACTATTTGAAAATATGCAGTGGGAGGAGACAAAAGAAAAAATAATTTAAAAACATGAAGTACACCTACAAGATCTACAAAATAGCCTCAAAAGGCAAATCTGAGAGTTATTGGCCTTAAAAAGGAGGTTGAGAAAAGATAGGGGTAAAAAGTTTATTGAAAGGGATAATAACAGAGAACTTTCCAAACCTAGAAGAATAGATCAATATCCAAGTAGAAAAAGGTTATAAAACGCCAAGCTGATTTAACCTAAATAAGACTACCTTAAGACATTTAATAATCAAACTTCCAAGGGTCAAGGATAAAGAAAGGATACTGGCCGGGCACAGTGGCTCACACTTGTAATCCTAACACTTTGGGAGGCCGAGGCAGGTGGATCACCTGAGGTCAGGAGTTTGAGACTAAACTGACCAACATGGGGAAACCCTGTCTCTACTAAAAATACAAAATTAGCCAGGCATGGTGGTGGGTGCCTCTAATCCCAGCTACTTGGGAGGCTGAGGCAGGAGAATCACTTAAACCTGGTTGGCAGAGGTTGCAGTGAGCTGAGATGGCATCACTGCACTCCAACCTGGGCAACAGAATGAGACTATGTCTCAAAAAACAAAAATAAATTTTTAAAAAACCCTACAATGGAGCGCCAATACGTCTGGCAGCAGACTTTTCAGGGGAAACCTTACAGGCCAAGAGAGAGTGGCATGACATGTTTAAAGTGCTGAGGAAAAAAAAATTATCTTAGAATAGTATATTCAGTGAACCATATCCTTCAAACATAAAAGTATAGAAATAAAGACTTTTCCAGACAAACAAAAGCTGAAGGATTTATCATCAACACCAGACCTGTACAAGAAATGCGAAAGGGAGTTCTTCAGTCTGAAAGAAAAGGATGTTAATGAGCAATAAGAAATCATCTGAAGGTGCAGAACTCACTGGTAATAGTACATACACAGAAAAACACAGTATATTTTAACACAGTAATTGTGGTGTGTAAACTACTCATATCTTGAGTGAAAAGACTGAAAGAGGAAGCAATTAAAAATAATAGCTACCACAACTTTTCAAGACTTAAACAATACAGTAAAATATAAATAGAAACAACAAAAAGTTAAAAAGTAGGGTAAGCAAGTTAAAATGTAGAGTTTTCATTAGTTTTCTCTTTGCTTGCTTGTTTGTTTATGCACTCAGTGTTAAGTTGTCATCAATTTAAGATAATGTGTTATAAGATATAATTTTCAAGCCTCATGGTAACCTTGAATCAAAACATACAACAGATTCTCAAAAGTAAAAGCAAGAAATTAAAACATAACCACCAGAGAAAATCACCTTCACTAAAAGGAACACAGGAAGGAAGGAAAGAAGGAACAGAAGACCACCAAACAACCAGAAAACAAATAACAAAATGGCAGGAGTAAGTCCTTACTTATCAATTATAACATTGAATGTAAATGGACTAAACTCTCCAATCAAAAGACGTAAGAGTGGCTGAATGGCTTTAAAAAACCAGAGGCTACACTTCTCAGCCTGTCAGATGGCCACCCTGCAGTCTGCAACCTTATATAAGAAAGTCTCTTTTCTAAATGTATAAAAAATGTGTGATTTTTTTTTAAGCTGACACATGCCAGAATTTCCTTCCTTTTTAAAACTGCTAATATTCCATTGTATGTATGTCACACATTTTCTCCATTTATCTCTCTATGGACTCTTGAGTTGCTTTCTTCTTTTGGCTATTGTGAATAATGCTGCCACGAACACAGATATATAAACATCTCTTTGAGACCCTGCGTTGGATTCTTTTGAGTATATACCCAGAAGTGAAATTGCTGAATCATATGGTAATTCTGTTTTTAATTTTTATGAAGAATTGCCATACTATTTTCCATAGAGGCTGTACCATTTTACATTCCCATCAACAGTGCAATTTCTCCATATCCTCACCAATACTTGTTTTTTTTATTTGTTTTTATACTAGCCATTCTAATCAGTATGGGGTAGTATCTCCTTGTAGTTTTAATTTACATTTCCCTAATGATTAATGATGTTGATCATCTTTTCATATGCTTATTGGTCATTTACATACCTTCTCTGGAGAACTGTCTAATCAAGTCCTATGCCCATTTTTTTAAATTTTATTGTTGGTTTTCTCGTTAAGTTGTAGGAGTTCTTTACGCATTCTGGATTTTAATCCCTCATCAAATATATGATTTGCAAATATGTTCTCCCATCCCATGGGTTGTCTTTTCACTCTACTGATTGTGTCACTTGATGCACAGACATTTTAGTTTTGGTGAAGTCTAATTTAACTATTTTTTCTTTTGTTGCTTTTTTTTGTTTTTGTTTTTATTTTGTTTTTTGAAACAGGGCCTCGCTGTCACCAAGGCTATAGTACAATGGCACATTCATAGCTCACTGCAGCCTCCATCTCCAGGGCTCAAGCGATCCTCCTGCCTTAGCCTCCCAAGTAGCTGGGACTATCAGGATATGCCACCATGCCTGGCTAATTGTTTTTATCTTTAGTAGAGAAGAGGTCTCACTATGTTGCCCAGGCTGGTCTCAAACTATTGAGCTCAAGTGAACCTCCCACGTCGGCGTCCCAAAGTGCTGAGATTACAGGCATGAACCGTCATGCCTGGCCAGTTGCTGGTATTTTTAATGTCATATCCAAGAAACCAATGTCATGAAGCTTTTTTCCTATATTTTCCTCTGAAATTTTTATAATTTTAATTCTTATGATTAGGAGTTTGATCCATTTCAAGTTAATTTTTGTATTTGGTATTAGATAAGGGTCCAGCTTCAATCTTTTGCATATGGCCATCCAACTTTCCCAGTACCACTTGTTAAAAAGCATAAACATCTTTTAAATGCCAGGGATTGGAGTAGAAGGAATGGATGGTAGGAAACTAAGTTCCTTTTGGAAATGAGAAATAAGATTAATGGAGTAAACCAACGTCAAAGTCTAAACACCAGGAGAAAAGTTGGGTTGGGGAGAGTGTAGATGGGAGTAGAGGGAGAAGAGGGAGATTCTACCCCGCCTTTAATGCTTCACACACAGGCAGAAGTGGCTGAACTTTGAGGATCTCTGCTTGTCTTGGAGCAGTAAGGCCTCTGGATCTTCCCGACTTGGAGCCAGAGCAGTGAGCCCTGAGGCAAGACATGACCAGACATGCCTTGGCTTGAAAGGCGTCAGTTCTGACTACAAGCAAAGCCAAGGAGAGTCCTCCCTGAAGTTGAGAAGCAAACCAGAAATAGAGTAAATAGAGCAAAATTGATGATAATTGAGGTTTAAAGGAGGGAACCAATTTGTGCCTTGGTATTGTATTTCCTTAAAAACAAAAATACCAAAAGTAGTACATAAATGTGAGTAATAAATGGTCAGTCCCTCTCTATACTATTACTTTAATCATAAGTCATTAATCAGGCACCTGCACTGGGTGTGTTTTCTCTCTGACTCTCAATTAGTAGAATCTAAGTATTCCACTGGGGCGTCCCATGCAGACAGGCAGACCTGAGTACCTGGTAGCAACTCTCCAGACAGAAAAACTGGTGCTTAGGAGGGATTAACGAGGCCAATCCTCCTTTTAAGTTCAGCCGTGACTCAGCCATAGAATTATACTCATTCAACAGAGGCATAAATGGTTGCTAAGACTTCATTGATAGAGGCTTGAAGACAAAGGAGTGAATTTCTAATTACAAAGATTCACACTGAAGGAGCAATCATGAGCTATTTTGAAAGATTCAAGGATCTACCCAACCCTGACCATCTGGCATAGGCTTTTGTCTGCTCCACCTATAAGAATGTCCACCCTGGTTTATTGTGATTTTCAATAATCAACATTGAACTAGCATTTGTCTAGCACCAACTTTACACACAGCACAAAACCGAGTATTGGGGGAGATTTTATAAAAAGGGAAAAAAGACTTCTTCTGCAGGAAGTTGCACTCTGGCTGGGGATTCACCAGATATACACAAAACAACAGGCAAATCAGAAGTACAATTAAAATGATACAGTTCAAACTACTCATAAATGCTGAAGAACAGGCTCGTATCAGTAACCTAAACTATGCAGAGTGCAATTCATTAGCATCTCCAAGAACCCTTCCTATCCAGGGTAAATTCAATCCCTGGCAAAATTAATCTCTGCCCAGTCACTCTCTTCTATCACATTATTCTTTTACATTTTCCTATAGCACTTACCACTCTCTGAACTTCTCTCATTTGTTTATATATTTATTATTTATGTCACCATTATTCAGACTACTTGGAAGACATAATACCGTAGTAGGTTGTAAAATAAACTTAATGGGTCACAAATACATTTAATTTTTTTTTTTTTACTTATTTTTTAACAAAATGAAATAGAGTAGAATAAGCAATTAGAATAAAATAGAAAATATGAGAACACATTACTGGACTTTTTTAGGAGTTGTGAACACTGTAAGAAATACTACATCCAATTGCTATAAGCAGGATTAAGAAAGCTAATAAAAGACTATGAGGGGCCAAGCACAGTGGCTCACGCCTATAATCCCAGCATTTACAGAGGCTGAGGTAGGTGGATCACTTGAGACCAAGAGTTCGAGACCAACCTGGCCAACATGGTGAAACTGCATCTTTACCATAAAAAAAAAAAAAAAAATTAGCCAGACATGGTGGTACACACCTGTAATCCCAGGTACTTGGGAGGTTGAGGCAGGAGAATCGCTTGAACCTGGGAGGCGGAAATTGCAGTGAGCCAAGATCGCACCACTGCACTCCAGCCTGGGTGATGCAGTGAGACTCTGTCTCAAAAATAATTAAAAAAAAAAAAAAAGACTATGATGAATATCAATATCATTTGGCTAGTACAAGTCATTCTACCTTCTAAAAACAAACATCTCATTTGATTTTCTGATATATAATATGAATATGCCCATGATATTTATAAGATAATTAGCTGTTTATATTTTATGTTAACATTAGTCAGAGTTCATTGTAAAGCCTTTTTCTGAAAGAACATTGTCAAGTGAGATACGTCTCAGGTTTGCATCAAATGTGTATTTTGTTAAATTAGCATGAATTTCCCTTTAACAGGATTTCTTCTTATTAGAAAAGAATGATGAAAGAAAAATTAGAGAAATCCCCAAGTTCAACCTAGAACTGTAAATAGTGACAATGTTGAGAAAATGATTGATTCTAATTAGTTAGCTTCAACTTCATTTGAGATGTCTTTTATTTTTTTTATTTTATTTTATTTTTTTTTGAAACGGAGTCTCGCTCTGTCGCCCAGGCTGGAGTGCAGTGGCCGGATCTCAGCTCACTGCAAGCTCCACCTCCGGGGTTTACGCCATTCTCCTGCCTCAGCCTCCCAAGTAGCTGGGACTACAGGCCCCGCCACCTCGCCCGGCTAGTTTTTTGTATTTTTTTTTTAGTAGAAACGGGGTTTCACCGTGTTAGCCAGGATGGTCTCGATCTCCTGACCTCGTGATCCACCCATCTCGGCCTCCCAAAGTGCTGGGATTACAGGCTTGAGCCACCGCACCCGGCCTTGAGATGTCTTTTAAAAAGAAAAAGAGAATGCACAGCTTTATAAGACAGATTATTTTTTAAAATTTTTTTCAGTGCATAAAATCCAACAAAAGTGACAAACCCCAATATATTATTTGTAATGACACCTTCAAAACTAGAAGGACACTTGGAAACACAGCATGCTAGATTTATTAATAAGCCCTTCAACCATTTTTAAAAGAAAACGAAGGACAAAAAATTATTGATACAATTTCTCTGTTGTTCTATTAACTGTTTTTTTGTTTGTTTGTTTTGTTTTGTTTTGTTTTGTTGAGGTGGAGACTCAATCTGTGGTCCAGACTGGAGTGCAATGGCACAATCTTGGCTCACTGCAACCTCCACCTCCCAGGTTCAAGCGATTCTCCTGCCTCAGCCTCCGAAGTAGCTGGGATTACAGGTGCCCGCCACCACGCCCGGCTAATTTTTTGTGTGTTTTTAGTAGAGAGGGGGTTTCACCATGTTGGCCAGGCTGGTTTCGAAATCGTGACCTCAAGTGATTCGCCTGTCTCGGCCTACCAAAGTGAGATGATTACAAGTATGAGCCACCGTGCCCGGCCTGTTCTATAAACTGTTAATAAGACTTAGTTACATATGGTTGGACAAAAGAGAAAATGGCTCTCACATAGTTGTTGAAAAATTATTCTTCTAACTCTCCAGAACATTGGTCTGGGCAAAGATTTCTTGAGTAAGACCTCAGAAGCACAAGCAACCGAAGCAAAAATGGACAACTGGGATCACATCAAGCTAAAAAGCTTCTGCACAGCAAAGGAAAAAATAAACAAAGTGAAGTGATGAGCCACCGAATGGGAGGAAATATCTGCAAACTACCCATCTGACAAGGGGTAACCACCATATATAAGGAGCTCAAACAACTCAATAGGAAAAAAAATAATAATAATAATCCAATTTAAAAATGGGTAAAAGATCTGAATAGACATTTCTCAAAAGAAAGCATACAAATGGCAAACAGGTACAGGAAAAATGCTCAAAATCAAATCATTGGAGAAATGCAAATGAAAACTACAATGAAATATTATCTCACCCCAATTAAAATGGCATTTATCCAAAAGATGGGCAATAACGAAAGCTAGTGAGGATGTGGAGAAAGGGAAACGGTTGTACCCTGTTGGTGGAAATGTAAATTGGTACAACCACTATAAAGAACACTACGGAGGTTCCTCAAAAAATGAAAAATAGAACTACCATATGATCCAGCAATCCCACTGCTGGGTATATATCCAAAAGAAAGGAAATCAGTATATCAAAGAGATATCTGCACTCCCCTGTTTAATGAAGTGCTATTCACAATAGCCAAGATAAGGAATCAACCTCAGAGTCCATCAATGAATGAATGGATAAAAAACTGTGGCACATACAGAGAATGGAATATTATTCAACCACTAAAAAGAATGAAATCCTGCCATTTGTACCAACACAGATAGAACTGAGGGACATTATGTTAAGTGCAGTAAGCCAGGTGCAGAAAGACAAATATCTCATGTTCTCACTCATATAGGTGAGAAAAAAAAAATTGAACTCAGGGAGGAGATTAGTGGGTACAATTATGGCTACCAGAGACTGGGAAGGGTAGCAAAGATAGGGTGATAAAGTGGAAATGGTTAATGGGCACAAAAATACAGTTAGATAAAATGAATAAGATCTAGCATATGGTAGCACAATAGGGTGACTATAGTTAACAATATTTTATTGTCTACTTTAAAATAACTAAAATAGTGGAATTGGAATGTCCCTAACATAAAGAAATGATAAGTGCTTGAGATGATGGATACTCCAATTGCCCTAATGTGATTATTACACATTGCATACCTGTATCAAAGTATCAAATGTACCCCCATAAATATATAAAACTATTATGTACCTATACTACTTCAAAATGAAACAACTTTAAAAAATCAATCTTTCAGCCGGGCGCGGTGGCTCAAGCCTGTAATCCCAGCACTTTGGGAGGCCGAGACGGGCGGATCACGAGGTCAGGAGATCGAGACCATCCTGGCTAACACGGTGAAACCCCGTCTCTACTAAAAAATACAAAAAAAAAACTAGCCGGGCGAGGTGGCGGGCGCCTGTAGTCCCAGCTACTTGGGAGGCGGAGGCAGGAGAATGGCGTGAACCTGGGAGGCGGAGCTTGCAGTGAGCTGAGATCCGGCCACCGCACTCCAGCCTGGGCGACAGAGCCAGACTCCGTCTCAAAAAAAAAAAAAAAAAAAAATCTTTCAAAATAAAAATAAAAATTATTCTCTAATATAAATAGCTACGATGAATATGATTTTTAATACCAAATCAGCTAATAAATTGAAGTGTACAATTCGTTGGGATAGTAATATTTCTAGTCAGATCTGTACTACTGCAGAACCTTCTAGAGCCATGCTTCTCATGTGGTTAAAATCCAGTATAGACCTTAAGATCCATCCCCAAAAGAGCACAGATACTGCAAGTTGTTAAACTCCTCTCGTGTATGCAAAACAACAAGATGTGTGTGAGTGTGTGGCGGTGTTTGTGTTGTTTAAATTTAACCTCACACACAATGGATTGTATATATTTACAAAAGTGGAAAAATGCTTTGTTGGTCAATATCTACTAAAATGGAAAAATAGAGCCGGGCATGATGGCATGCACCTTTAGTCCCAGCTACTTGGGTAGCTGAGGAGGGAGGATCACTTGAACCGAGGAGTTCAAGGATATAGCATGCTATAATCACGTCTGAGAAGAGCACTGCACTCCAGCTCGGACAACATAGGGAGTCCCCATCTCTAAAAGAAAATAACAAATTTAATTATTTTAATTTATATTTAAAAATAAAATAAAATATAACAATGGAATTATGAGAGACAGGCAGGGCCAGCTGATATTGCTAGAAAACAGCAAAGCTATTAAAATATTTGTAAAAACTATTAATGACAGTTGTGTTCAGAAATCAGAATCAATAGAAATGTGCCATCTCTTGAAGTAATTCTGCTAAATCTCATGGAAGTATTGGAAAACATCATGAAGGTTGTTAAATTTATTAAAGAGAGCTCATCAATAGCCAAAATATTGATGTGTTTGGTGAGACTGGAATGAACCATACTCTGAAGCTCACTGAAATTCATTGGTTATCTACGGAATCGTAAGGGAAAGTATTAATCAGGATGAATAAACTCAGCAATGACAGTCACGTTTTTCTAGTTGGAAAGCAATCTCATTTGGCAAGCAATCTCATTTTCAAAGACAATGTTTGGCATTTTTAATTAGTGTATTTAACAGCGGTTATTGATTTTTTTAAATGAACTTCAATGTATAACTTCAGGGAGAAAACAACAATATAATTCAGCAAGTCCAACACATCCAGGATTCCAAAGACATTTTGTTATGGCAAGTAACCTTAAGAGCAATCACCCTAGCACCTATTTGTTCCTCATATTGTTACAACATATTGAAAATGATATTATTAGTAAAGTCAGTATGAAGGAAATAAAATTAGGGAGATCGTTATATTTCACTCCTCAGTTTCAAACTTGGAGTGATTTTCCAGATGCAATCGTGATTTTCCAGATGATAAATTGTAAACACAAGATAAAAGGTTTCAAATGAAAGACTCATTTTCTTTTCAGAACCCTGAATCAATAAGTGACCTAAACTTGGTGCCCAAAAGGAGTGAATGAATTATTGCAGCTTAGTTCTATGTTTGTACGAAAGAGTAATCACAAGACGTTAAATGAATCATAATTGTAGGGTAAAATTAAAGAAGAATCTCCATTCCCAGGCAAAAAGAATGCATCTTTATTATCACCACTCAAAATTACCTATTTGTATGAACAAGGATTTCCAACTTTTAAAACCAATTAAAACAAAGGAGAGAAAGAAACAGGCGCATGAATGTATGCACAGTGAGAATTATCCTTGTATGTCCTGGACTGGAATAAACTTAGCAGCAGACAAGTACTCCTAGTGCATTAAATACAATCTTGCCTGACTCTTGTTTTTGTGTTGCTTGTTGGGGAAACTTTTCTTATGCTACATTCAAGTTTTTTTGTTTTTGGTTTTGTTTTTGGTTTGAGATGAGGTCTCACTCTGTCGCCCAGGCTGGAGTGCAGTAGCACCACCATACCTCACTGCAACCTTAACCACCCAGGTTCAAGCACTCCTCCTACCTCAGTCACCTGAGTAGCTGGGACCACAAGCACCTGCCACCAGGCCTGGCTAATTTTGTTTTACTTTTTGTAGAGACAGGGTCTCATTATGTTGCCCAGGATGGTGTCAAACTCCTTGGCTCAAGCAATCTGCCTGACTTAGCATCCCAAAGTACTGGGATTACAGATGTGAGTCACCACACCCAGCTGCATTCAAGTATTAATAAGGCAATATTAACTTTATGTTTTTAGTTTTTATATTTAATAAGAGCAAGTGTTCTACAAAACTTTGATTCTATTGTGTGGGGGCAGAAGGGAGAAGGAATATACTACATTGCTGTGCAAAACACACTTCTTACTGGGAAGTGTGACTTAAAAGAAAGCTGAAAACCTGCAGCCACTGTCTGCCCTCCCCAGAAACCAGCCCCTATGGAGTGTAAATTTCAGAAGGGGAAGAATTTGATCTGTCTTGCTCATCACCAAATCTCCAGTAGCACCTAGAACTGTGCCTAGTACATCTTCAATAAATATTAATATTTGCTAGATAAAGAAGGAACTCACCAAATCAAAGGAGAAAATTCAAACTTATAGTTATGTTTTGTTTGCATTCTTGAGACATCTTTCTCCCTTTTATAGATGTGGGTTTTAGAAAAGATAAAGGGAAGTTACCGTGGTCATTTCCTATGAGGATCTGCAGGTTGCTAAGGAGAAGGGCAGACTCCCAATCCCTTCTGGTTGGAAGAAGATTCTGGATGATCTTCAGTTTTAGGCCATAGAAAGCCCTAGAAGGAGAATGGCTAACAGCAGCAGGAGGGATGGGTACAGGTCAAGCTGCAGGCCTGTGGAGCAAGACCCTCACTTTTCCAACTTAGTAGAAACCAGCCTTGCCTTTGAAAGTTTGCTGGACTCTTTCTGAGCTGAGAGAGAGGGTCTAGTTTTCATCCCTAATTTTATGGAGGTAGGGCTAGAACAAAGAAACTAACAGACATGAGAAATGGTCTCTGGATGTAAAGGGTAGGGAAAGAGTCAAATTTAGGTTAGCCTTAACTTCCTTTTTATAAAATGAGGATAATATTTGTACCATATCATAGGGATGGTGTAAGGATTAACTGAAATAATAAACATGAAATGCTAAGCATCATGCCTGGCCCATAATACATACTCAGTCATAATTAGTTACTATTACTATTACCAATAGAATATGTAATCCTTGGATTTTTTTTTTTTTTTTTTTTTTTTGAGACTAAGTCTTGCTCTGTTGCCCAGGCTGGAGTGCACAGGTGCAATCTCAGCTCACTGCAACCTCCACCTTCCAGGTTCAAGCGATTCTCATGCCTCAACCTCCCAAGTAGCCAGAATTACAGGTACCTCCAACCATGCCTGGCTAATTTTTGTATGTTTAGTAGAAATGGGGTTTCACCATGCTGGCCAGGCTGGTCTCCAACTCCTGACCTCAAGTGATCCACCTAACTCAGCCTCCCAAAGTGCTGGGATTACAGGTATATTTGGGAATATTAACTGAGGTTTTTTTTCCCTTGTGCTTCTTTATAGCCATTACTCTTTTCTTTATCATGTGTCATACTCCATACACATTGTTCTCAGACAGAAAGTAGATAAAGCTGAGAAGAAAAAATCTGTTGAATGTCTGAATGGATTTATTTTAAACCCATAGTAGAGACAACAGCTTGAGAAGCAGGACTTTCTTTGATTCTGAAAGCTGTGCATTTTGAGAAAGAACAAAACAAGCGTATAGCTGCTTCCTAAGTTTTGGTATGGAGCCCAGAGCTCGCCCTCTGAACCAAGTAAACCCACTATCAAGGCAATATTTTTTAAACTGTGGGCTGAGACCTCTTGCATCATAAAATCGGTTTATTGGGATAAAACCAGCATTAAAAGAAACAGAATACAATGGACTAGGAAATCCCAGAGTTCATTGCAAGGTAATGGTAATGTTGTTTCATGAAGTTGTTGTTTCATGTGTGATGTGTACATGTGCTCAGTCATGATGTAAAATGCATTTTCTATTATGGTCACAGTCAAACAAATTCATACATCACCAGAGACTCTCCATAGCAGAGGACACATGTGTCTCTCCTCTCAGAATGTACCAGGGAGAATCATAGTTCCTGGGAGAATTTCCACATCCAGAATGGCATTGGAAGAACAGAGCAGTCATGATTTAGGGTGGCCACACAGAGCCCCCATGCATCTTGGCGAGGCTGGAGAAGAATCTGAAAAGTTTCTATGGCCACCAAAAGGGATGCAGAAGAGGCCCTGGACAAGCCAAAAGGATCTAAAGGAGCTGCAGTCTGGACCATAAGGATGTAGGCAAAGGGAGGTGACAGTGGAAACTTGGCCATCAGAAACTAGTGCTGGCTCAGGACAATGAGATCAAGTTGCAAGGGTCACCAGTCAGTGGAAAGTGGTGTAGACAGAATGTCATGATGGGCCAGACACTGCTTTTCTCCCCACACCGACATGATGCACGAATGCTGCCCCCAGACGCACGCCCCCTGCAGCTACAGAGACTGAAAAAATGTTGGGGAATAAGGGGAGGGAACTTCTGATTCACTACTCAAAGACTATGTTTTAATTCTGTTTTCAAACAGAATGAGGCTGGGTGTGGTGGCTCACACCTGTAACCCCAGCACTTTGGGAGGCTGAGGTGAATGGATTGCTTGAGTCTGGGACTTTAAGACCAGCCTGGGCAACATTCCGAAACCCTGTCTCTACTGAAAATGCAAAAACTTAGCCAGGTTTGTGGTGTGTGCCTGTAGTCTCAGCTACTCGGGAGGCTGAGGAGGGATAATTGTTTGAGCCCAGGAAGCAGAGGTTGCAGTAAGCTGAGATCAAGCCACTATACTCTAGCATAGGCGACAGAGCGAGAGCCTATCTCAAAAAAAAAAAAAAAAAAAATGGGTCTGATGGTACATTTCTAACACAAGTTACATAAAATAAAATTTAAAATAAGATTAAAACAGAATGGGCACTGGGTGTGGCGGCTCACACCTGTAATCCCAGCATTTGGGACGCTGAGGTGGGAGGATTGTTTGAGCCCAGGAGTTTGAGAGCAGTCTGGGCAACAAAGTGAGACACCTGTCTCTACAGAAAAAAATTTAAAAATTATCCAAGTGTGGTGGCACGCATCTGTAATCCCACCTACTCGGGAGGCTGAGGAAGGAGGATCCCTTGTGCCCAAGAGGCTACAGTGAGCTATGATCGTGCCACTGCGCTCTCACCTGGGTGACAGAGCAAGATATCATCTCTAAAAAATAAAAGTAAAAAACAGAAAAGGCTGGATTTATTTTGAATTAGGAAGACCACAGACATTGGAGGTTGAGTTAATGATTTGAGGTCAGCTCTAAGAAAATTAAGTTACATCCTCGAACACCAAGAGCTGTGACTGTATAAAATATCAAAACTGACATGTTATTATTAATGAAGCCTTTGGATTTGGCAAGTAGAAAGTCATGAGCAACCTCCGAAAGGGCAATTTCCGTCATGCTTAGGACAGAAGCCAGATGGCAATGGGGTCAGAACAGAGTGGTCAAAATAAACTGCTCTTTGGAGACACTGGCGAGGAGTGTGGGTGTGGATGAGTATGGATTGTAGGCTTGAGGGAAATTCTGTTTATTTTAAATGGAGAAACCTAATAATTTATAGGCAGAAGTTGTAGGCAGATGAGAAAGGCTTACACAGAGCTGTCCGTGGGTAAAGGAAGGTTCCAGTGGACATAGGATACATTACTACTCAGGTGAAAACTGGTCAAATCAACAAAGGCAAGGTGCTCTCGGGATGGTAGCACTCATGGTGGTACTGCAGGGTGGTGTATGAAATGAGAAGAAAGGTATTTTTAATGGTGTGTGTCTGATTGCGCTGGTCTTTGACTTCCATCTCCTTCTTAGGCTCAGCACCCCGGGACCTGTGAAGGTTGGAGACCCCGTGGAAAGATTCCAGAGTCCTTAGGAGCTCCTAGGAGCCTAGTTCAATGTTATGGTTCTTCATTTAAACCCCATTGCCTAGTGGCTGTTGAGTTCTGCCTGCCCCTATTCTCTGATCACTGCTTGGCTGACCCTTTTCTGTGTCCTCTGCAATCACAACAGTTTCTCGGTCCCAAGGGACAAGTCTGTAAAGGAACTCAAATGGAGGGTTCAAAATTGAGGCAAGGCATGTTTATGAAACAAGTCTCTCAAAGCCTGACATTTCCCATGGAACAAGGGCTGTCTGTCCCACCCTGGCACTCATTCCTATCCCCCCGCCCCCGCCCTCCGTGTCAAAGGCTTCTCGGAGAAGGAGACCATGACATCACTTCCTTCGGGTGGTGCAGGGTCGTCTGGCCTCACCCCCACCGCCTTTGGCCGCTGACCCCCGAGGAAGTGAGGCAGCGGCCGGAGCCAGGCACGCCCTGAGCTCGCTCTCCTTTTTTCCCTCTGGCTCACCTCTGGGTGAGGTCCCAGATGCCTTGAGGAAGTGGGCAGTCTTCAAAGTATCTCAGTGCCTCCCAGTGCCCTCTGTTACTTCCTTTAGAAGCCATGGGGAACTGCAGGGGTGAAGAGACACCACTAGGTGGCTGCACAGGACCTTGTTTGTTTCCATAGGTGCCAGGCTGGTGGCAAAGAGAGATGAGACCCTCTGCCACTTGTGTGTGTGTGTGTGTGTGTGTTCCCGTGCACGCACCTAGCAGGGGTAGGGGGTGGGGAGGTGCCCAGCAGGGAGAATGGGGAGGCAGAGACAGAAGTTTAAGAAAACTCAATGTTAAAAATGCCTAAGTTTACAAAGCAGGTAAGTTGAAGGGCTATCCTTAATGCCGACAATGGAAAGCATGCAGAGCTCCTCCTTACAGGTGAATTCTCTTGATATTTTTAGTCCTTTTTAGTTCATCAATTATTTAGCAGAGAAACTGAAGTGTTAGCCTACTAACATTTCTGGCTACTGAAAATGAATCAGAAATGAGGATGTTGCATGAGATCTGAACTCTTCTAAGCATCTGATTTGCATTAATTTTCATTCATAATCAGAAATTTGATGAGTGCCTACTACCTGCCACACCCTGGGCTAGGTGCTGAGGAGAGAGCTGTGAACAACACTCTGTACTCTCACGGAACTTAGGTTTTAGAAAAATGCATATACACTGTACATAGAAAAAAAAGTGTACAGTTTCTCCAGCTGTCATTCTACAATCCCATGAGTATGCCCTTCCCTTGCACAGCCCTCACATGAAGTATGGGATAGTAAGACTCAGTTAATCTGCCAAAATTAGATGCCACACAGATTTTCTGGAGTAGAGTTGCAGTGTAATTTCTGGCATGTGGTCATTTTACCATCAAGAGTTCCAGAAGAAGTGATGCCATGGAATTTCCAAGTCTGTTCTTTATCTGTTTATTGCCTTCTTAGGTCATCTGCCAGTGCCAGGACAATCATCTGAGATGTGGGCCGCTCCTGCGGCAGAAAAAGCAGTGGGCAGGCTGAAGACCACAGGCGGAAATATGCAATTGGAAAATAAGAAAGAAAAGTGATCAGAAGTCCTGGACACCAAGAAGATTGTGGAAAAACTCAGAATATAAAGGTGTGGCATTTCTAAGCACTGCCAAATTTATTTCTCCAGCCAAGTCAAACATGACACAATGGAAGTCAGCTCCCAGATGCCCCACATGAGAAAGCATAGGTTATAGATTCAGTGTGGAAATCACATTTGGGTTTGGGAGGTGGCTGGCTTGATCTGTAAGAGGGTGGGGTATGACTTGCACCCATGTGTGTATGCACATAAGCACATGTGAGAACTAGTTAGGAGAATGGGTGTTCATATGGAATCATGGAACACCAGAGCTAGAACATACTTTCAAGCTAATTTAATCCATCCTCTCATTTTATAAATGCAGATACCAGGCCTGCAAAGGAGAAGGTCTTGCCCAGTATCCCAGAGTCAACACTGACAGAACTAAGACTATGTAACTCAATATCTTGATCCCCAGTTCATAATTCCAGTCATTTTATCTGTTCTTAAAGGATTATAGACATGTTTGTTGCCTTTTTTACTTGGATTTACTTGACTTTCCTTTACATGTTATGGTGGTTGAATGGTACCACCATCCCCCTCCCAAAAAAGATATAGAATCTTACTTTTATATTTATTTTTAAATGTTATTCATTTATTTTTTTATTTTTTTGAGACAGAGTCTCACTCTATCACCCAGGCTGGAGTGCAGTGGCACAATCATGACTCACAGCAGCCTCAACCTCCTAGGCTCAGGTGATTCTCCCACCACAGCCTCCTGGGTAGCTGGGACTACAGGTGCACGCCACCACACCTAGCTAATTTTTTGTAAAGATGGGGTTTCACCATGTTGCCCAGGCTGGTCTCAAATCCCCTTATTTTTAAAAAGGATCTCTGTAGATGTAATTAATTAAGGATCTTGAGATGAAATTATGTTTGCTTAGGATCAGCCTATATCCAATGACAAGTGTCTTGAGAAGAGAAGAAGAGGAGTGAAGAAGAGAGGAAAGGAAAGGAGAGGAAGGGAGGGGAGAAGAGGAGAGGGGAGGGAAAGGAAGGGGAGAAGAGGGGAGAAGAAGGCACACGGAGAAGAAGACAATGTGAAGACAGAAATTGGGGTGATATATTTACAAACCAAGGAACCCAAGGATTGCTTGCAGCCACCAGAAGCCAGGAGAGAGGCATGGAACAGCTTTTCCCTCAGTGCCTCCAGAAAGAACAAACTCTGCTAGCACCTTGATTTTAGACATGTGACTCCAGAACTGTGAGAGAATGAATTTCTGTTGTTTTTAGCTACCAAGGTTTTGGTACTTTGTTACTGCAGCTGTATGAAACCAATACATTTATGTGTCTCAGTTCCTTCAACTGCCTTTGTTCTATTCTTTTGTTACCTTGAAGAGGGAGGCATTCTTTGAGCACAGTAACACATCATGGTTATGAGACGCTGTTGCTATTGGCAGGTGAAATATTGCTTAGAGATGGCCCTCTTGGAAAAATCTAAAAATGTTGTACTCTAAGTGCCACTAACTAAAACCAGCCTTGAGAAGTTCTCAAGACAGGCCTTCCAAATGCCCTAAAAAGCTATCTTCATATGACCAAAAGGAGAGCCAATGGGAAAAGAACACAGCAGTTTTTCACCATCCCAGATGTTGAGTGTGGTCATGACTGGGTTTTATTAGAATCATGTTCTCTCTGGTAACATGAGAGGCTGTTATCAGTATGATTATTTATTTATCATCTAGGATTTTTGTTTGTTTGTTTGTTTGTTTTTTGAGACAGGGTCTCATTCTGTTGCCCAGGCTGGATTACAGTGGCACAATCTCGGCTCACAGAAGCCTTGACCCCTTGGGCTCAAGTAATTCACCCACCTAAGCCTCCTGAGAAGCTGAGACTACAGGTGCATGCCACCATGCTTGGCTAATTTTATCATTTTTATAGAGACAAGGTTTGTCCCCAGGTTGCCCAGGCTACTCTCAAACTCCTGGGTTCAAGCAATCCATCCAACTTGGCCTCCCAAAGTGCTGGGATTACAGGCATGAGCCACCATGCCCAGCCTCCTAGGTCTTTAAATGACTTTGGATGGTGCAAGGGAGTGGGAGTCACACCTTACATGAATTTAAAATAGAATCGGAATTATAAGTAATATTATAAGGCAAATCTATTGCATAATGCAATGTCTTCAAGCATATTTTTCCTTTTCATGTGGTTGTTGGCAAATATCTAGAATGGGAAAGAGGATCATCCTTTTGGGAGATTTTCTCTTTGTGTTCCTCAATGTTGCAGAAATAAACACATAACTTTAATTTGTTCCCCAAAGGAAGAAATAATAAAAACAACCTACTCAAAACTAGTCAGAGTTGCTGGAAAAATCAGGAAATAGCTTTCGTGGTTTATTTGTTTGTTTGTTTTTCTTTGTAATTTTCCAGGAAATCTAGTAAAGACAGTAGCTGCCCTTTGGATAACACATTCATTCCAAGGGCCAAAGATATTGGTGTATGTGCTGAAGCTGCCTCATGTCCTGAACACATCTCTCCATCTAAGCTCATAGCACCCCAGGGCTGGGTTCAGAGCTACAGCGTAAAGAAGTCAATGGTGTCAATCTAAGGGAAACAAGACAGCCGATATCAAATTTCAGAATAATGTCATCTGATGAATTAATTCCACTTTGAGCCCAAACTGAGATTTAAACATGTCAGAGAATGGACCTAAACTGGTGGGTGGACAAGAATAGTCAGTTTGCAGGTTTGCTATATGGGGTAGAAACAGAAGGGAGGAGGTTTGGTGGCCATCTGGTTGGAGGTAAAAATAAAAGGCCAAAGTGGGATTTGTTCCATACCTGGCACCTCAGTTTGGTGTCTGAGCCTGGTAGAAAACGGGCTGTGAGCTAAAGCTATACTATTGGTCTTTGTGAGGGACTCAGTGAGGCCTGAGGCAAGAGTATCGTTCTTACTTTCCTAAGGGACCAGCATGACACAGGTTGCCAGACAGATGGGCCAGGATCTAGTGCTGTTCTGGCCCTCATGGATTAGAAACTTTGGCCTCTGGATGTAGCTGGCTTGGATGTTGAAATTCTGAGTGTGGTGGCCAGAAGCTGGGGCAATGGAGAGTCACTCTCAAGAGGTTTTGTGGACAGAGAACATTGGATGGGACTGAGGCCACAGAAGGGGGATGAGCCTAGAGGAATCTGTGTGTTGACTATAATAATATGGTCACCATTCATAAGGACATGTGAGACATACTCTATGAAGTCTGGATGGAACTTCGCTGAAACAAATAGAAGGTCCTAGTTGAGTATGTGGTAAGAAGAGTCAATAAAACTTGGTTTATTATGATGTTTTTTTAATTTTGTATTTTTTGTAGAGATGAGGTTTTGCCATGTTACTCAGGCTGATCTCAAACTCCTAGACTCAAGAACACCCACCTCAGCCTCCCAAAGTGCTGGGATTACAGGTGTCCACCACGGTGCCTGGCATGGGTTACTACTATTAAGGTGACCCCCTTTGGTACCCAAGAAACACTAAGGTTGAAATTACACCTCATCTAATAGGCCATGTTTTCAAACTGTGCTCCATAGTAGTGTAGGTATTCTAAGGAGACCCTTGAGACTGGAGGAGTGGCTCACAACAGGGTCTGGGCCTTCTACCACAGACTCAACATCAGCCACCATTTCACCTATTTTACCTACAGTAAGAGAAGTTTTGTAACTAACAAAAAGGTCTTCATAGCTTAATGGAGAGGTCTCAAACACCTCTGCTTTAGGGCTCCCTTGACTAAGCCTGGCAACATGTACCAAGTAGATTTCCAATGAATTACATATTTATTTCTATATACAATCTAGCCGAAAGATGATTTGAAGCAGTTATAAGTTTTTACTAATGGATGACACCAGAGTAAGTGATTATTTCTAAAACCCACTGAAAATAACAAAACAATTAAAATATTAAATGTTTGGGAATACTGTTTTATTCCTTTTGGACTCATCAGAAATGAACAAACACAAATCTTAATGTGGGACATTTATAGTGATTCTATCTATTGGAAATAAGCAAAATAGTAGTAAACAATCATATGTACCTCTGTTTTAACTGTATTTCCAAGTTATGATTTGTGAGCCTGTTCAGTAGGTGTTATCTAATTTTCCATAGCAAGAAAAAAATGGCCAACTCGTAAGTTGTGTTTCTGTATGCATTTAGATTAACAGATTATTATTGGTTTTTTAAAAAAGGAGGTTTTGGCCGGGCACCATGGCTCATGCCTGTAATCCCAGCACTTTGGGAGGCTGAGGTGGATGGATCACATGAGGCCAGGAGTTTGCCTGACCAACATGGTGAAACCCTGCTACTAAAAGTACAAAAATTAGCTGGGCGTGGTGGTGCATGTCTATAATCCCAGCTACTCTGGAGGCTGAGACAGGAGAATCGCTTGAACCTGGGAGGCAGAGGTTTCAGTGAGCCAAAATTATGCCACTGCACTCCAGCCTGGGCAACAGAGTGAGACTCCATCTCAAAAAAAAAGAAAAAAGAAAAAAAAAAAGAAAAAATAATAAGGGAGGTTTTTAAAAATTAATGTTCCATTAATAAATAAAAATTGTCTGAATGCTGCTAACAGTTTTGAATGCCACTAGCCTTCAGAACATACAGATCAATAAGGATTTTCTTCTAGGCAGAAGTCTCAATGAAAACAGCATATGTGTGTGTGTGTGTGTGTGTGTGTGTGTGTGTGTGTGTCTGTCTGTCTGTCTGTCTTCCTGTATGTTTTCATTTTATGATAAAAAGATTTAAAACTAAATCAATGATCATGTCAAACTTTTTTTTTAAGTGTGCACAGTTTTCAATAAAAGAGCCAAAGAAATTTTGGAAAGATTGATTTATACATCTTGGTCTTTACAAGTTGTCTGTTCCTAGAGAGTGGCCTAGCAGTCAGGGTCGCCTGTGTGCAGGCTTGGCCTGTTATGTCAGTGCCCAGCAGGCAAGCATGTGAGGCTAAGACCAGCTCACATCCTCTCTGCTGAGCAGCCCACCCAGGCCCCGGGCTGCATCTGTCTCTAATGTGCCCACAGGCACAAGTCACCTGTAAAAGTAAGAGACTCAAGTTTGTGAACTGGAAGGTAAATGGATGTTTTCAGAATATTTCTAGACTTCTGACATGCATCTTTTAACCAATGTTTTTTTGATTTGTTATCAAAATCAAAGCTGTGGGCTGGGCACAGTGACTCATACCTATAATCCTAGCACTTTGGGAGGCTGAGGTGGGTGGATCACTTGAGATCAGGAGTTTGAGACCAGTCTGGCCAACATGGTGAAACCCCATCTCTACTAAAAATACAAAAATTAGTCAGACGTGGTGGCACACACCTGTAGTCCCAGCTACTCAAGAGGCTGAGGTAGGAGAATCACTTGAATCCTCGAGGTAGAGGTTGCAGTGAGCTGAGATTGTGCCACCGCACTCCAGCCTGGGCAACAGAGCAAGACTCTGTCTAAAAAAAAAAAAAAAAAAAAAAAAAAAAAAAACCTTGGGGTTTTTAAAAAAGTTTAAAAAAAAAAAAAAAAAAAAATCAAACCTGTGGCATTTTAAAACAGATTGCAATAAAATAAGCAAGAACAGTATCAAATCTAGTAAACATAATGCTGAAATCTCACATAATTCTTAAATCTCAGAGATGTTCAATTTATTATATATTTAACCACTTTTTATCAAAATGTATCACAGAATGCCACCGTGCCACCATGATTCAGTGCGAAAGCCACATCTGCTCATCCACTGCAATGGTCCAGCCTGTAGTCTCTTTTCTGTACCAGTAAGCAAAAGTAGCAAAACAGCCACTGGCTCAACTTTTCCCAAGTAATAAAGTCACTTTGCTTAGTCTTCAGAATGTTTAGCTCCTCTTGCTAATCTATCAGCTTTTTCATTGCTGATAAACTCTGGATGACCAGGAACAAGTATCCACTGAATGCCCATGCCTTGAGTGAGCTTCTCCAGTGCCACAAAGTCCTCTTTGTTCATCACCTCTTTCCCTGTACTTGTCTTCCACCTGTTCTTCTTCCTACCTTGAACCCAGTTAGTTATACCATTTATAGTAAACATACTATCTGTGTATGGAACCAATTTATTGATGTTTTCAGCCTCTGCTTGTTCAATGGTATTGCAGGCTGCATGATTTTCTGCTCTTTGGTTTGTCTGTCACCCAGGAAGTCTAATGCCTACATTTAAAGGATGGCCTGGCCCCCAGTAAATATCAGTTCCCACTAGTGCTCTCCTCCACCCATTACTGGAGCAGCAGCCATCAGTGTACTCAATGACAAAGCCTTCGATGTAAGAAAATGTCCCTGCTCATTCGAGGTGCCGGCTCTGTGATTTGCTACACAGGCTTTGCGCTTTCATCTCCATCGCCATTCAATGGCTCACGGAGTCCCTTGCTGTCTTTCATTTGTGATTCTTGTACATGTTTATTTTTCCGCCCTTCTGAACCTTCTGGGCTTGCAGATTTCCTGACAAAGGCCCAGGCCTCATTTTCTGTGGCAAACTTCTTAAATCTGGCAGCAGGAAATAGGTCCACCTATGCTCTACATTCATTCCAGGTCAGAAAGACCCCGGTCCTGCAGGCCCCCCCCACAGCATAGACCATCCTGAGGCTGCAACAGTCCCTGCGGCAGTGCACAGCTATCAAGGCTGGCACATGGCTCACCCTCACTTCACACCAGTGTGACCCCAACAGTGCCCACCAAAAATAGCTTCAGTAAAAGTATACTCTGAGGCTGGACACGGTAGCTCATGCCTATAATTCCAGCACTTTTCGGGTTGGAGGTGGGTGGATTGCCTGAGTTCAGGAGTTGAGACCAGCCTGGGGAACATAGCAAAACCCCATCTCTACTAAAAGTTAGCTGGGCATGATGGCCTACACCTGTGGAGGCTGAGGTGGGAGAATCACCTGATCCCGGAAGGTCGAGGCTGCAGTGAGCCCAGATTGTGCCACTGCACTCCAGCCTGGGCGACGGGAGTGAGAACCTATCTTAAAAAAAAAAAGTACACTCTGAGGCATAACTAAAGACTTGGCTAATTATTTTTCTCTATGGTCAGTTGGTGGACCATTTGCAAGAACTAACCCATTTGTTTAGCTGTGTCTGATAAGACGGGACTGCTCCAGGGCAGAACATTCTTCTGAGGACCAAAGCTAGTCAGATCAATGCATTTGAAAAAGTCCTTGTCATAAATCTATCAAATCCCCTATGCCTTGAGCTAAGCTGTGGAGAAAAAACAAAACGTGATCTTCTAGAATGTTCTTGAGAACTTTACTTTGAAAGGTAGATAACATTCTCTGAAAGCCTCTGCACTTGATAAGATTATTTTGTTCAGCACAGATCATAGCTATAAGGAGCTATTCCAAAAGAGGGGTTAGCATTACCTAGAATTCCAGATTGAAGCCAGTTGCACTACAGGCTGCCAGGAGGGGATATCATGAATCAGAACATACGGACCAGACACAGCCCTTCCCTGAGCAGCCACAGACAAGTCCAAGGGACGTGGCATAACTGCCGCCTGTTTCCAAGCAGGCAAAGTGGTCTAGAAGAGTCTGATCAGAAGGGGCCAAATGGGAATCCAGTTTCATGAGTTCTTGGGAGCAACGATGCTTGCCATTAGGGGTAGACTGACATGCTAACAGGAACCAGCCAGCTCCATGTGAGGCGTGAGACCGGGATTAGGCCCAAGCCCTGGGAAACTGAGCTGGCAGCAACCAGCTAGGTGGCTGGAACACAGGCTAGGGCTACTTCGGATGCCAAACACCAGGACAGAAGGGACCTAGCAGAGATCCTGGCTACTTGTGTATCTGGAAGCCAGCTTCGAGGCCATGTTCTTCGTGCTCCAGCCGCAGACAAAAAGCAGCAGCAGAGGGTCTTCACTTCCCATTCTTGATGAGAGAGAAATGCAGCCTCTAGCCTGGGCTTCCAAAGCCCATTCTAAGCTCTAGTCAGGACAAGGAGGAACAGGGCTGGGGATGATTATATGGCAAAAGGTGATGGTAGGCCTAGGAAGTCTTGAGTTTTAGAGTGGCCAACTTGAGCAGGGATACTCACAGATTAGGTATACTTCTTGGTAGACCACCACCAAAGCCCCTGTTTCCACGTCGATATCTTGAAATGTGCTTTTACTGAGAAACCAAGATCAACTTTTCTCTGGCTGAATGGATATAAGTTAATTCTACATTCAAAATAGATTTTAAAAAACCACACACATCCTCAGAAGAATTTTTAAATCCTTTGGAGAAGCCTGAGGAGGTAGCTTTCCCATATTCCCCCATAAGTGGACCACATCTTTGCTTTTGTGCATTTTCCTCAGATGCTGGGAACCAGGCCCAAAAACTGTTGAAAAGGGGTTTTCTAATGTAAAACAAATTCAGGTTCACATTTAGAGAATACTAAATGCAAGTGTGCAAGATCACGTCACCACTTCACTCTTACTTTGTATCAGTCCAAAAAGCAAATATCCAGAAGCCGCTTCCAAGTCCTGACTCTACACGCAAGTTGCTGTCTGGAACCAGTTTCCACCATGCCACATAACCTCCTGGATGATTAGCAAAAATCGCTTTCCACTTACTACTTGCAGCTGTTTGGAATTCCACATTGCTGCTCTGCTGAGTAGCAGAGCCTAACTGGGCGAGCTGTACAGTAAACACATGAATCTCTGCCAGCATTGGCATCTAACAGCACCATGATTTGCAAACATGTTGAATTGCTATTTTATTCAATAAACGAACTTACAATAGAAAATAGATTTGGAAGTTACATCAAACTTGTTTATCCTGTTACAGTGGGCTGGGTAAAGCTATTTTGCTTTGGTTATAAAGAAATCCCTATCAGGAAGCAGCAGGCGGAGTCTCTGCTATTCTTTCCTAGGCTAATATTAAGCACTCGGAGTACACCTCGGTCATACTGACTTGCTCTACATGGAGCCGGACACCTGCTCCCTTTAAAATCTCTTTTCCCCAGCACTAACTCCATAGTTTGGGTCAGTGAATACTAATTATGCTCTCTTAGTCTCAGTGTTATTCATCAAATGCTACTTTTCTCTATATATTCCAAGAAAAAATATATTAATATATAATATTTGGTGGAAATGCATGTGTATATATGTGCACATAGGTACATGTGTAAATGTATATATGTATATGTCTATGTGTCTATGTGTGCATATGTGTGTGTAAATTTCCTCACGTCAGGGCTGTGCCTTCTTCATCAGCTGAGAGCTCTCCAAGGGCAGCAGGCTGGGTCTCCTCTCTCAGTATCAGATGGTCCTGGAATGATTCTCACCCCTACCGCCATCCCCATCAGTCAAGAGACACACTCCATCCTAGGACTGGGAGCTCCTTGACCCTTGTGGGGAGCAGAAAGGGCAGTACCTTCTGTACGTGACTGAATGAAAGGAGGGCAGTAAGCTCACAGTGGAACAACACAGGATGAGGAAGAAAACTCTCAAAGATTTGCCCAGATAATAACAGCACTTACTTTGCCAGCTTCTTCCATCTGAGCAAATGGGTGTGGTCATTATAAGAAGGCGACTATTTCCCCCAAGTAAATAGGGTATGCTATTTGGTGGAAAGGGAAATTGTAAGAGAAAGTGTCTCATTTCTGCAGTTTGAAAGCAGGTAATCTCTGTAGTCTGGGTGTCTGTTTACACTGCTTTTCAACAATAAAGGGTAACATTACCTTAATAACCTGCTCATCTGAGGCAGGGAGGATACTTAAGGCATCAGAGAAAGAGGCATTTACTCTGATGAGCCACTTTCCCCAAACAGCACAAAATCGACACCATTCGCCCAGGAGATTTTTTTTTTTCTGGATTTCTAAAAATATTTCCTGGTTATGGCATGTGATCTAAGATACAGGCACCCTCAACTCACTCTTCTGTAGCACCTTGACTTCCCCATTGCCATTCCTGCCAGACAGGGAGGAAAGGGGAAAATCAGCGGAGCACTGGACTTTGAAAGAAGAAAATTTTGCCACTTAAAACACCAACTAAGGCCAGGCATGGTGGCTCACACCCGTAATCCCAGCACTTTGGGAAGCCGAGGCAGATGGATCACTTGAGCCCCGGAGTTCAAGACTAGCCTCGCCAACACGGTAAAACCCCATCTCTACCAAAAATACAAAAAGTAGCCAGGCATAATGGCATGTGCCGTGGTCCCAGCTACTTGGGAGGCTGAGGTGGGAGGATCGCTTGAGCCCTGGAAATGGAGGCTGCGGTGAGCCAAGATCACGCCACTGCACTCCAGCCTGGGTGACAGAGTGAGACCCTATTTCAAAAAAGAAAGAAAGAAAGAAAAAAAAAAACTGAGTAATGTGAGGCAGAAAATGGTTTTGTAATTTGATCTCAGTGCTCCCAGAAACACCTCTGGGAAAGGGGTTCATGTAATGGGAGAATATCAGCTCTGCTTCCCAGCTAGGAAGGTTGTTTTCTCCCCTTTTCTTTTTTCAAGGAGACCTCTGGACATTTCTGACCTAGGTGCTGCCCTCTTGTAGGTAAGTGGAGCACTTATTTCAAAATGGCCTTTTTTTGACAACTCTTCAAAAGCTGCCAGATGACAAGCCGCACCCACTCCCACACCCACAGCTCCAGGGCATTGTTCTCTGTCCCTGCCAGCTTGGAAACCTCTCGTCTCAACTTGCATTTAAAAAGGATCTGAGGACAGATTCTGGGAAGATTTTTTTTTTTCATAGATATGGCCTGAGGCATACAATGGTTTTTTTTTTTGTTTGTTTTTGTTTGTTTGTTTGTTTTTTTGGTCATCAACAACTAGTACTTACAATGCAAGCAGATGCCTTTTCTTTGACTGAAAAAGCTTAGTTGGGCATTATGGCAGTGATGTGGACTAGGAGTCTGTACACTCAGTAAACTCATTGATTCAGGCTCAGCTAAATCAAAACTTGATCAGTTTGACCTTTGAAGAAAGGGTTGAGTCTTTTATTTTATTTTTTAAACTGTTTTAAAAAAAGGAGAATTGGAAGGGTAGTTAAGACCAGAGAAGGCACGTTCAATCTATTTGGCATGCTTCTAAGTACCCAAGGATATTACCAGCATGGGAATAGATGTTGCTCTGTACAAAACAGTCTTATCTGTTCATTAACCAGGTTCCAGAAAACCATAAAACCGCCTCTGAAAAACCCTGTGAACAGTTAACTCAAATGTGATCACGAAACTAAAAATACTTGAAATGGACTCAATCTTCACAATGATTTTGTAACAGGCTATGACGAGATGGAAAAGTTTAGGTTGTGGCTTTGGAATTCTTGGGTTCAAATCTTGGCTTACTCACTAAGAAATATTAGATAAATTGCTTAACCTCTCAGAGCCTGAGCTTCCTCCTTGTTTGTAAGAAGATTCTTCACTCCAAAGAGTAAATGGAATATTGCTTATAAAAGTGTTACTGATACAGACAGGAGGCAGGGAAATACTGGGTAGAAGAGAGTGGTTCCCCAGCAAAGGCCCCACCCTCAAGCCTGGAAACCACGGCCCTAAATGAGAACAGTTATCCTTGTTTTCCTGCCCAAGTGTTTGCCAAAACCACCATGGCCCACCATACCCTGATTCTGTACCCATAAAAACCTCAAACGCCAGGCTCCACAAGCAGAAAAGCAGCAGAGCAGCATAGCAGAGAAGGGGAGAACAGACAAAGCGTCTGAAGGTCGAGAGCTCAGCTGGGAGCAGTTGCAAAGGAGACTGGCTGCAGGATGCTTAAACTCCAGGGGAATATCATCTTCCCACTCCATCCCCTCCCCAGCTCCCCGTCCCACTGAGTACTACCTCCATCACTCAATAAAATCCCTGCATTCACCATCTTTCAAGTCTGTGTGACCTGATTCTTCCTGGACACTGGACAAGAATTCGGGACGCACTGAATGCAGGAACCCAAAAAGGCTTTCATACTGACTCTTCACTCAGCTGTTTAACAGTAAAGCCATCCCCATACGGCAGGGTTAAAAGAGCATTGTAATACCCCTAGACACTGCTGTGGGGCTGGAGCCCAAAAGCACTCACCCCAGCTCCTGCACCTGCTCACCTGCATGCTCCCACTACCTTAAGGGATTTGTGAGTTTGTTGTGGGGGGGGGGGGCGCAAATAAAGGAGCCACACCCCGTTGCACATCCTGCAAAGAGGCCAGGGAACTCTCTCATTTCATTACTGGAAAGGGGTCCTGGTCCAGACCCCAAGAAACAGTTCTTGGAACCCGTGCAAGAAAGAATTTGAGGTAAGTCCATAGAGCAAAGTGAAAGCAAGTTTATTAGTAAAGTAAAGGAATAAAAGAGTGGCTACTCCACAGGCAGAGCAGCCCTGAGGGCTGCTGGTTGCACATTTTATGGTTATTTCTTGATTATATGACAAACAAGGGGTGAATTAGTCATGCCTCCCCTTTTTAGACCCTATAGGGTAACTTCCTGACATTGCCATGGCATTTGTAAAATGTCATGGCGCTGGTGGGAGTGTAGCAGTGAGGACAACCAGAGGTCACTCTTGTCACCATCTTGGTTTTGGTGGGTTTTAACTGGCTTCTTTACTGCAGCCTGTTTTATCAACAAAGTCTCTATGACCTATATCTTGTGCTTACCTCCTATCTCATCCTGTGACTTAGAATGCCTTAACTCTCTGGGAAGGCAACTGAGTAGATCTCAGCCTCATTTTACCCAGCTCCTATTCAAGATGGAGTTGCTCTGGTTCAAAAGCCTCTGACAAAAGCATTTTGTAAACTGTAAAGTGCTATACAAATGTACTTTGTTGTAACAACCCTGTTATTAGATTATAAGACCTTCGAATCTGAATTTCTTAAGTAGAGCCCAGGAATCTGTATTTTTAAACACAATTCCTTAAGTGTTACGCAGTTAGGCTTGGGAACCACGTTGGTGTTGTCCCTGGATCAGCACAACCTGCACCACATGGGAACTTATTAAAAATGTACATTCTCAGCCATGCCAGACCTTTGGAATCAGAAACTCTGGGGTAGGGTCCTGCAGTCAACATTTTAACAACCCGTGCTGGTGATTCCGAGCCAAGCCAATTACTGAGAACTACTGATCTGGAACTCAACTTCTCATTCTACAGCATTCATACAAATCACCTGGAGGTCTTGTTAAAAATGCCTAGGATGCGGGGCAGGAAAGGGTGAGGAGACTGTGTACTTTTGAAGGAGGTTTCAACTAATGCTAATTTTGTCAAGCACATTTTAAGTAAGGAAGACCTGAAAGACACCAGGCACTCTTCAGAAGATGGGGTTGTGATCCTTCTGGGCCACCTCAGGCCAACATCTGACAAGAGTGCAGAGGGAGAGAATGTCTTATCCTACACTCATCCCCTTGACTTGAGTGGTATCTGTTTGAAGGGTTAAAAAGGTGTGGATTGGGAAGACAATCAATCGGATGCTGGGGCCCTGTCTGAGCTGCTCATTTATGTGATTGGGAAAGGAAGTGACAACAACTCCTGAACCCTGGTATCACAGCGATGGCTTTGCGGAGGGTCATTGTAGGGTAAACGCACCTGTCAGCATTAAGTTTAGCAAACTCTCGGAATGATCCTGTGTGGCAGATGCACCAGAATGTGTGTTCTGAGCTAGGGAACCTGGGAATAGCCAACCAGGAGATTCATTCCTTGTCTAGGCAGAACATCTGAGTCCCCGGCCCATCCTGTGGAACACCGGTAGTACAGGGGATTGAGGCCCTGAATTTTGGGACAAAATGAAGTCTGCTGCGTGAAAGTTGTTAGGGGGAGGGTGTTAAGTGAAAATGCTATACAAACTGCATGAAATTGGAGGCCATTGCAGTTTTCCTGCCCAGCCCACTGCCACTAGGCCACCCGATTATGTTGTCCATCCTGATGCTCCTCTGTATGGAAGCCTCTAATAAAACCCCGTGTCTCATTTGCTGACTCTGGGCCTCATCTTCAGCCTCTTGAACTTGGTGCCTTACTCACTGGGGTTAATAGGGGTTTCACACAACTGTCACCCAGCTCTGGAAGAATCTGACTCAGTGTCTTCTCTGATCTTTTTACCAGGATGTTTCATTTGTTTGTTTTTGAGACAGGGTCTCACTCTGTCACCCAGTCTGGAGTGCAGTGACACAATCTCAGTTCACTGCAGCCTCAACCTCCCAGGCTCAAGCAATCCTCCCACTTCAGCCTCCCAAGTAGCTCAGACTACAGGCATGTGCCACCATGCCTGGCTAATTTTTGTATTTTTTGGAGAGACAGGGTTTAACCATGTTGCCCAGGCTAGTCCTGAAATCCTGAGCTCAAGCAATCCTCCTGCCTTAGCCTCCGAAAGTGCTGGGATTACAGGTGTGAGCCAATGCAACCGGCCACAGGATGAGTTTTTGATAGGAAGAAAGGAGGAGAAGAGTTGGTTCAGAATTCCCCCAAAATGATTTTTTTAACCCCACAACCAATCCCCTGTCATTTCTATCTTTCCAAAGGGAGCCTATGTCTGGGGAAAATCTGGCCAGAGAAGACTTTGATTTCAGACCCATAAGGATATTTCCAGCAATAGAAAACACAGACACTGTATTCAAACGAGGAAAAGCATTTGGAAGCACCCCTGCCCCACCCATTCCTGATTCCCAGGCCCCGGTGCCAACCTCAGTGACATGGCCCTTGTCAGAGGACAGGGTGTCGAGAGGAGATTCTCCTTGAAGGGGAGAAGCATCTTTCTGGGATTTAATGAGATCACTTACTGTCTCTTTGCTCTGACGAAGATGGTAAATGTGACGGGTGAAATACAAAGAGTAATTAGTCCCAGAGGTGAATCCGTCCCCTACAAGACATCTTTTCTTCCCCCTCAGCCTGCTGAAAAGTTTACTGCTTCCAGATGTGCCCGATTTCAACAGTAAGAGGAGCCAGTTCCTTTTGAGCTGCAAACTTGTCAGAGAAAAGCTGGTTTCTGAGAAAAGGCTTAAACTGGAGAGATGATTCCTAAAGAAACCATTGATGTCGGGGAGGAAATACGGCCATAGTAAAGCATTGCTGGTCTCTCCTGGGGTCTCGACCCCGAGGAGGAGGTAGAGGAAGGCCTAGGTCAGCTCCCATCATGGTAGCGACTTCTCACAAATTAGCTGTTAAGGAATCCACCAGCCTCTGAAGGAGACATTTGTGAGGAATGCTTTCCTCAGATCCTGCCAGTGCTCCTGCAAAGCCAGCAAGTCCCAGCCCAGCCGGGGACTTCCTGCTTTCCCAGATCTCAGGACAGGCCTCAGCCACCGTCTGGAGAGGCCGCTGGAGCCCACACATCAGTCTTTGATAAACACCAGTCACTCCCTCTTTAGAAACATAAGCTGTTTAGTCTCTGCCAGTTGCCTGGTAGCTGGAAGCGAATCCTAAGAGCTATGTGTCCCCAGGGACCGACTGCATGACCCAGCCTTGTGACTTCAGATGGAAGAAAAGCTAATATCATGTAGGACAGCACCTTTTTCTCTCATGTCCACTCTCTTTCTGAGGCTCTCTGCAATTGAAAAGTACCCCAGAGGTGGGCCTGCCCTGAGAAGAAAAGTGGGTGGGAGGGCATGGCCAGATATTCCACATGTGGGCCTCAGGAGGCTAGGGCAGTGTTGCCCCAAAGCCTGGGATCTCCCCTTGGCAAGAGGGACTAGAATCCTGGCAGGATAGATGCCTGTCTGTGAAGAGGAACTACTGAGAGGGGCCTATAGGGGAAGGTGGACTTTACACTACCTACCTGCCTGGGTATGAGCAGAGGGAGTGGAGATAGAAGGCCAGTGGTGCAGAGGGCAGACCAAACATACAGGAAGAACAGTCCTGACAGACCCTGCAGGGAAGGCTACAATAGCAGCCCCATGTGATGGCGAGAGGATTGTGGGGAGGCTGAGTTTGTGAAAATTATTTCTCTCTAATTTCCCCCCACCTTCACTCATTACACTCTTCTCGTTTGCCTCTTTGCTGTGGCTCCTCACACATCATAGACATGCCCCTATGTCTTTGTTTGGGCTACCCTAAAAGCAGATCCTGAGCTGGGAGACAAGCAGGGCTGACATCCATTAGGCACAGTGTCGAGGGCCCACAGGGCTTTTGGGGGCCCAAGGAAATGTTGTAATTTCTTTGTAGAAACAAAACAATATATAATACTTTTAGATTAAAAAATGCTTTAGTACTGGCTGGGCACGGTGGCTCAAGCTTGTAATCCCAGCACTTTGGGAAGCCAAGGCAGGTAGATCACTTGAGGCCAGGAGTTTGAGAGCAGCCGGGCCAACATGGTGAAACCCCGTCTCCACTAAAAATACAAAAATTAGCCAGCATGGTGGCAGGTGCCTGTAATCCCAGCTTCTCAGGAGGCTGAGGCAGGAGAATCGCTTGAACCCAGTGGGCAGAGGTTTCAGTGAGCCAAGATCGTGCCACTGTACTCCAGCCTGAGCCACAGAGCAAGACTCCATTTAAAAAAAAAAAAAATGCTTTACTACATAATATTACTATGTTCATCTTTATACAAATGCAGCCATAAACTATTTTGTATTTTTTAATTTTGTTTTGATGAAGGGCTCAGGGCCACAAAGGCCAAAATGCCTAAAATCCACAAAAGTTACAATGTAGCCCTAGGTACAAGAACTGTGTAAAGTGCTTTATATAGTACACATTATATAAGACCTCATAATGGTCCTATTGTTCCCCTCATGCAACAGGCAAAGAAACTGAGGCTTAGAGAGGTTGAGTCACTTACTCAAGGCCCCATCTAATGGGTTGGGGAGTTGGAATTTCAGCTACCTCTTGTCTGACTCCACAGTTCTTGCTCTTCCCCATGGTCTGCAGAAACTTGAAGGACTTGGCAGCAGGAAAAATTTGGTGGGGAACATGTGTCTTCTCTCTCCTGCTCTGATTTCTCAGGAGCAGGACCCAGGAGGGCAGCCCAGTGTCTGGCAGCTGAAACTTTGCAGACAGCAGTCACGGTGCATCTCTGCAGACTCTTGGATCTGCTCCCTCTGCCGCCGCCAGATGCGTATTTGTGGCTTTTCCTCCTTGGCTCCTTTCCCCAGGTTTTCATTCCTTTTATTCTGGGATGGAGCTGAAATTTTTCCAACAGGGCCCATGGTGGACACCCAGAAGTCAGTAGGGACTCCAAAAGGAAGTTAAGGCCGGGGAAGGGGGCCAGGAAGAGGGAGACCAGCCTAAAGTACACAACACTCAATTCTTTATTACTCACATGTGGCCTGACCGCTGGTGGACTGGCTCCAGGAAAATCTGAACCCTGGGCTGAGCCTCTCCGCCGGCTGGCCAGGACAGACCTGGATGCCCTCCACCCTCCAGCCAAACTTATTTTTTTCATATCATAGCTGCAGAATATTCCGACCCTGTAGTCCCAGTCGCACAGTGAACTTGAGCTGTGTGACCTTGAGCAAAAGGCAAAATCTTTCTGATTTTCAGTTCCCTCATCTGGAAAACGAGGAGTCGGTGGGACATGATGGTCTTTGAAGGTCTATTAATGAAACAAACAGAAATCCTGTGTTTCTAAGTTGGTGAGTCTAGAAAGGTACGTCTGTTGCTTGGGGAAAAAAAAAAGTCCGAAATCCCAAAGAGCCCCTTTTGGCAAGTGTTCTGCTTAAGACAAACCGGGCTCTGCCCCTCCTGAGGCAGGGGGTACCCAAGGACCGGCTTTAGCCGACGTTCCTCCCGCAGAGCATCTCGGACGACGCCGCCTAGGAGGACCCGGGGCACTTTTGAGGAGGCGACGGCGGAGCAGGGCGGGTGGCAGCGCAGGCGTGGGAGGCACAGGTGGCCCATACGCGTCGAGTTAGGGCGCCCCCTCCTGGGACGCCTGTGCCCCGCCCAGTCCCAGGGCCCAGTCCCGGGGTAGACACTGGCCGAGCCCGGAGCCTCTTCGCGTCGCCTCCCACCCAGGCCAGGCCTGCGTTTCTCCCGGGCCCCCGCGCGGCTCCGGCCCGCGGAAGTCGCGCGTTCTTTCTTTCCCCCTCGTTAGTCGAGCTGAAACCTGATCGTGGAAAGTCTGGGGCGGGTGTCAGAGTCGGCCTGCTCTGGCTCCCAGCGCCTGGGGCGATTCCTGCTGGAGGAACCCGGGCGGGGCCCGCCGAGGGGGCATGAGGTCGGACACCTCGGGAACAGGCCTCTTTGTCTCTGCGCGGGTGAGGGGCTGGCAAAGCAGGAGAGGGAGTTAAATTGCAGGGGCGGGGAGTGGTGGGGGGACTGGGTAAGCCGAATGACACCTGACAGCTCCGAGAGAGCTCCCCAACCCCCGCCGCTGGGGGGTGGTCCTCCTAATCCCCTTCTCAAGAGGAAGCTAATTGCTGCAGCCAGAGAAGGCAGGATAAAAGCGAGCGGGCACCCACACCCACCAGGCCTGGAGTCTTGCTATTTGCTGCTAAATTAATATAATTATATTACCTAATGCAGAAACCACGTTAAGAACTCCAGCTTTCGGCTCCAACAGGAGCTTCTGATGGGTTAAAGCCAACATCTTGCTTTAATTCCCCCTTTTTTCCCATCCTCCCCCCACTCCCCACCACCACCAACTACAAATGTCAGAAAAAAATTATTGAAACCAGATGTAAGGTTTTTGGGTGCACATTTTCAGGCAGTTCTGCGCTAACAGATGCCTTGTATTAATAATGTACAGTTGTGACAGGAAATATGGTTTAGAGTCCTGGAAAAACATGAAAGCTAATTCCATTACGCCTTTTCACGGTACCCACTTCTCAAATGTTCAACTGGTTTGGATTACAGTGAAACTCTAGAGGAAAAACGATTTGGTCTGAGATGGTAACTTGGTTCTGCTTTCCAGCCTCTCCCCTGGAGCAGCACCCACCTTGTTAGGCACCTGCAGACCTACGTTCTATGTACGTGCAACTAGCTAGAGATGAGGACATCTGGACCTGGTGCCTCCCCAGGGAAGGCGCTTCCAAATATTCCCCCCTTTCCTGGTCATGAGGACCCGGTAGACAGTAAAAGCAGGGCCAATGATCGCAGCTTCACATTCTTGCCTGGGACAGTCCCTTTAAACCTGGCCTACCCACTCACACTTCACTTGGAGCAAAAGTAAAAACAATAAAACACTTTTATGCTCGAGGAACCAGATAAATCCTAGTAATTGATCTCAGGAGAGGGATTATTAAGGGGCTAAGTGCAATGCTTTCCAGAACCGGGGGTGTAATAAGCATGAAGCCAAACAAATGCACAATTTGTTATCTGTATTTCATCACTTGATGCATTGCAAGCAACGGGCTTGAAAATGGCTTTTCTCTAGGAGGGAAGAAGGCACTAAAATAGCTGTAACACATCCATTGACAGTTATGTTCTGTTGCTGAAAAATGTCTGCATTCTCCATGGCTCACACAGTCAGGCGTGCTCAGAAGGGTCAGAATATTCCCATTCTGCCGTTTTTGGGGACAGATTCCCCTCCACTTTAGCCAATGTACAATGCTAAAAGAGACAACTGTTTCAAGGTCTTCCCCGCTCTAACCCTACACTTATGAAGAAATAACAAAGTAACCAGCAAGGATATTGAGCTGCCCTGGACCTGTAGATAAGAAAGACTTACCCTGTCCTAGGCAAGAGTGAAGAAGGAAAGATATCAAAGATATCTGCTGGTTCAGTTGGGTGAGACCTAAGAATTACAGCATCCAAAATAATAGCTAATCTTTATCAAGAGCTTACTATGTGCCAGGCACTGTCCTATCTGCTCTTACACCTGTGGCATCTAATCCTAACAATACCTGAGAAGGTAGGTGCAGTGCAATTATATCCTTGGTTATAGATGAGGAAACTGGGTTTTAGGGATGCTGGATAATCCGCTGAAGGTTGCAGAGTTAGTGACAGAGCCAGCACTCACAATTAAATCTGTTTGATTTCAAAGACGGTTTTTAGCAACCTCAACTATCATTTATTCTAATAGGTAAGGAAAGTATGCTGTGAATTATGGGCAAATCCACACTGTGTCATTCTTTTAACTAAACTTTTTTTTTTTTTTTCAGGCTTGGTATATAGTTGATGTCTAGAATATATTAACAGAAGGCTGCCCTGTAGAAGTTTTGAGTTAATGGTTTCCATCAACGTAGGAGTGGAAGAAGCTACTGGGGATCAGGAATCAGAAGTCCTGGCTTTAAGCCCTAGTTTTAGCCGTCACTGGCAATAAAATCAAAGCAATTGGTCTCTTTGACTTCAGTTTCTCCACTTTTAAGGTTGACATGATAATACTTGCCCTGCTTGTGAAGAGCGTGTGAAATAATAGCTATTCAAATTTTTACAAAGCACCAAGCAAATAGCTGTGTGACCTTGGGCATGTTCTTTTACTTTTCTGATCCTTTTTCATCTTAACTGTAAAACTGTGGGATTGAATGAAAGAGCATCCAGCTTCACCTCCTGCTCTGAAACTGTACATTTCAAAGATGGGTGTTATGGCATAGTTCAAAGGAGCAAAAGCCGGGAAACAGAGGGTTGCCTTCCAAGAGGGAATAGCTGAACACATTATTACATGTCCATGCCATGGAATAGTATGTAACCAATGAACATGGAAAATCAGAGTATGCCAGATAGCTTGGAGGAGTTTCTATGAGGTGGTGTTGAGATGAGGAGAGAAAAGGTATATAAATGATCCCACATTGTAAAGCAATGAACAGCATCCCCCCCGGGTATGTGTATAGGTATATATTCTATACAGAATTACATAAAAAAGAGAAAAGTATACTCCGTATTCAAGGTGTTATGGTGGGAAGAAATGGGGCTAGGGCTGACTAAAGAAAAGGAAATAGGGGGAAAAGACTGCATTCAAAAATAATAAGACAACATGTATTTGCTCAATGCATATGCTTGTGTAAAGGTCTGTATTATGAATACGTGCTACCTTTTTTTTAAAAAAAACAGGAATTACACCCCCGAAAATTCTATTTTTTAAATGATGAGCCAGGCATTTTTATTAAAAATAAGTAAATTTTTTCATTTAGACCTGTATCTTGGTGCAAGAGAGTACTTACATACATAAGCATCAACCTGCTGCTATGCCCCTCACCTGTTGACTGTATGACAACGAGAAGTTCCCCTGTGTAGTCTGGGCCCAGTAGCTCATGCTTGTAATCCCAGCACTTTGGGACACCAAATTGGGAGAATCATTTGAGGCCAGGAGTTTGAGACCAGCCTGGGCAACATAGTGAGACATTATCTCTATAAAAAATGAACAAAATTAGCTGGGCATGGTGGTGCATGCCTATAATCCCAGTACTCAGGAGGCTGAGGCAGGAGGATCACTTGAGCCCTGGAGGTGGAGGCTGCAGTGAGCCATGATCGGACCACTGCACTCTAGCCTGGGTGACAGAGTGAGACCCTGTCTCCAAAAAAAAAAAAAAAAAAAAAAAAGTTTTCCTATGTAGAAACTTCCCTAACATGGCTTGTTCCTTAACAGTTTGAATACTCCCTGTCCTTTAGTCATGTTTACACTGAATATTTGCATACGAAACCCTTTGTCATATAAAGAAAATCTTCGGCCGGGCGCGGTGGCTCAAGCCTGTA